>NC_142045.1:14180704-14524871 GCF_982192425.1 Myodes glareolus | reverse complement strand
CCTGTAAGTTTAAAGTCATGACCAGCAAGTCAATGAATTCAAAGCTGTTCGCTTATCTCTGTGTACTGATGCAATTTTCACAATTAATAAGAGATGGGGCCAGATTCGATAGCCGTCAAATTGGAAAAATAAAAGTTAACAAAATGTGCTACATATAAAAATAAAATTTGTTTCAGACACACAGTGAAACAAGATAATGATATTTCAGCAAAATATATACATCAAAATTACATACAAGAGGTTAGTGTGCAGACCTGAAGTTTATGAGATTTGCTCTGTTGTTTGAGTGGGCCTGGTTCTCCTAGAGTCCTAGGTCCTCTCTTACTCCCCCAGCCATTAAACTTCCATGGGGTGATCTGAGTTCTGAGGGGAATAATTTGACTGAGATGTATCACATAGAACTGTCCATTCTAAAAGTCTCCATTTCTCTTGCAATGCACTGCTGTGGATCCCTGTATTTGTCCCCAACTTTTGCAGGAGGAATCATCACTGATAATGGCTGAAAAGGCATTGACTTATGTGCATAGGATAATATAATTAGTAATCACTTATTATTATTTTTAGACCAGTTATATGTTTGTCTTACCTTAGGAATCTGGGTTACCTAGTCTCTGGTTCTTGGTCACCCAAACTGTGTTGGGTTTTAGGTCCATGACATGAAATTAACATTATTTCAAACTAAGTATCAGTTAGTTACTCTCACAAGGTTTGTACCACCATTTCCCTAGGATATTTTTCAGGCAAGATAGTTTGTAGATGAATGATTTTGTGGTTATGTTTCTCTTTTGGAAACTTGCAGAGTACCTTTCTGTGTCAAAGTCTGCAGAACATGGGGACTAATAAAAATTTTTATGACTGTAAACATTATTGAAATATGTATTTTGGATGATACAATTAATTAAATAAATAGAAAACCTTTACAGTAACGTAATACAATTCAGAATTTTAACTTGAACACATGTATCTACTGCAATAAACTGAACAAAAAGAACAGAACCATAACATTTTTAAGACTCAATAGAATACAATCTGAGAACTGCTCAAAACTGATTCTCTGTTTCAGGATTTCTATATCATCTTCACTACATGTCCCCAAACTCTGTGTCAGGAAATATCTTAGAAGATGAAGCCTGTAGAAAACCGTAAGAGGAATGTGTGGACAAAGTGCTGTGAAATGTTGCCCTCTGGATATGTAATTGTTATTGCTCTTATTCACAGGAAAAATTAGACTCAATATATTATAAAAATAAAATTAAACATTAAAATAAATATAACAAACTAGAGTTATAAATTTGGGAAACAAATGTGTTGGAAGGGTCCTGGGAGGAAGAGAAAGTGACAAGCAGATGTTTGTGTGTGTGTGTGTGTGTGTGTGTGTTATATTATATGATATATAACATGACATATACTAAAGGACATTATTTAATACGTTTTAACATGTATTATATATAGCAGAGATTAGGTTTATATATATATATTTATCATTTTATATTATGTGTGTATACTTATATTTGTCAAAATAAACTAAAATATATTTTCAAAAAGAACTTTCTCTAATCAGTATTAACTACTTCAAATTCATTTATGATAATTTTAGATGTACATTTCTGCTTAAAAACATATTTTCCCTTGGCTATTAGTAAAATTTGAAGTTTTAAGTCACATGTGCTCATTCTAAATATTATCTTCTAATATTTTGTTTTACTTTAAACATGTTTTTTGTTCGGTTTTGTCTGGGTCACAAGTCATCACATAGTTTTCCAACATAGTTTGTATTTCACTATTTAATATTATATATTTAAGCAGTTACTGAGCTTCATTTCTTTCTTCAATAAAATACTCAAATAAGATATTTTAATATTATGTTAATTAGTGTATTTCTTAAAAAACTGCAAAAATTGCTTCAATATGTCCATTTTATTATTAAACCATGAACTTTTTTGTCTAATTTTAGGTACACTTAATCTGTTGTCGGTATTCAACTTATTAAATTAAGCATGTTTACTTAATGTTTTAAATTATGTACAATGTCACCAATAATATATAATCAGCATTTGATAATCAATTAATTTCTCTGTGTAGAAACACTATTTTTGATAAATATGATTTCAACGTTTGGCTTCCTAAAAAATATGCTCAAAATAATACATTTCTGTTTCTTCTTTTTTTTCTATGAAGAATTATGTAGTTGGCACTCTGCCTAATTGCCTCCCAGTAAATGATTCCTTTAAAAACTGTAGAAACTCTACAATGGTAATTAGTGTGAAGTGATCCATTAGCACTGTTTCTGGGTATTTCTTGTCCATAAATCTTTTCAACTCATAATTAGGAGAAAGAGAGAGAGAGAGAGAGCAAAAAATAATTTAAAATAGATCTGCAGAACATGACCATTGACAAAATTATAGCAAAGTGTAACCATTTTAAATGTTCAAATGCAAATTTCTCAAGGTATTTCTCTCAATAAAACAAATGCAATGCACCGATGCTGGGTCTCTGCCTCTTGCACACGTACCAACTGTAGAAAAGAGATTCCTTTTCCTCAATCCTTGCCAGCAGCCATTTTACTTAGTAATACCTTTTAGAAAGTAATTTAGAAGTTGACCAATATACAACTGTTTAATTAAATGTAAAAAGAAATTAGAAATATACAAAGTCAATATAAATGCACAAGTTCTAAAATAGGAAGTAAAATATTATGACACAATTCTTAAAGAATAATTAAAACTGATACATAGATTGTTGTGGATGAAATAAATAATAAGAAAGTCAATGAAACATCTTTAGTACAGAATAATACGTTATTAAATCTAAAATTTACATAGCTCAAAAGTTGAATATTAAAGTGCACTAAATATTGAAGGTTTACAAATGCGATTATATTTTCCAGATATTTAATTAGGATAGGTACAAAATTAATAGACAAAATTCTCCATAATATAATATGAGGATGAAAAGGCTGCACAATCCTCTGGTTACAATAAAAGTGGCTGAGCATGGTAAATAATAACATGAATAAATACTTTGCATTCTCAGAACCAAGAGATGATGTCAGAGATAAATATTTTTTACCTTGTGGTTTCCATGCATTAAAATGAGATGCTTTATATATAAAGTGTGTTGACCTAATGATTTATATGAAAATTAGATGTGTTAAATCTTTACTAAAAATGAACATTATTGTACTTTTTCTAATTTTGTTAGGGTTTGATTTTCATTTATACAATGTCATTTAAAAATAATTTATTAAATTGAATAGTACCTACTCTTAAGAGTCTTTTGTATTGATGGATGAAAGAATTGTTTTTGCTAGAAACAATTTGGCATTATGAAATTAAATAGACATTTGAAATTATGTATTTACCTTCTACTAATATGCTACATAATTTTAAACAAATGAGTGCTGGAATTGAGATATGCCTTGGTGTTTAAGTATCCCTACTAATCCTGTAAAGTCTCAGGTTTTGTACCTAGTGCCCACATCAGTTAGCTCATAATTTGCCTGTTACTCCAGTCACAGGGAAATTTTGCCTTTCTATACCCCTGTACTCACAAACACATCTTGCTAGACATATATACTCACAATTAAAAGTTTTTCAAACGAGCATGTGATCCAACCAGATTCTCTGAATGTGGCCGGATTTTCTGAATGTGGCTGGCCTGCAGTCTTTCCGAGAAGCCATTGACAATGACACTGGGACTGGTTTCCTCTGCATATACTGGATTTTTGGGATCCAGTCTGTTTGGATGCTCACCTTCCTGGACCTGGAGTGAGGGGGGAGGAACTTGGACTTCCCACAGGGCAGGAGACCCTGACTTCCCTAGGGGACAAAGAGGGAGGAGGAGAGGGAGGGGGGGAGTGGGAGGGCGTTGGGAGGAGGGGCGTAAATGGAAACTTTTTATAATTTAATAAAATTACAAAAAAAAAGAAAAGAAAAAAAAACTTTTTTCATATTTATTTTATTTTTTATATTATAATTTTATTATTTCTCCCTTTCTTTTACCCCTTTGATCCTTCTGAAACAAAATGAGCAAAGACTCCTTGCTCTCCTTAAAGTTCATGGGCTCTATTTAAAACTTTTCACATGCAGATATATATACGCACATGTATGTATACAATATATTTTTAAATATAACCTGCTAAGTATGATTAATGTCAGTTGTATGTGTTTTTGCAGGGCTTAAATAATATTAGCGTGATGACATAAAACAATGCCATCAATGAATTAAAATAATTGTAAATGGATACAAGGAAGAACACTGTTCTCCTGAAGGAATCTTTACACATGTGCAAAATGCATGTCACATAGCCCAAAGGATCTTCAAATAAACGTTCTGCTCCTCTATCACAAAGTCTTTTTCTGCTAAGAAAATTTGTGAGATTTACAGAAGTATTCAAGCATGTGTGACATAAATGAAAACCTATAAATCAAATGTGAGCTGTTATAAATCTTCTTAAAAGTCCATGAATAATTTTGTAAATGCTTAAAGCTTTGCTAGCATACCTGCATGTGCAACAAAACAAGAGGAAAAGTCAGGTGCTAATTGTGAACATCTACATTGCCTGAAGACATGACAATACCTAGTTCTCATAGATCTATTATTTTGGGGTATACTTGATCAACTTCTTCCATCTATGTAATTGAAGAGTGCTATTTCTGTATGGAGCATGGGTTTGATCTAAGAAGCTTAAAAATATTTTTAGTATCATCAATTCTTATTGAAGTCAATGGTGTTTGACATATTTTCCTTATTTTTTACCAACAGCAAGAGCAAAATAATGACAGATCAAAGTGGTTTACCCTTATTCTGCTTTCTCGCCAGCATGAGCTGTCATTTTTTAATTGAACTGATGGGTGTAAATTAAATTTCCAAATAGTTTTGATTTACATTTTCCTGATGATTAAGGGTGGCAAATATTTATTTAAGCATTTCTCAGTCATTTAAGATTGCTTTTTTGTATAGTCTGTGGTTAGAGCTATACTCAGATTTTAAGTTGGATTATTTGTTTTACTGCTTTAGTGCATTATATATTTCAGATATTAGCACTCTATTAGATATGTAGTTAGAAAGAAAAAAAGAAAATTCTTTCCCATTCTTTAGGCCCCTCACTGTCTGTATAATGGTGTCCTATCCACATAGTAGCTTAGTTTCATGAGATCCCATTTATTAATTATTGATCTTAGTGCCTGTGCTAATAGTTTTCTATTCAGAAAATTTTTCTTGTTCCATTAGGTTTATTAAGGATATTCTCTACTTTCTCTTATATCAAATTCAGTGTATCAGAATCTGTGTCAAGATCGTATTTTTATTTGAGTTGAGCTTTGTGTTCAGTGAATTTTTGCAAAAGAATGGTAAAATTATATGTTCTTCCATCTTTCATTGGGTTCATCTATTTCGAATTTTGCCAAATTTTTACACTTTTCTTACTGTGCCTTATGAATAATTCTCCATAAATTTTGTGTTTTTACTAGCTTGAATGCAAGAAACAAAATATTAAAATAATTTTAATTAATCTTGGATCATTTCTTCTGTACAATTCTGGCTCTTCATTATATAACTCCATAGCACTGGTCACATGGGCAAAAAATATGTGTGATAGATATTACCTGAAGTCTCCCTTGTTAATGATCATTGAAATAATTTGTGTTCGTTATTTTATTTGTTATTATTTCAATGTGTTAATTAGGTAAATAACTGTTGGATAATGTTCTTGTACACTGAAAAGATTTATCACTCATAATAACTTGATAAAATGCAGATTGACCTATTAGCTCAGTCTTATTAACTAGCTGTTACAACTTAAATTTGCCCATTATTCTTGTGTATGTTTAGTCATGTGATTGGGTACTTTATTTCAGTGAGAAATTTTCATCTTGCTTCCTCTGCATGTGAATGATGACTGACTCTCTTTTCATCTTCCCATAACATTCCTCGTCTAGTTGTCTCTCCATCTATTTCCTGTCCAGCTAGCTCAACTGGTAGAGTATGAGGCTCTTAATCTCAGGTCCTGGGTTGGGGCCCCATATTGGGTGGCAAAGTTAGTACAATTAATAAAAACTCAGATACAGATATTGGGGTTCAACCTGAATGTCAGAAAAGCATAACAGCCTTCACGATATATCTCTATTTTATTCTGAGCATGTGAGTTTTAATCTGTTGAACAGCATGACTAGGACTAAAGCTGCAGCTTTGGCCGCTGGCTCAGTCTCATTTCTTAGCATTATGAGAGTCTAGTTTTATGACAGAGGTAAGGCACGAGCCAAGTTTATTGCCACATCTCTAGAGTTTTCAGGTGCATGCCACCACCAAGAAGCCTGCTGCTGGCTGCTCATGAACACCATTTAAGTCTTTGCTGGCAGGGCCTCTTAAAAGAGCTGCAAGGTTTTTTTCCACTAACGCTAATTCCTGAATCCTATCTTAAACGAGCTGCACCTCTGCTCATCACCAGCAAACGGAGACTATTGTAGAAAAGGTAATTACTACGAAGCTGCAATTGACTTGATTCTTGTCTGTCTAGAATCCTATTTTTTTTAAAGCTTTCTCAGGTTTATGTGGAAATTCTCCCCCCCCCCACTGGGCACCATTTTTTGATGGATGTTTTTGTTCCCCGTTTCCCACAGCTGTTCAATCCCAAAGAAACACACAGAGGCGCCATTTGTAAACAGAGACTTCCCTTTCGTTTTCTGGCTGCCCAGTCCTTAATAGCTACACAGAAACTATATTAATTACAACACTGTTTGGCCAGTTGCTCCGGCTTATTGCTAGCTACCTCTTACATCTTAAATTAACAAATTTCCATCCATGTATTGCCATGTGGTTGTGTCTTACTTGTAATACTTGACATCTTTCTACTCCAAGAGCTACATGGCGTCTCTTTAACTCTGCCAACTCTATATCTCTGTTTATATTTCCCACCTGGCTGTACTCTGCTAAGACATTGGCTGAAACAGCTTTATTCATCAGCCCATAAGAGTAACACATAAACAAAAGGACTTTCCACATCAGGTTAAATTGGGTATCATTTTTGTCTCAGGTTTTAATTTGTGAAAATTACAAATTTTAGCTCATGTTTTTACTTTACTCTCTGATACTAGCTTACTATTTATGATAACCACTCCTTACCATGTTTGTCACCTCTATATCACCATATTTTCAACTTCAACATAAGATAAAAACATTCTTACATCTTGTATATGGGTTTTGAAATATTCTTATTAAGTTGTGAATTCAAAGCTAAAGACTAGGAATGTAATTCTTGGGGAGAACACTTGCCTTGTAATTAGAAAGCACTCGGTTCAAACCCCAATATGTGTAGCACATGAATAATCCACATTTATGTGAATGAATAATTTTGGTAATATGTTAAAATATATTTATTTCTTATACTACATCTACAGAAACATTTGAAAAAAATGAAAGCAGTATTGAGTGATTAAACAATTTATGAATAATTTTAACAATGAAATTTAAGGTAATTAATTTCAACAATGAAACATTTATATATTTTTTTGTAATAAGCAAGGTTTAATCAGCATAATACAAACATGTTTGGAACTCATCTCCATCCCCATTACCACAAGGTAGAGAGGAGTTGTATCTCCTCTGTGGGGTCAGCTTTTAAAGGCATAACTACAAAGAGAATCTTTGAAGATGCTTTGGCATGGGTACAAGGACTTTTGCTCCCTCATATTCTATTAAGTCAGCATTTTTCTTGTTTTTAGAGCAAGGCCACTGTTCTTGAGTTAGGCCATCTTTATCAGCCTGTACCAGGTGGCTGGCTGGACTGAGCTAAGTGACCTTGTGCTCAGAATATCCTGGGTGGGAGAGGGGAAGGCCACTATCTTCCTGGGAAAATATTCTGCTAGGAAATTTCTTCTTGCTCTTTGAGAATATGGGGTGAGGGTCCAACATTCCCCATTTCTCTTAATTCTAAAAATAAGCTCAATCATGAGCTGGTTTTGCTAACTTTGGCCAAATTGCCTCTTAAACTTAGAGTCTTTTTATGTTTCTTTTGACTTAGCATTTTAAACAGGGGTTATTGGACGATGTATTAACTGCTTGCAGTTGACTTTAGGGCGTCGTTGTCAAGGGTTAACAAAGGTGAAATGCTAGTCAAAAAGAGAAAATCTTAAGAACATCTGATTTGTGGACTTTGTTGAAGAGCCAGGGAGCATTTATATCAGCTAGACTGGTCGATAACAGATTTTTAGCAAGTCCATGGTCCACAGTCATTTGGAGCAGGTTGCAGTCAGCAATTAATGTTTGTTTATGTCCGCCAACCAAGGGGAAACCTGTTGAGACAAATTTAAACTAGGAACAGAAGTTAATACATTTGAAAGTTTTAGGCCCATATTAAAATTCATATTATAGATATAGCAAATAACAAGTATTTATAAAATAGTAAAAATAGATTTATACCTTTGAGTCCCAGCAAAAACATAGAAAATCCTGAACTTGTAACCCAAACAGTATGTAGTCATTGTTTTATTGTTTATTAGTATTATTTTAAATTATTTTTAAACCCTTAATGTTTATGAATTTTTACATCCTCAGACCTTTATATATAATGAGCTAACAAGTTGGCGATAGCTTTGTGTAAGGAGCTGAAAATCCTTTTTGCTCTTAAATTGATATTATAGCTGGCCTAGCCATTAAATATAATCAGAGATCTTAGAAGGATAAATAAATTGTACTTAAGTAAAGACAAAACAGAAAAATGACAGAGACGAACTCATATACGGTCATACCTAGGTCTCCATAGCATTGGAGGCAGCAGTATCAGAACAGCAGGCTTTACCAGGCCCATAAGGTGATTGGTTTCTGTGGAAATTATAATATAATATAATATAATAAATACAAAATATTATATTTATATAATATAAATGAAAACATTTATATTATATGACATAAGAATAAATACAGAAGTAATTTAAATACAGGATTTTATTATTAGATATGTGAACACTTTTGCTAATATTAATGTGATATACGAGGCAATTTCTTTTTAAATCACAATTGTTTTGCTGAAAATAACAAAGAGGGACTTAATTATAAACATGAAATTTGACATTATTTTAGAAATTATAGCATAAATTTATATGTCATTCTATGATCAAATTTTATTTATCATCTGTCAAGATGCCACTTGGGAAAATATCTTCAAGAAGGCCAACTGAATTCCTGGTGGTAGTTAAGGACCATTTTGGTGTGGGATGTCCTTTTGTGAGTATGCATTGCTTTTATTGGTTGATAAATACACATGCTTTGGCCTATGAAAGGACAGATTATAGCTAGGCTAGAGACCCAGCAGAGATACAGGTGAAGAAGTATGCAGTCAAGAGAGATCCCAGTGAGACACCAAAACAGCAAGATGTACTAGAAAACATGTAATTCCACAAAGCCATGTGGTGATACACAAATTATTAGATATGGGTTAGTTTATATGTAATAGCTAGTCATTAATAAGACCGAGTCATCATCCAATCAATTATAGTTAACATTGAACTTCTGAATGATAACTGTCTGCAGGAACCAGCCAGCAAGAGGCACCAGTCCAGCAGAACAAGACAAGACAAAGAAAAGCCTCTATCTTTACCCTTCTGAGAAGACATGATCAGGGCTTCCACTGAGCTCAGTGTGTATTCATTCAGCTATTCCAAGAAACAGGGCAATGTCAATAACATTAACACCACTGCATTATTAAATACCAAAATGTTCCTCTTGATTGAGAATTATTTTGGTGAGATGAGCAAGCTGTTGCTGTTTGGAACCCCAAACTTTTTAATATTTTGTCTTACAAAATAATTACATTTTAAATTAAAAAAACAAATAGCAAATATAGGAGATAAAACAGTGGTTTTGGCTAATGATGTGGTACATTAGTTGGAGATTTTTGTGTTTCTAGAGTTCAAATAGACCAGATGGCTTAGGTTTTGCTCGTAAATAGAAGGTAATTGTTTTTAGCAACATTTAAGCACAATTTTAAATAAACTAATTATTGTTGAGTTTTTCTACCATATTTGCTAGGAAATAAAAATATTATTATTCATTATCACTTGCAATTAATTTTAAGTTATGAATAAAATGTGGATTATGTCTCCAAATAAAATTACTATTCCTTGGCTTTGTACATCCAGAAAAACAATTTTGAAACAAATTGTTTTTCGTTTTTTTAAATAATCTTTTATTCTTTTAACTTGGTAATAGATTTTAATGCAATATATTCAGCTTATGATTTCCCAACTCCTCTTAATCTCTTTTTTACAACCTCACCTACCCAACCATATCCACATGTAATCAATCAATATCTATATGTATGCATTCATATTTAATATACAAAGCACACACATATACATATATAGATAAATAGAGAGAGAGAGAGAGAGAGAGAGAGGA
The DNA here is from genome assembly GCF_982192425.1 of Myodes glareolus. Classification (NCBI taxonomy): domain Eukaryota; kingdom Metazoa; phylum Chordata; class Mammalia; order Rodentia; family Cricetidae; genus Myodes; species Myodes glareolus. Next base: position 14,514,476 of record NC_142045.1, on the reverse strand, counting down.
TAACGTAATGAAATTAGTATATACTAAAAATTGTATAGGTAATGGTAAAAGATAATGTCCCAAGCCTGATGATTTAAATTTGATCAATGAAACCCATAAGTTGGAGAAGAGAATCATCTCCTGCAAGTTATCCACTTACCTTCACACACACACACTCTCTCTCTCATACACACACATGTGCAATCAAATACATACAAAAGTTAATAAAATAATGCAAAAACGTTAAAATGATGTAATCGGTGTTTTTATTAGAGAGATTCAACCTACATGACTTAAGAGATCATCAGTATTCACCCTCCAGAGTGACTTAGTATCATCAGGTCCTCTAATAGAGATAATGGTCAATATCTCTGTATTTATTTTATATAACATGCATCATTGAAATCATATTTCATACTTTTACCTTTTACCTATAGTTATAAAAAGCCTCAAAAGATCTTGGACTTGTTTCTAATACTACTATAGCACAACACATAAAAATGTTTAAAAGCAGACCTCTTTAATTCTAATACAGCAGACTCTTCAGAAGTTTCTTATTTAATTAGTGACTTCCTATTACAGCCCTTCACAGTGTCTGAATAGCATATATTTTAAAAGAGACAGGTATGTGCTTCCAATTAAACATGAACATTTTGGTGCTCGATAATCCAATACTTCCACAGTGTTATTTGTGCTTAACAGTCTAGTGGGATTCGTTCTGCCAATTTATTCTTGGGCGTAATAAGTATCTCAATTACATGTGAAATGTCACACTGCATTCCTATGAAAGACTAATCAATACAGGGCCAGTTTATTCCATATTTTGAAGACTTTACAAAATGGGAGGTCATGCCTTCTGAGAGCACAATTGCAAAAGTGTCATCAAGTGACTGTGGAGGTTTGACAGTAATTAGAGCCTTGTTTCTCCTTAGATGTGGTATTTAACTTAGCTACTACCTGAAGCGAAATTTAACATCAGAACCGTCTCCCTTTACATACTTCATTGGCAACTCGATTTCTAAGTAAAATGTAAATTCAGCAGCTTACTTTACTCCTCTGTGGTGGAATCTTTTCTGATTGTTCTAGACATGAAAGCATGATACTACAAAACAGACACAACAAAGTGAATTGTCAAATTTCTAATTTTTTTTTCACAAAACACATACCTGAGCAAAAAGCTAGAATTATCATGCTGATGGACAGAAATGTTATAAGGAGCTATCAGATTAAAACTAATGCTGGCATGAATAAATGAATAAATTATGCAATTTAATTGCTTCAGCAGCCTCTTCCTTTCCATACTATAATCCAAATTTTGCAAAACAAATGAAAATAAGAAAAGAAGTTACTGGTTGAAGATCACTTAACTCTGGTTTAGACTCAGGATTATCAGTAAGTAAGCTATCCTTTATGTTAAATTTGAGACTTATTTTTGCTTGAAAAATCATATTGATAATTGCCTAGTGACAGATTCTGAAGTTAACACAGGTAGCAGGCACCAGCAGCCACCCTAAGTCGACATTATTGAAATGTGAAGATTTGAAAAAGTAGTGAAAACTGTCTAAAGGTCCCATTTACATATCAAGTAAATGAGCCAGGATCTTGGAGTTCGGCAGTATTTCATCCTTACTTTGCATGTTAAATTTTGATGAACAAATGTATGACATATCAGTGATATTGAAGACTGTGACTAAAAGTAGTGAGGCTGAGTAGAACTTGGTATATCACCGTAGAAACACAAACTGATTCCATTACCACCAGGCTACATAGAGTGTGCCTGAAGTGGAAATAGTAGGCAGGGATGACATTACAAAACTCATATGAAAATATTGCATGACGCTTCTGAGTTTCCATTTTAAAACATTTTATAGTCTTACTCCTACAGGCAGAGAGAAAGCAAATATTGTCAGAGAAATTCCTTTGGCAATGTTTTAGGGTAAAATGGCACTGAGAGAACCTCATTTAGGATTTTTTTCTTCAGCTTGAAAGCTCAACCCTGTTCAGACCCCAGAACCTAAATAGTGCGATGAGAGATTCAGGCTCTTAAGATGTCCACTTGGGTGCCTTAGAATGAGATTAGCACATCCTGTAAACACTCATAAAATAAATATGTAAACATAAACATGTTTATGAAATGAGGTTATATGACATGATACTATTAATGGGTTAACTTTTATCAGTTATTATTCTTCATTATTATTATTCTTCATTCACACATCTACTTATATACCATGAAAATTAAAGGGAAAATGGTTTCAACACTTTCATTTCTGATATGTCCTGTTACCTATGTTTCATACATTTTTAAAAGATTAAAGTTTATTGCACTGGAAGGAATCCTGCTAAATAAAAAAAATCACAGAGTAATTGATATTGTTTACATTTTTTAAAAAAGAATAACCCTGAGGGAGAAACAAAAATAGAAAATCCTGTAACAAAAACAAATGAAAATATCTAATATATTTCTAGAACATAGAAGAGGATCCTTGAAAGTGCCTGAGAGGTTTTTTTTCCACCACCATCAAAGAATGTGTAGACAAACACTAAAGTGTTCTCATTCATTGAAAGAGAAAAGGAAGAAGTGAAAACTAAGTGTGGAATGGAGCCGTGGTCTGAATCCTGAGAAAGAAAACAAGCCTAGGCTTGAAAATCTGACTCTGCCATCTAGAGATCCACTATTCTTTCACTGTGTAAAACTGACTCACTCATTATAGATGACTTAAGTTATCAGATATAATGTAGCAGTACTAATTCTTAGATATAATGACTGTTGAAAATGTGTTCTAACTTTGTGTCTTCCATAAGTCTAAAAGCCTTGCAAACTAAATATTTCAAAAGGGCTTCATTCAATTCTGAGTATTTGCCTCATCTGTCATTCATCAAAGTCCTCAATTCTAGAAAAGTGGTACTGAGATAAATCAATGACAGAAAAAGCAATTTGTTTCGTCTACTAGGCAAAGACGATAATATAGAGAAAAAAAACTCAGATTCAGGGGCTAATGCTAGTCTAGTGAGGACAAAGTACCACAGAGAAAGTATATTTTCCTTATATAGACAACAATTAAAGGAAAATAAGAGGGAAACTGGAGTTAGTCATTACACTATACATATTTCTCATCATAGAACCTTCATCCAGTAACTTACCGAAGCAGATGGACAGATCCGTGGTCAAACATTAGGCTGAGTTCCTAGACTCTATTGCAAGACAGGGAGGATTCAAGATCATGATGGGGAAAACTACAGAGACAGCTGATTAGAGCTAGTGGGAACTCAAGGACTCTGGATTGACAGCTGGGGAGCCTGCATGGGACCAAACAAGGCCCTCTGAATATGCGTGACATTTGTGTGGTGTGGTTTTCTGTGGAGGCCCTGGCAGTGGAACTAGACTCTGTTACTGGGGCGTGAACTGGCTTTCTGAAGGTCGCTCCATATGGTGGGATACCAAGCTCATCTTTGATTCAGGGGTAGGGGCTTGGTCCTGCCTCAACTTGATAAGGAATGCTTTGTTGAGTCCCCTTTGGGAAGCCTGACCCTCTCTAAGGAGTTAACTGGGGATGGGGGTGGAGGTGGATATGAGGGGGGAAGGTGAGGGTGTAGAAACTGTGGTTGGTATGTAAAATTAATAAAAAAATAATAAAAAAGAAAAAGAGAACAGTCGTATAAAATATAAAAAGGAATAAATATTATTGTGCTTAATATTTTCTTCCAGGTAGATAATCTTTTAATCCCATATTATCTTTGGTTTCATAATTATAAAGACTTGGTAAACCCAGAAATCTTTATAATTAAAAGAAAATCTTTGCTTATTACACAGTGACTTTTACATTGCAAGTACTTCAGTTCAACATCAATAATTTTGAACATTCAAAATAATCTCATTTATAAGACATGTCTCTCTAAAGCAATTACTCACAAATTGTGGTTTGTTGTATTTGCTTTTAATCTTGTCTATACTTAAACTGATTGAAATACTTAGTGACTTTAATGTACCTTTATAAAAGAAACTATTAATATAAACTTTGGCTATATAGGTATTGCTTCTTATATGACATAATCCTTAGGAAAATTACAATACAGTTTTTATTATACCTCATTTTGAATACCAAGACACTCTTTTTAATTTATTGGCTTAATCCCAATAGTAAACTTGTAATAAATTTGCAACAGATTCATGTATTAAATTTTTAGAGGTGTTCTATCTCGGATATTTTAATTATTCACAGATTAATTAAATTCTAGCAATAGAAACTGTTACTCTATTTTAACTATATATTTTCTTTTCAAACAATGTTTATTGTTTGATTTATTACTACTCGTTCCTTGAATACATTCGCTGTACACAGAAAGACCATTATGGGTGCTGAGCAGTCAGAAATTTATCTGTTGTCTTTCTCAATGGGGAAACTTCTGAAGTTGTCAAGCTGATTCTCAGCCCTCAAGAGACATCCCCAGAATGCTATGGGAATGGCCATACCAAGGAATATAATTTATGTTCCATGTAACTCCACACTCTGACTTAAATATTAAATGAGAATTTTATTTTCCAGTCTATTGGGATGAGGCAGAAATGTAAAACCAAACACGACACAACAGAACAAAACAAGTCACGACTGAGATGAATTCCTCCACATAGAGCATGAAGCCATTATCACCTGCATCCGCTGGGCTAAGCTAGCACCTGTTTTCCTCAGCTCCCTTCTCCAGAACACCCTGTAAAGAAACTTCTCCCCAAACAGAAAACTGAACAATGAGATATTGAGAGGCTTTAAGCAATTATGCTGACAATCAAGGATTGTGATTTTCATCTGATGATATTCTCCACTATTCTTCCTGCAATTTTTGGAATTTGGACAAAGGTGAACAACTTCTCACAATTCCTACGCCATCTAAATATGTCACATAATTCTTTTATTGGAAGCAAGGACTGAAAGCAAAATAATCATGTTCTCAGTGCATCAGAGAAATACATAACCCAAAATTCCTGCTGCAATATGATTCAGATCTTTTATCAAAATCTAATATACTTATCCCATGGTGACCTCATCTGGGCTAGGTAGTGGATAGAAATCCATATGGTACTGAAACTCAAATTTAAAAAGAAAATATGATGCATTAATCCCAAAAATTACCACAATGCTTTCCAATGTGAACGGTTTCTTTGTACTTAAAGGATGTCTTTTTGAAGACATCACAACTTCTTTATTTTTAATTTGTAAATTATCAGACTTTTTCCTTGACCACATGGTTCAGATACTCTTTCTCAGTTTTCCTGGGAATCACCTCCTTATCTCCTATCTTGGCACCCTTTGTATAGTTTCAAGTTTGATACTTGACTTGTTATTCAGTGTCAGTTCTGTTTCATAGAGAGATTGAATGTGAGCTATTTTGTAAGGCAGTTTCTGAGAAAACTTTCATTTTTTTCTTTACCCCAGAGAAGCTACCAAATTAAACACAATATATCTACTGGTGGGCAAATCATTGTATTGTGTGCTTTGATCATGATACTGTTTTCTTCCTTTAGTGTTTATTCTGAAGCCTTTGCCATCAGATTTCTGCTTTGGTTTTGGATTCCAACTGACAACCTGCTGCCTCTCTCCTTTGTTCCGAGCAACTGTATTCTGGTATAGAGCATTAATGTGAGAGTCTTAATCTCTTCCCATCTTTCATGTATCTCAGTTACTAGACAATTTGATCCCAGAGATGAAATATAGGTTTCTCTTCTTGATGTGGAGATTAATTGACTAAACTGAAGAAAAAAGTTTTCTATCCATTCAATATTCAAACGGTGTGTAGGAAGGGACCCTCTCATTAAGTCCTCTGACTAAGGCCCATCCTCCACTTCAATACGTGCTGTAGTTCCTTGATAAATGTTTGGGGTATTGTGCTGGAAAATAGGGTTAGATTGTGTCTCCTTTAAAGAAAATGTGCTTTCAAGGACTGTCAACATTGACTGGTTAAATAGGTTAACCGTACCAAGCCTGGAATCCCTCTTGTTCAATTAATTAGTCTTTGATTTTGTTTCCTTGGTCCATATGTTTCCTTGGTTCTGTGGCAATACCATATTTATAAAGATCTGGAATCATAATTTCTCCAGCATTGGTTTTTTTTATTTTTTCTTTATTCAAGTATCCAAAAGCACTCTTTCTACTTCCTCCCCTCCTCCCAATACCCTCCCGCTCCCCCCACTCTCTCTCCTCCTCCCTCACCATTCCCAAGAGCAGTCAGGGTTTCCTGCTCTGTGGGGAATCCAAGTTCCTCCCCCCTCCCTCCAGGTCCAGGAAGGTGAGCATCCAAACAGGCCAGGATCCCAAAAAGCCAGTCCATGCAGACGAAACAAGACCCAGTGCCATTGTCAATGGCTTCTCAGTCTTCATTTGGACCTCGGGGGTTCAGTCAGCCCCCATGTCAGCCACAGTCAGAGAATCTGGTTTGATCAAATGCTCGTTCAGTCCCAGTCCAGCTGGCCTTGGTGAGCTCTCATTCAATCAGTCCCCTTGTATCAGTGGGTGAACGCACCCTTCGCGGTCCTGACTTCCAGTGCTCAAATGTGAGTCTCCGTCTCTATCTCCATCCATCGTCGGATGAAGGGCCCCTCTGATTTTGCTTTCCTTGCTCAGGATCTCCCTCCCTCTGCTTCTCATTTGGACCCAGGGAGTTAAGTCCAGTGTTCCAATATCTGTCTCTGTCTCTATCTCCATCCATCGCCATATGAAGGTTCTCTCTGGGTAGAACTCCTCCTCCAGCATTGGTTTTTAACCTCATAATTGTATAGGCTATCTCAGGAATTTTATGGGTCCATATGAAAGCTCAGGTAGCATTTTCTCTTTCTTAAAAAAAAATGAGAATTTTGATTGGAATTGCATTGAATATGTAAATAGCTTTGGGTTTTTTGTTGTTGTTTTTTTGTTTGTTTTTTTTTATTAGAATGTTAGTTTTCACAATGCAATTCTTCTAATCCATGAGCAAGTGGTGTCTTTTTGTTTTCTTTGGTCTTTCTTTAAATCTTTCTTCATAGATTTAAAGTTTTTATTGCGCAGGTCCTTCATTTCCTTGGTTACTTTTATTATGATATTTTCTCTGAGTCTTTTATAAATGGGAATGTGTCCATAGCTCCATTTTTGTATGCTTATTATTGGTATATAGAAAATCTATTGATTCCAGCCAGTTAATTTTGTAATTTGTCACATTCCTGAATTTGTTTATTGTTTTCCTAGGTTTTCTGATAAAATTTTTGGGCTCTCTAAACAATCTGCAAATAGTATAGTTTGACTTACCTATTTGTATCTCTTTAATTTTCTTCTCTTGCATTATTGATTCAGTTAGTATTTCATGCACAATGCTGAAAAGAATTGAGATAATGTACATCTCTGTCTGATTACCAACTCAAGATTGTTTCATGTTTTTCTCCAGTTAGAATAATTTTTTGTGGGTCTCTTGCATATAATTTTTATTATATTAAAGTGTGTTATCTCTAGCTCTAAAACTTTTTATCATGAAAGAATGTTGAATATTATTATAGATATTTTCTCAATCTATTTAAATAATCATGTAAGTTGACTTTAAGTTCATTTATGCAATTTTCTACATTTATTGACTTGCGTCTATTGAACCATCCCTGCATTTCAGGAACAAAGCCAACTTTTCATGCTGTATATTATTTTTGATGAGTTTCTGCTTTCAATTTGCAAGTATTTTAGAGTAATTTTAACTCTATATTCATTAGGAATATAATTAATAATGATTGAGTTATTGTTGCTAACTAAAAATTGGTGTCCAGATTTAAAATGTTGAGAGTTGAAATAGTAGCTTAATCATTAGGAAAGTAAATTTCTCATGCAAAGGTTGGAAGTTTGGTTCCCAACACAAACATTAGTCTATTCATAATGGTCTCTAGTACCAGATCCAAGACTTCCAATACACTTATATTCTCTTAGGTATTAAATTGCATAGATGCTTTAGACCAATGACTCCTCTAGCTTAACAGATATTTTATATACCTGAGTGTATTTTCTAAATGAGTGGCTGTATCTGCTAATATCATCCAGTTTTAAAAGAATGCTGCAGCCAAAACAACTATGTGCTGTTTTCAAATGTGCCAAGGACTCTCAATTTCAGTGGCATTAACCCAAATTACCTTATTGCTTGCCTTAGGCTTACTTTAGGGTTAATTCAGTGTTACCCTCCCAAGTCTTCTAGGGAGTTTAATTTATAAAATATATTTCTTCTCTTGAAGGTTATTAATCTGACTCAGCTCTTTATTGGATGCACACAGTCTGACACACACACAAATACACACACACATACACACACATCTTAACCAACTGAGCTTCTTAAATTTAAATCAATAAATTTGTAAAATTTGTGATAATCTGTTTACCTCTTGGATTGGTGGTACGGAACAAGTTAATTCTAACTCTATTGGTTTGAATTCATCATAACAAATACAAAATACATTTTTATTCAGTTTGACACAGATTAACAAAAACGTAATTGTGTGATTTGTCAAATGTACATTAAAGGCAAAGAAAAATTACAAATATATTTTGAAGGAGTCACATAAATAAAAAATTGATTGTTTAAAAACAAACAACAACATAAAAGCCAACACCTATTTCTAGTTCTTGGTTTATCTATCTGATAATATTTTCTTGCTAAATGTGTTGTTTAGAGGCTTTTTTGTATGTTTTTTTTGTTATATTTTGTGTTTAGTTGTTATGTTTTGTTTCTCAAAACAGGGTTTCTTTGTAGCTTTGGGGCCTGTCCTGGAACTAACATTTGTAGAACAGACTGGCCTTGAACTCACAGAGATCTCCTGGCCTCTGCATCCCAAGTGCTGGGATTAAAGCATGCTCCACCACTGTCCAGGTATATGTTTTGTTAAACCAATAAAGCACTAGGTGCAAAACCCTTCTTTGGTGTTCATCACATCATAATATTTCTTCTTTTAACTTTACTTTCAGGAGTACAAATTTCTTTTTAAATTTATGGTAATGGATTATTTTTAGTCACTGTCAAGAATTATAGAATGTTTTTAAGGTTTATGTGATTGGTATTAGCATATATAGGGTAAATATTTTGTAAATTAAAAAATTAAAGAATTATAAAATTATTATAAAATTTTAAACTAATTTTCTTAACTTAATGTGATTTTTAAAATAGACTGAAAATTAGTCACAAACAAACAATTAAATTTAAATATGATCTAACAAGTGAATAAAAATATATGCAACTACTAGTAAGATGTATTTACAGTCATTAAATATACCCCAAAATTGATCTTTAAATTATCATAGAATCATAGAAGTTAGATGGTCAAATTTTTTAAACTGTATCAGGATTGAAATGAAAGGGCATCTCTCTGAAAGGCAACTTTCAGTCAAGTGTTATAATAGAGAAGTTCAAGATAGACTATCATGTTCTTAGAAATGAGTCATTCACTAGAGCCTGAACACTGCTACACGAAGAAATTGTTTTGAAAAAAATAAAAGCAAAGTATTATTTTAGACTGTCAAATGTACTAATGGTTGTTTTAATAGGTCTAGTTTTTAAATCTGATATATATACCATATATATATATATATAAATATTACCTTCTGAATCATCTTGAAACACATAGAGTATTCTGCATATATTGATGATCTTTTCATCTATAAACAATTGTTGTACAAGTAGAAGCTGGAAAACTGTAATGGTTACTTTTCAACATTTTTAGGGTCAAAGCATTTCTACTGGTCTACTACTAGAACAACTGAAAGAAAACAACTAGACTCACTTTAATCTTGCTAATGCCCAGTATGATCATAGGTACCTGATAGCCCATGTAGCAGTCCCATAGTACTAGGCTATACACAGAACACAGGTGCAAGGAGAAACTGACTAGGTGAACTTTCTTGACCTCACTTTCAAAGTCAAACTTTCCAACTGTTTAAAGTATTCTTCTGTGGAGAAGGTTCACTTCGATACAACAGAATGATAACAGTTAACTGGTAGAAAAGTGATATTAAAGTCATAGAACATTGTGATGGCTATTTTAGGTTGTCAACATCTGGAACTAACTAAAACCCAAAAGTGGGGAACACACAATTGAGATCTTTTTGTTTGTTTGTTTGGTTGGTTGGTTGTTTAAATGGAAGTAGGAAGCTCCACTTCTAAACTGGATCTTGAGTCTTGAGGCAGTTAGACCTATATTTAAGCTGGACCACACATTCTCCTGAAAGACTATGTAAGGACAAGAAATAAGAAAGCAATTGTTCTTTACATGATTGCCCTCAATTTGTTAGCAACTCCATTATTTCACCAGCATTAGAGCCTACATCTTTGGGATTGCAACATGTACTGAAAACCAGCTATGGCATATAGTGTCATGGATTGAGCAACTGCTGGATTATTGGTCTTTCCATTTTAAGTCAGTAATTGTTGGATTAGGTGGATTGCAGCATGTAAGATATTCTAATAAATCCCCTTTCTATATGTGTAGACAGATTCATACAATACATTCTGTTATTCTAGAGAACACTATTATCTATATTATCTGTATATTATCCAATATAATACCCATATTTTGGTAGCACAAGTGGTTCTAGATCAACAGAAGTAAAAGGATTTATGTATTTAAGCATCTGGACTGTGCTTTCTAATTTGCCAACATCTACAAGTAATAAAGTCCCTCCAGTTACTTAATTTGTTCATGTGTGCTCAGATAGTACTAAAAGGTTATGCTGTGAAGTATTTTACAAGCACAAAGTAATGATTTTATTTGAGTATTCTGCTTTACCAGTTGTAGGTGACAATGTATTTGATGAATTTATATTAAAATCATTGACAATTTGTTGAAAAATATGATGCTGGTTGGCTGTCCTTAACATCTATGGATAAATTAACAAAGGGTAGAAATAAACTCTATGGTAAAATTGAGCAACCTTTGGCATCACATAAAATAGTGGAGGACAATAATGAATTTAGTGACCAGCTCCAGATGTGAATAAATGGCTAAAGTTTTCATTTCTTAGTGTGTCCCGGAAGAGAATTTTCTCTCCAGTTGCCCTAGAGCTCAAGTTGAAGAAAATCAAATCAAAATTCTCATTATAAATTTGGCAGAATTATAGTGAAATTTTAAGTCGCTTTCTTAGAGAGTATTGGTGGTTAAAAAATGTCATTAATTGGAAATGAATGGGATTCTATAGCTTGGAATGGGGAGGTATGGAATGACCCTAAAGAATTTTGTGTCCACATATTTTCATGGGTTTATCTCATCTGAGAAAGTAATCTTCCCATGCTCAGCAGAAGATATACTTACACCCTTACCACCTTACATATTGTCCTTTTCACCTTTGGGTAAATTAATTCATCAATTTCTGGCAACCCAGTAGTGACCTTCTCTGAAGGAAATTCCAGGCAAGACAATACTGATGTCCCTTAAGACCCACCAATAATTTTCTCTTGACCCATAACCAGATATAACACAAAGCAGGCAGGCTTCTAGAGGGGATGTGTGAAGGATAGTCCATGAGGAGGTGTATTACACTACTTAAATTATTTATTGAGTTTGCTAATTCATGCAAACAGAAGTCTGTGAAATATATGTGGGTATGAATTTTAAGAATGCAGAATAATAGGGGAAAGAACAAAAAATTAGAACATGCCGAGTTTATTGATATGAGTCCTCTGAGTGGACTGCCTGGGATTAATATGGAAGCTCACACAGTTAAAAAGTTGTTAAAAGAATTTTTATATGATTGGGCTGAAGCATTTCTCAAAAGAAGACCTTCTGAAAAGCAGTTTTCAAAATGACCATATGAATGGACTTATAGAATGTCTAATCCATCATCACAGTACTTCACAAAGTATTGCTTCTGGCAGTAAGAGAGGTGCAACAAAAGGTTTGACAATCATGAAATCCACTGGTCTTATCAGGTTCCCTGTCATCGTGAACCAACTGATCCAATAAAAAGATGGAATGGCCTTATCTAGCCACAGTTAAAAGACCAATTCAAGGGTAGCAGCCTGGAAGGCTAGGGCAGGTTTCTCCAAAAGGTGGCATATGCTGAGTCAGCATTCAATATATAGTAGTGTTTCTCCAATAGCCGAATTCAAAGGATCCAGGAGTCAGTGGGTGGAAAGAATATAGTTCCACTCACAATCACTCCTAGTAATAACTAGGAAAAATTTTTGCTTCCTGCTCCCATGAACTTAAATTCAGACAGCCTAGAAGCTTTGGTTCCAGACAGGGGAGTGCTGCTACCAGGAGCTACAATGAACTTTCCTTTCAACTGGAAGCTCAGGCATTCCCCTGGCCACCTTAGTACACTTGAACGCATTGGCACAGGAGACCACTTCCTAAATATAACCCCAGCAGCACAGACACTGAGAGAAACAATTAATAAATGGGACCTCTTGAAACTGAAAAGCTGCAGTAAAGCAATGGACATGGTGAACAAGACAAAACGATGGTCTACAGAATGGGAAAAGATCTTCACTAACCCCCCCATCAGGCAGAGTTTTGATCTCCAAAATATACAAAGAACTCAAGAAATTGGTTATCAAAAGAACAAATAATCCAATAAAAAATAAAGTACAGACCTAATAAAGAACTCTCAACAGAGGAAGTTAAAATGGCTGAAAGACACCTAAGGATATGTTCAACATCCTTAGTCACCAAACAAATGCAAATCAAAACAACTTGGAGATTCCATCTTACACCTGCAAGAATTGCCAAGATCAAAAACACTGATAATAACTTATGCTGGAGAGGTTGTGGGGAAAAGGGAACATTTTTGCATAGCTGGTGGGACTGTAGGCTTCTAACTTCCTTTGGAAAAAAAAAAAAAGAGCTTTGAAGGGAACAGCAGTGTGTTAGGAGGGGTGATAGACTAGATTATCACAGAGAAATTGGATTGTTTCTCGAAAATGAAAGTAAGAAAGGTTGTGTCTGGAGTTCAAGAGACCCTCTAGGGCTTCTCTTGACACTACAATTTCCTGTGATTAAAGTCAAGGGGAAACGGCCACAGCCTAATCCACACAGGATGGCCAAGAGTACAGACTCTATAGGAATGAAGAAATGACTTACTGATTTAGAAGGAGCCAAGACCTGCTGACATTCTTGCTGAAACACAGAACAGGTAGTAGAAGAATGTAGTTATTAATACCAACTAAAGATGTATGATCATTTTCAGAAATGAGGTTTATGGTTGATAGGAATGCTTCTGTTGTATTTAGTAAATATGGGTTTGTATAGATATTTGTGTTTTTTTTTCCATTTTTCGCATGTTATGAAGAACAATTAAGAAAATATTATTAGTTATAACATGTGAATTAGAGATATTAAAAGACCTTCAAAAGATATTGCCATCTGTTCTAAATTTGAAATGTGGTTAGGTTTGTATATGTGATAGCAATATCATGTTAGATGTAATCAGTATCTGATTAAATATATACTGTGTGATTTTATGTGGCATAGTCATATTGTGCTTAGACATTATTATGTTCTGATTATAATTTTCATTTGGAATTAAGTATGGCATATGGAGATATGTTTATACACCAACTTGGCAAGGGACAGATTTGCCATGGCTATTGCTGGATGTCAGCTTGACTACATTTGGAACTAACTAAAATACAAAACTGGATGACACTACACTGAAGGCTTATTGTTCAATCTGAAGAAGAAAGATCCAGTTCTACTCAAGGTTTTATGAGTTGGGAAGAGATACCATCAATCTAGGATGAATTTTCTGTTGGAATTCAATAGAATGGTATAGAAAGATGAAGCTTTTGCCTTGTGCCTGTGTACCCTCATCTGGCTAGCAAGTCCATTTCTTCACTGGCACCAGCACCTACCTCTTCGAGATTGCAGCATGTACTGTAGATCAGCTGCAACGTCCAGGCTCATGGAATGAGCAACTACTGGATTCTTGGACTTGCCATGAACAGCCAGTACTTATTGGATCAGCTGGATTGCAGCCGTTAAGCCATTCTAATAAATGAGTGAATATATGTATATATGGATGAATATAAAGTTGTATTACTCTAGAGAACACTCAAACATGTAATTATATTCAAAAAAATTATGTGTTTGCTATTTCTCACTTATAAGAAGAACATTTTCTATTGTAATACTAATTTTATACATTTTGAAAGAGTTCCAGTTCTGCTCCTTAAAAACATGTATACAAATACACACACTCACACACACACACACACACACACATATATCTTATACACACACTATAAATATTATACATATATGTATACACACATTTATATATATTAGATTTAATTTAATTTTCTCTGTGTGAGGTTTTAACTTGTGAGAATATTGCTTTGAACATACAACTTCTTAAAACCTGTGATACTTTGTAGGTATGTCTATGCATTTATCTATTGTATAGAATCCTGCATCTTATAACAGTCATATAGAATAAAATATCTATACATGCTTATCTCTGTTTTTTTGAGATTGGAATTTTCTACTCCTTTCTAACATAAAATTAAAACACTGCACTGACATATGCATGTGAATTTCTGTGAATAAATGTATATGTTTGAGTTCATGATATTACTAGAAAATATCACTATTAAATTTTGTGACTGTGATGTTTTTACCTATGTTAGAATTTATATGTCGTTTAAAGCAAAACGTTTACTTTGATATGGAAATGTATCTGATTTAAGTTCCCGATTATCTTTGCATAAATGCTAAGAAGAAAAAAATTATACCTGGGGAGATTTTTGGTGTCAATCTCTGTGATTATTAAAATTTAAACAGGCTTCTGGATAATAGTTAGGGATTTGCGAATGCAAACATCTTCTTAAATAAGCAATTTTTGGAATGTTTGAATATTTGTAGCATGAAACTAGAAATTGGGGTATTTGTTGACTTTTTATTTCTATCCAACCCTTTCCACTGAATGAATAACAAAATTATTTCCCTAAAGGTTACCACTGTATTATGGATATTAGAGAAATATTAACAAACTAATCCAATAGTAAGAAAATAGATGTACAAAATTCAGGGAAAGTGACACTTATTACTATCATGATACATAACCTTTTAACTCCACTTGATGTAGGTGGGTCTTCTATGTGTTATTCTCATTGGTTAATAAAGAGACTGCCTTGGCCCTTTGATAGCACAGAAAATAAGATAGGCAGAGTAAACAGAACACAATGCTGGGAAGAAGGGAAGTGAGGTAGAAGCCATGGAGCCAGCCACCAGGTCAGATATGCTGAATCTTTTCCGGTAAGCCACCACCTCGTGGTGCTACACAGATTATTAGAAATGGATATGAGAGTTAGTCAGTAACTAACTCTCTAGAGATAATGGGCCAGGCAGGGCTTAAATGAATACAATTTGTGTGTTGTTATTTTTGGGACTAAGCTAGCCATGCGGGAGCCGGGTGAGGCAAAAAGCAGGCCTGCCCGCAGCCCCTCACTACATCCACTGATTGTGTAGAAAAGCAAATTGGATTATTCCTATTTCCTAACTATTGTATATATAATGATAATGAACATGAATGAGCAATTATTCATGATGTACCATGTTGAGTTTTGTTGGGCATTTCTTTCTTTTTGTTTGTTTGTTTTTTTAAAGACAGGGTTTCTCTGAAGCTTTGGAGCCTGTCCTGGAACCAACTCTTGTAGACCATGCTGTCCTCAAACGCACAGACATCCACCTGTCTCTTCCTCCCTGCCTGGCTTGCTGGGGATTTCTTAAGAAGTTGGATAGATAATCATTTGTTCAGCAAAAGAAACAATCATTTTTTAGTCAAAACCAGTAAATAAATCAATCAAAAGTTGATTATATGGTGACCTAAAAACTCTTTCTGATCAAGTTTCCTATAATTTAAGATCTGACCCTTGCTTCTACTACCCTTCCTGTGGCTCATATTATAACATACTTATTTATTATTTGTGAAATGTACTACCATTTGTTCTGATAGTCTATTTTCCATCTGGAATATTTTTCTCATGATTATGAGCATAACTTGTCTGTTCACACATGTTTTTCAATGAAGCTGCTGTGACCATTTTTTGAAAAATCACTTACATTAATTCTATTATCTTTCCTGATGCAAACCACTCTTGAGTAATGAATATATTGTTCTTATTTTTCATGCCTACCAACACCATAATATTCATCTAGGGAAAAATTGGGCTGTAATGTATTTCTATTGTATAAAATAACATCCAAACACTAGTAGGTGTTTAATACATGCTTAGAAAATCAATATATGAAAAATGTTTTAATATTCATTTGATACTTTCCTTTTAAATTGTGAAAGAACTGGAATTTCAGTCTTAAATGACTATAACATTTATTTCTACTTTATTCTGCAATTTTTTTATTCTGTTAACACTTTAAGAAGAGCTTGAAATGCTGAAGCAGGACTGAAAACAATCATTTTTTTCACTTTTAAATATGTTTTTAATGGAGAAGTAACAACAAGACAAATGAGAATATATAACTCAATTTTGTCAGCAAATGAAGTATTATAGAAATTATATGTATTACAATATGATTGTGGAATATATGTAATAATGTCAAGAGCATATCTTTGATAGGAATGTGTTTTGCTATTTGTGGCTGTTAAAGCATATATGCTTCATACATCAGCTCAGTATATTTCCTCCACGCTTAAGTTTCTCTCTATAGTTGTTAGATATAGAGTTGTTAGATCCTATTATATTATTCAGCCTGGGCTCACAGATCTCTAAATTAGTGCTATTCTCAAGCAGGCATTCAATTCTTGTTTCTCCATCTAGTCATCAATAAAACACCTGGCAAATGCTTCATACACTCATTGTTATCTTGACATATTTGTCTAACTTCATCAACGTCTATTAAACCTTGTTGAGTTAAGCTAAATGCAACCAATATTATCAATATGAAACTAATAAACTAAATCTGTTTCTGCTGTGTGGATTAACTTAGGTAGACTCTGAATTAATTATAATCATCAACCAGGGTATCACACATAGAATGAACCCAATGTCCCATTCTAGGGTGACATGTAGTCTATCCTATGGTTCATAAATACATTTTCATTTGTTTATTTTCTTGTTATCTTACCATCATAGTCATTCAGTCTTACTTTAAAGAAATTTGTCTTTTCCTAGATAATAATTCTTTGTATACATAAAACGAGGTTAGGCATTGCCATTATAAAAACAGCCCTATCCTGCAGTTGTGGCGCATGCCTTTAATCCCAGCATTTGGGAGGCAGAGGCAGGTGGATCTCTGTGAGTTCGAGGCCCACCTGTTCTACTAGAGCTAGTTCCAGGACAGACTCCAAAAACATTTACAGAGAAACAATCTTTCAAAAAACCAAAAATAGATAAATACATACATACATACATACATACATACATAAATACATATAAAGAAAAATCCCCCAACAAACACAAACCAGCCCTCGCATCTTGGTGGTTTCCCTGAAGATTTTATTGTTCTTGCATGCCGTTGGGACTTTTTACTTACTGATCCAGAAAATGCACCTCCATCCTTGAAGTAAGATTCTCTGAATGTTTTACTCTTGCAATTGTAATTCTAGTTCCCTTACTAGTAACTGATTGTTAAAGCAGCTTCCAAAACACCACAGCTCATGCAGGCAGGAAATTGATTCTCCAAAATATGTCCAAGGAGAAAGAACAAATATCATAGAGAAAGCTCCAGTCTGCCAGAAATTTCTCTAACGGGTCAAGGATTAATTTTAAATTTTTGAAAAATGCCAGAGTCCAAAGTTATTTTATTACTTTTCCAATATTTTTATTAAAAAATTACTTTTCACAAAAAGGCTACCTTTCGACTGGGAGAAGATCTTCACCAACCCCTCATCAGACAAAGGTCTGATCTCCAAAATATACAAAGAACTCAAGAAACTAGACACTAAAGCTCTAATTAACCCAATTAAAAAATGGAGTACTGATCTGAACAGAAAATTCTCAACAGAAGAACTTCTAATGGCCAAAAGACCCTTAAGGTCATGCTCAACCTCCTTAGAGATCAGGGAAATGCAAATCAAAACCACTTTGAGATACCATTTTACACCGGTCGGATTAGCTAAACTCAAAAACATCAATGATGTTAGAGAGGATGTGGAGTGAGGAGAACACTCATCCATTGTTGGTGGGAATGCAAACTTGTGCAGCAACTGCGGAAATCAGTGTGGCGGTTTCTCGGGAAACTGGGAGTCAACCTCCCTCAGGACCCAGCGATTCCACTCTTGGAAATATACCCAAGAGATGACCTATCATACTACAAAAGCATTTATTCAACTATGTTCATAGCTGCACTATTAGTAATAGCCAGAACCTGGAAACAACCTAGGTGTCCCTCAATAGAAGAATGGTTAAAGAAGATGTGGAACATATACACATTAGAGTTTTACTCAGCGGTAAAAAAAACAATGACATCTTGAATTTTGCATACAAATGGATGGAAATAGAAAACGCTTTACTGAGTAAGGTAACCCAGACCCAAAAATAGGAATATGGTATGTACTCACTCATAAGTGGATTCTAGCCATAATTAAAGGTCTTTGAGCCTATTATTCATGATCCTAGAGAAGCTAAATAAGAAGGTGAACCTGAAGAAAATCATATAGTTATCCTCCTGGATATTGGAAGTAGACAAGATTGCCAGGTAACCTTGGATGCACGGGGTGGGAGGAGGGGAAGGGGAGAGGGTTAGAGAGAAGGGAGTAGGGGATGATTGGGGAAAGCTTGGGGGAATGGGATGGCGGGGAGGGAGGAAAGATGGTTATGGGAGCAGGGAAGTTTATATCTCAACTAAGGGAGCCATTTTAGGGTTTGCAAGAGACATTATTCTGGAGGGGTTTCCAGGTCCAAGGAAAGTTCCCCAGGTTGTTCCCTGGACTGCGGAGGAGAGGGTGCCTGAACTGGCCTCGGCCCATAACCATACTGACGAATATTTTGCTTATCACCATAGAACCTTCATCTGGCAATGGATGGAGATAGAGACAGAGACCCACATTGGAACACTGAACTTAACTCCCTAGGTCCAAATGAGAAGCAGAAGGAGGGAGAACATGAGCAAGGAAGTCAGGATCAGAGGGAACCGTCATCCGAAGATGGATTGAGACTGAGACAGAGACCCACATTGGAGCACTGGACTGAACCCCCAAGGTCCAAATGAGGAGCAGAAGGAGAGAGAACATGAACAAGGAAGTCAGCATCAGAGGGAACCTTCATCCGACAATGGATAGAGATTGAGATAGAGACCCACATTGGAGCACTGGACTGAACCCCCAAGGTCCAAATGTGGAGCAGAAGGAGGGAGAACATGAACAAGGAAATCAGGACTGTGAAGGGTGCGCTCACCCACTGATACAAGGGGACTGATCTAATGAGAGCTCACCAAGGCCAGCTGGACTGGGACTGAACGAGCATGCGATCAAACCGGATTCTCTGAATGTGGCTGATACAGGGACTGTCTGAGAAGCCATTGATAATGGCACTGGGACTTGTTTCCTCTGCATGTACTGGCTTTTTGGGATTCTTGTCTGTTGGATGCTCACCTTCCTAGGCCTGGAGGGAGGAGGGATGAACTTGAATTTCCCACAGGGTAGGAAATCCTGACTGCTCTTCGGACTGGAGAGGGAGTGGGGGGCGTGGGAGGGTATTGAGAGGAGGGACGGAAGTGGAAACTTTTATAAATTAATAAAAAAATTGCTTTTCATTGTATATACAAACTCCAGTTCCTCCTTTTCCCTTTTCCCCAGTCCTCACCCCCACCTTCCCATCTTCTATCCACTCCTCAGAGGGAATAAGACCTTTCTTAGTAAATCAGCAAGATTTGGGATACCAATTTGAGAAAGGGCCAAGCCCCTCCCCCCACATATCGTGACTGAAAGCTGGCCAACCTGCATGGGATTGAACTAGTCCCTGTGAATGTGGGTCAAAGCTATGTGACTTGATCTGTTGGTGGGGAGCCAGGCCCTGCCAGTCGCACCAGGACCTATCTAAGTTTCACGAACCGGCTTTTAGGAGCCCATTCGCTATGATAAGTGCTTATTTTAAACAATTTTAAATATAAGAAAAATCACAAAAGCCCATTTTGATGTAAAACATTACAAAACTATTTAAATACAATGGTAGAGCTATGAAATTAGTATTTAATGTACTTAGTTTTTAAAATACTTTTTAATTTTTTGGTATTAAAATATAATTACATTATTTCTCCCTTCCTTTCCTTCTTCCAACACCTTTCAAACACTCCTCCTTTTTGTTTATACATATATATATATATATATAAAACATATATGCTATCCGTGTATATACATGCATGTACATACATGTATATTCCTAAAGGCATAAATAGAGCCTTCCCAGTCTTGTTGAAACTTGTATGATTTTAGGGTTGACCATTTGTTATTGGATAATCAATTTCTGCTTTCTTGACAGAGAAGACTATTTATCACTTTCTCAGTCTACTTTATTGCCTGCAGTTCTTTGTGTACGGTTGAGGCCTCCTGCCATATTTTTAAAATATGTTTATTTATTTTCAAGTTTTTTTTATTATTGTGCATGTGTGAGGGTATGTTTCAGTGTGTGTTCATGCAGATGTGTATATGGGGAAGTAAGAGCCCCACTTTCTGGAGTAACTTGATTGCTTCCAACAGTTGATACTGCCAGGTGAACTCAGGTCACCAGACTTGGTAGCAAACACCTTTAACCTGTGGTCATTTATTAGCCCTATACCTCAAGTGTCTTGGCAGTTTTGGAATCTCACAGGTTCTTAGTTTCCATGCAAATACCATACCAGTTGCTGCGAGTAATAGTTGATATCCATGTGAATTTTTTTTAGCTTTTGTCTATTTTTTCGGACCTGAAAAGCTTGTTAAAGTTTTCTACTATACTCCTGTACAGTAATGCTTGAGGCTACAGAGTGTCATTTAATATCTCAATTGAAATAATCTGAGGATGTGAGTGGGAATGGCCCCCACAGGCTCATATATTCAAATACTTTGTCTCTACTTTGTTGTAGAGATCAGGAAGTGTGCTCTATTGGAGAAGGTTCATGACTTGTGGCAGGCTTTGAAGTTTGAAAAGCCTGCTTCAGTACCAATTAACTCTCCTCTGCATTCTGTCTATGAATTTTAATGTAAGATCTGAGACACTGATTGCAGACACAGGGCCATTCATTCCTACCTGCTGCCAGATTCCCTATGTTCTTAACCCTCTGAAAGTGTAAACATCAAATTAGAAAAAAAAAAAACCCTCTTCTGCAAGTTGCCTTTGTCAAGTGTCTTTTCACAGCAATAGGACGTAGTTCAGTCAGAAACAATATCACACCTCAATAAGCTTGTATCTTCAAATTCTTACAGAATAATATAAGGTAAGCAAATGATTGTTAATGTGATAATATTTAAACACAAACCCAAAAATCAAAGAACAGAACACAATTGTGGAAATGTGGGAAATATTAACCACAAGCTGCCAATATAAACAGGATAAAAATCATCATTTCTCTTAGCCTGGCAGAAACTACTAAGTTTGAAAAGTTATGGAAAACATAATCAAATACTATTAATTTGATTCTTGTATTCTCAAATAGCTATAGCTTCCACCATCAAAGAGGCTTTACAGAAAATGGAGACCATCAAAGAAAACCACAACTAGACACAAAACGGAGATCAGAGTATCAAAGTTATCTCATCCTCAGTTGATACAACTACACGGCAGCTCCTGCATCTATGGTTCAACAATGTTGCCAAGAAGAGGCTAGAAAGATTGTAAGAGAGAATATTCTGTGATACAGACTTTTTTACAGAAACCTTCATAAACAATATCAGAACAAAAGCAATACCAAAGGCCTTGCTAACATGGTTCTTACCTTTAGAGAAAGAATTACAAGCAACTATTTACAGCAGGGAGAAAAAAGAATTAGCCCTCCCAGAACCAAGTGGTGAACCTCGAAACCATGCATATACAAGCTACAAAATGTACTCAGCAAGAATTTTTGTGTGTATATGCCCAAGGAAACAAGTACATATGCAATTTAACATTATCAAAGAAAAGTGGGATGTGAGGAGTTAAGGGAGGCCTACTGGGAGGGGATGGATGAAGACAAGGGAGAGGAGAATGTGATGAAATTCCATTTCTCATAAAACCATTTTTGAGAAAAATAATTAAATATAATTATATATTTATAATAATTATAAAAGAATTTAAAATGACAGTTAATTTTGATATATAAAGTGAAATGAAAAGAAGTGCTCCAAAATATTGAAAATAAAAGTGAATTCAGAAATACATAAGTTCAAATAATTAGAAAATTGTGTGTGTTAAAATA
Source organism: Myodes glareolus (assembly GCF_982192425.1). NCBI lineage: Eukaryota > Metazoa > Chordata > Mammalia > Rodentia > Cricetidae > Myodes > Myodes glareolus. The sequence continues at coordinate 14,492,185 of NC_142045.1, read as the reverse complement.
TCATCTCTGGAAACAATGCTATAAGAATCCAATATTTAATGTATAAAAACTGTTCTCAATAATTTTCCCACAAGTTATAAAAAATTAGCAATGATAGACTTAAGAAAATAAACACATAATGTTTGCAAAAGACATATGGTTAAACTTGTATTATAAAATTTCAGTTCTTTCCAAAGTTATGATGTATTTTTGACATATTCATAGTATTTTCGAACAACATGCCAGCATACCTGTAGACCTCCGCATTTAAAACTGACGCAACATTGCCAAAAGTTAGTTGGAAGTACTAGTATTGGAGATTTACAAAATGCTATAGACAAAATATAAATCCTAATATTCACTCTCTCACATGTCAATGATATAGAGTAAGATATTGAATTTTGACAAAATAGAGGAACATTAAAAGACAAGAATATCTAAAGACACCTCTCTTTATATTTTACATTCTATTTTACATTGTATAATCTTTCTTTTTCATTACATAAGATATTAATCCATAATATATGCTTACTTTCCCATAGCTTTTTAAGCCACAAAAGATAACATAGGAAGACAGAAGATGAAGAGAAAGGAACAATAGGTCCTTTAAAAGCCAAGGTCACATGACATGTAGCTGGATAGAAGGTTGCTCCAAGTAGGATAGCACTACAGGGATGAATGAACAAGAAGCAGGGGAGAAACAAAAGTGTTTTGATGCTTAATATTAGATTATGAGCATTTTCGATTTTTTTTGTCTTTATAGAAACTAATAGCAACAGCTTTGTAGATACCTTCGCAGTGAAGAAATGCCATCTAGATACAATAGCTTTTTTTCTGGCCCTGTAACAAATAACTCGTTACTCGTGTGATAATAGCCCTCATGTTTTCAGCATGTTTTGTTTTGGCTGCTTTGCTTAAATTACTTATCAATAGCATCATGGAAAAGGGAGATATAGATTTCATTTTTACAATGTCCAGTTCACAATCCCTCACTGAGGGAAGTCTGAGTAGGATCTTGAGGCAGGAACTGAAAGAAGACCAAGGATTTTATTTTATGGCTTGTTCTGCTTACTTTCATAAATAAACCAGGGACACTTGCTCAGAAGTGTCCCTGCTCATAGTAGTCAGAGCCAGGTCACTATGCACAGGCTTCCCTGACAGAGGATATTCATTAGTTGAGTTGCTTCCTTGCAGGTATTTCTACTTTTTTACCAATTACAAGCATCACAATTATGTGTAAAAACATAGATAAAGGCATCCGAAAAATCTTTCATTTTCTAAAAGTGGTCTGAGGAAGATATCCCACAGGAATTTGAGGATGCAGGCTAGTAATTTTATTTTATAGCAATGTGATAAGTAGTATATAGACTTAAACAGCATGTCATGTGAGGAGGATAGGCTAAAGTTTTAACAAGCATGAAGTATTTAGCCCCCTATATTGCATCTAAAGAAAAGGCAAGCTCAGGACATGAGCTGTATAAAATAGAATAGTTATCTGCGTTCTTCAAATTCCCAATCTTCTAAGGATAAAGACATTTTACAGATGAGAGTCATTACTAAAGAATAACTACTTGAGTGATTATTTTTATTTTGCCCAATGGCAAACCTAAAGACAGACAACTAATAATATTTTTCTTGACCAAATACTAACTAAAGCTAAATAGATGTTACAAACATGTATTTTATACAAAGTAAGACAAAGTTTTTAGATAATTATATCAAAAGTGAAAATTATAAGCATTACCATAAATTTTAAAACATATTTAATATTTGAATCACATGATTTCTTATTCCTTTTGGCAAATTGTCTAAATTATCCATTGAAATGATATGACCACATACCTCTCTTCTCATAAAAACTATCAATTACATAATTAATAAGGTATATGTCTTATCCACTGTTTGAATTTTCACCCAGTTACTAATACATACTATGATCTTATATGTTGAGTTGTTGCAGATACTGTTGCTTGAATGTAACAAATTATTATATGCAGGTAACCATTAGTCAGCACTCCTCCATGGTCTCTACAATATCTCCTGCCTCCAGGTTGCTGCTCTCTTTGATTTCCTGCCCTGCCTTCCTTTAATGTTGAACTGTGATGATCAAAAGAAAGGTAAAATGTTTCACAGAAAATCCTAACATAGCTCATTTTGAAACAAGTGTAATTTACATAGAGGTTGTAAAAATAGCATACCAAGCTCATTCAAATAAACAGAACATATAATGTTATATACTTTTCATCACTGCTAAACATGCTCAGTAATTGAATACAGATATACCTTGTTATGTTCCAAAGATTCTCAATGAAGAAAATGTGCATGGACTGTATAGTTTAAGGAAGATTCATTGACAAAATTTATGGTGAAAAATTGTTTAATGCAGTACCTTCAGCATCGTATTTCAGACAGTTTGCTTCAAACTTGGTATAATGCTTTCTTTTACATCTCACATACAATATCTAAATAGAAGATTGTAATGCCACTGTGCTACTTTATTTATAAATCCTTTAATGAACTTTGGAAATATTTACAACAATAATAGTTAAAGGCATGTTCATCAATTTTTTTCAGAAATTTGTCATTATGAGTGTCAGTGGTATCCATGAATAAAAGAAAGAGAAGGAAAATGTATAATACATGAAATGGCTACACAAATCTGTATTATTGTTAAAAAGAAAGTATATTAAATGCCAATAAAAATTTTTCAAGACTATCCTTGCCATGCTGAAAGAGTGTAGTATGTAGTGTAATTGAATTTTTACAGTAAAGGTACATTCTTGTACAATTTTTGAAAGTAAATATTTGCTAAATTCATCACCACAAGCCAAATACTGAATGAAATAAATATGAGTATCTTTTACTAGATAGTGTTATGTCAACTTGGCACAACCTAAAGTTATTTTAGAGGAGGGAACCTCAATTAACAAAGTACCTTCATAAACTCTGTGTGTAGACATGCCAATAGGGCATATTCTTAATTACTGATTGATGTGGGAGGACTCAGCCCATTGTAGGTGGTGCCATGTCTGGGATGATGGTCCTGAGTTCTTTAAGAAAACAGGTTGTGCAAGCCAGGAGGAGCAAGTCAGTAGGCAGCACTCCTCCATGGCTGCTATAATATCTCCTGCCTCCAGGTTGCTGCCCATTTGAGTTCCTGCCCTGCAATCCTTTAATCATGAACTGTGATGTGAAAGGATAATTCGTATAAACCATATCTTTCCCAAATTGATATGGTCATGGTCTTTTATCACAACCATAGTAACCTTAACTAGGACACATTTATGCATCTGACTTCATTAAATAAGACTAAACTCAGGCAACAAACAGTGAAATGACACAAAAATTAAAACAATATAAAGGCTAGTGAAATGGCATATCAAAGAGAGTGAATTGACAGTAAGTCTAATTTATAGGACCCACATGGTAGGTCCTAAAAATGAATGAACTATTCACTTAAGTTAAACTTTCTTCACATGGCACACACACACACACACACACACACACACACACACACACACACAAATACATCTACTATTTAAAAAAATAAAAACATACACAGTGTGACATTATAAAATTCATGAGTAACTGGGTTGGCTTCAAGGTATCTTATTTTGCCTATTCTTGATATGTTTATTACTTCAGCCATTTATCCTTGGTACCCTTGTTAAGTTTGAATTTTTCCCAGGAGTGGTTTCATTTATGTTTTCCAGCAGAGGAAACAAGCAATCATCTTGCAGCTATCAAAAGAACAGCAATTCTGTACTATCTTATGAATAATAGAAAAAAATGAAATTATTCTAAGGTTACAAAAGAATCAAAGCCACAGAAAGCTTCCAAAATGAAGTAATAGTTATCGCTAAGAAACATCCTCCATATAAAAAAGAGCAATGTGTTTAAATTTAAGAAAAGGCATTTACTGCCCAGAATTAAATCAGTTTTATAACAGGCAAGCTGTTTTATTTTGTCACAGGAAGGAGAAATGATGATTATATATTATAGGTTGTTAAAGGAATGGATTTTAAAAATAATTATTTGAGTTAAGTTGAACATGAGAACATGAAACTGTCTACTGACCCATCACATCGTTTATTATTTTTGCAATAATACTGCAAGACAATTCTATGGCAAAATAATAAATAGTCTCTTAAGTTAAAAAATTTAAAGGTGTATTTTTCATCATCAAACCACTAACTAGCTGTTATTGGTGCTTAGTGGAAGTCCTGCCTTAATGGATATTGATCTTGAAAAGCATTCACTTCAAGTACAGAGTGGTTTCCTATGAGGTAGACATTACTGCAAGCCATTAACAATGTGATGACTTTTCTCATATAGTCCATTTGTATAAAGCCAAAATAGAAGGGGCCTGTAAGATGGTACAGTGGATAAATGTGCATACCAACAAGGTTTACAACATAAATTCAATCTCTGGTACCTATATGGTGGTAAGAGATAACTGACTCCACCCATGATACTCTGGCCTCTGCAAGCAGATCAAGGCATGCATACACCCATTCACAAACACATAAACAGACAAAAATAAATCAAATGCTGAAAAAGCCAGTTCATGCAGCAGAGACAAATCCGAATGCCACTGCCAGTGGCCCCACAGTCTTCCCCAGCCATTCAACTGTCACCCACATCCAGAGAGACTAGCTTGGTTATATGCTGGTTCCTTCCCTGTTCAGCCATAGTTGGTGAGCTCGCATTAGCTCAGGAAAGCTGTTTCAGTGGGTGTCTCTATCATGGTCTTGATCTCTTTTCTCATATTGTCACTCCTCCCACTCTTTAACTGGGTTTTGTGAACTCAGTCCAGTGTTTTGCTGTGCATCTATCTCTGCTTCCGTTTCCGCACTTGCTGGATGAGGGACATTTAAGATAGTCATCAATCTGACTACCTGGCGAGGTCAATTTGGGCAGCCTTTCTACTATTGCTTAGGGTCTTAGCTGGGGCATCCTTGTAGATTCTTGAGAATTTCTCTATTGCCATGTCTTTCAATCAAAATATCTCCCTCAATCAAAATATCTCTTCCTTTGCTCTCCGTCTTTGTCTTTCCCTCATCTCTACTATCCTTTTCCATCAAATTTTCCTACTGCCCCTTCTCTGTTCCTCCTCCACTTTCAACCTCCCTTCTCTCCCCACACCCATGCTCCAAATTTTGTGATTTTGTCTATTTCCCCTTCCCAAGCGGATCTTTATCTCTCTATATATAGGTTCACCTTGTTACTTTGCATCTCTAGGATTGTGGACTATAGGCTTCTTATCCTTGGCTTACAGCTAGCATCCACTTTTGAATGAATAAATATCATGTTTATCTTTTCCAAATATTTGAGGATGAATCTGATTACATCAGACCTCCTTCTCTCAATCCACCTGAGAAAGTTTCAGCACCATTTGCCCACTTTGAAGCTTATAGGCAACATGTTTACAGGTCTCTGCGTCCTTTATCTGGGCTCACAGAAAGCTCTGCAGCAAGTTCAAGGGACTGTGAACACTGCTCTGAATATTCTAACATAGGGCCTAGTAGATTCAGTGGTGCTTGAAGACTCAGTGGAAACTGTAAAATGCTGTAATGTTTATTGTTTAGTTTCTGCAATCTAAGATAAGCCTTTGAAATTATCAAGCAAGACCATAAATGACTACTCTCATCTTGAGGGCGGAGCTCAGCCTTCTCAAGGCTCTGCATATTATTCAGTTTTTAATTAATAGTGAGATCTTAAGTTACCATCTGATATGAGCTTCCCACCTAAATTATTGATATCTGGCCTCAGAAGCTATAAAACTGGACATATATAGCACTATTACATCAGTTAACAGAAGGTGTGTACATGTGATTTGGGTAAACTGCCCCTGAAGTCATATATTACCTAAATGATCTTCTTTTTGAGACTATTGAACAATCTGCCTTCCTTAAAGTAAAAAACAAAAAAATAAACAAAAGCAAATGTGTACTCTTTTTTATTTTGTTCCAGTAGAGCCAACTTGCTTTTCACATTCTTAGAGTTACCAGTTACCAAACAATTTGTCTTTGTTTCACATGCAGAAAAAAATAAAATCCTTAGTGTTCCAGCAGATGCTCATTAGCAGCAGCACTTAAATTCTTCAACCTTTATTATTAATAAACCCATTGGGTGTTGGAGATATTTAAGACTAAGAAATGTAGCTCAACAACACAAATTCTTCATATACAAAAACAAAATATATACAGTTTTGTATAAAAAGGCTTCTTGGACCTATATCACAAATATTCACAATGACAAAAACACATAAGGTTAATCAATGTTTGTTAGGGAACAGACTAAGAATTTAACTCACACATCCTCATATTTATATGTCCTCTGCTTCTATGCAATACTTAAAGCAATTTGAAACTTAAATGATAAATATTCATCTCTTTTCATTGATTGTATATTTTGCATTTTTGGTTGGATATTCCCCAAATATTTATTTCCCACTAGCAGAAAAGTATGAAAAACGTTCAAAGTCAGAGTAAAACCAAAAATAAAACAAATAATCTCTGATGAATATTATATGTCAAGTGAAGATTCTGTATCATCAAACCTACTTCCACAGATGGTCATCATATTTCTTTCAAAAAGTATTTATGTTCACAGAGGTAATTGATTTAGGTTGAAAGCAAGATCAATGAAAATCTAAGGACTTTTATCATAGAACAAAATATTCAGTGGACAAATTTTCCTACTTTGCTTATGATTTTTCACAGTAGGCAGCAAAGAATTATTTAAGCCTGTACTGTAGTTACTTCAGGATATTTTGCTTCAATCTGTAAAATATTAAGTGTCTTTGGTATCTGTCTTTGTTAATAATGGCATGTACATTCCTATATGTAAAACATGCATTCTCAGTTTACAAAAACCAGTATCAATCAACATGCATATAAATATGTACTTTGCAAGAAATTTGGGTGATTACAGAGATAAGAAAGAAATAGAAAGATATAGGATAAGATAGTATAGGGAGGGCAACTAAACACTGTATACTGAGTTCCAAGTTCTGAGTTTTCCTGTGTTCAACTTTCTATACCCTTTTATACCCCATAGCAAAAGTTGCAACATGAGGGGCGGCAGCTTGTTTGTGTTTTTGTCCTGCCCTGTTCCCCCAGCTGTTTAGTCCCAGAGAAAAATCACACATAGAGATCTCTATAAGTTATAATGCTGATTGGCCCCTAATGGGGCCTAATGTCAGGCTTCTTACTGACTAACTCTCACATCTTGATTAACCCATTTTTTCTGATCTATGTTAGCCATGTGGCTCAGTACCTTTTTCAGTGGGGCAGGTCACATCCTGCTGCTTCAGTGATCTGGGCAGGAGTGGGAGGAATCAGCTTCCTCCTCCCTAGAATTCTCCTGCTCTCCTTGCATCATTTCCACTTCCTGTCTGGTTTTCCCACTTACACCTCCTGCCTGGCCAATCAGCGTCTATTTAAAACATGATTGACAGAATACAGACAATTCTCTTGCACCAAAATGTAGGGAAGAAATCAAAAGACTGCTTTAACAGGACACAACAGATTGCAGTAGGAGATTGCTTATTTGTTTCTGACTGTCCAGACCAGAAATAATCACACAAAAACTATATAAATTAAAACACTGCTTAACCTTTAGCTCAGACTTCTTATTAACTAACTCTTACATCTTGAATTAACCAATTTCTATTATTTTTTTATTTTACTATGAGGCTCAAGCTTTACTGGTAAAGTTCTGGGGTGGGTGTCTTTCCCCTTCGTCAGCATCATGGCATCGCCTCCATGAGCCTTCTTTTCTCCATTATCTCTGGAATTCCCACTTTGCTCTATTCTGCCCTGTCTTTGGCCCAGAGAAACTTCTTTCTTAGCCAATGGTAGCAAAATGCATTTACAGCATGCAGAGAGGAATCCCAAATTAACAGATAACCAGAATAGTTACTTGTTTCAATACTTGAGATATCAAGCAAAGGTTTATGCAAAGGTTTTTGGTGTTTGGGGTAGTGAAGCTACCCTAGACCAAGTTTCCTGCAGACACTTAGTCACTCTCTAAGTCAAACCTCTTATTTCAAAAGAAGAAGGAGAAGTACGCTTGAATTCTCTGACCATTCATCAGGGTGGAATGAATCTATCTTTATAGGCCATCATAATATTCAAAACACCAAGTGATCACACCCTAGATCAGAATATCTTGTTCTGTATCCATACTTGTTGTCATCAACTTTAAAAGAGAAAAATAAGCTCAAACTTTCAGACCTTCAGACAAATTGGAATAGACTCACATTTTTGGGTCTCCACGTACTCTTCACATTTTATTTATTGAATAAAGCCTGAGCTTCTGCTATAGGACAGATGACTTTGCCTGCCTTAGGGGATGTATTTCCAATCCAGACTTAACCATCCTCAGTATATATATTTTTGTCATGTAAGTTCTGTCTTAGATTGCCTGGGGGAAAGATCTCACCCATCTCTGGCTACCAACCTCTGAACACAAAAGATTAAGTGAGAAAATCTCTCTAGGTGCTGTGTACCTCTGAACCATGTTTTGTCAAGAGAGCTTACTAGCAGTGAGATACTCATATGCAAGCAGATAATGTTTTACTATATACGTGAGCCTATGATTGTAATATTTCCAGTAAAGGCATGGAAGATGATCGGAAGTGGAATTGCCTTTTCAAATTGATCTAGGATATCTTTAACAGTTTTTAGTTACAACCAAAATCCAAATTTGTACTTTTAAACATATCACATCTAAGGACACATTGGCAATATCAAAATTCTCAGTGGATGGAGCTAGAAAACATCATTTTCAGTGAGGTAAGCCAGACCCAGAAAGGCGATTATCACAGGTACTCACTTGTAAGTGGTTTTTAAACATAAAGCAAAGAAAACCAGCCCACAAATCAAAATACTGGAGAATCTAGACAACAATGAGGACCCTAAGAGAGACATACATAGATCTAATCTACATGGCAAGCATTAAAAGACAAGAGCTCCTGAGTAAATTGAGAGCATGGCAACCTTGGCAGAATGTTGAAGGGGACAGGAGAGGCAGGGAGGGGAGGGGAGAAAATTGTAGAGCTCAATAAAAATCAATAAAGAATTTCTCACAGACAAGCTCTAACCTTGTTCTAATCAGTAGATTCTTCATAATTAGCTAAAGTAGTTACAAACATTAACAGGTCAATATCATCATTTTATCATAGAAATCAACAATAAACATACAATTTGTCAAATCACATTTTTTTTAAAAAAAAACATCCATTCTAATCAAAAGACAAGAAAAGGTATCTGTGATGGATGAGCTATGAGTCTTCTGTTTTTTTCCTTCTAATGTTAATCTTCATTTTTGCTTTTAAATTTCAGAGATAAGTCTCCATCGATCCAGTCTCTGAGCTGCAGTAAACAGTTTTAGGGTGTCCCTCCTCATTTCTGAAGAGGGAATTCAGCCTTTATTTGCAATGAGTCTCTTTTTCCCCAGAGGGTAAACTGAGGTCTTAGTTTTTAGGTCCTTTATTTTAAAGGAGGTTGAATACCGTATTGGCAAAATGAGTTTTGTGCATAAAGATATGGAGTGGATAAACTATTTAATATTTAGCTAATGTCTATGGACTAGTTGTGTGGAAAAAATTTTAGGATATTTGAATAGAGAATATGTTTAAAAGGGTTGGTGTAGTTATACAGTGCTGAGTCATTGATCTCTGCAAACTTCTGGACGTCAGCCTTGTCTTGGAGTTGCTGCTACACATAGTGCTGTAGACTAGATCTTCCTGTTCATCAAGATTTTATGGATCATAAAAGAACATATACTTCTGGTAAATGATCCAGGCCACTGTATTGCTTCCAGCTTTGCATTTCTCTGTCCAGAGATATTTCCTTAGCTCTTGTATCCTGGCACTTGTCTGGCTGCTTTACCTGTTTGTACTGAAAAGTCACAAATAAATTCCAACCCAATGCAGAACTGGACAAAGAGCAGTGACCATGGTATGTCTGTGCAGTTATGGTTCTCAAGGGCTTCCATTCTCATTGGAATTTCTGGTAAAACTCTGCATTAATACCATCTGGTCCTGGGCTTTTTTTTTTTTTTTAATGTGTGTGTGGGGGGGGGAGGTTTTTCACGACAGCTTCTATTTCCTCACGACTTATAGGTCTATCTAAATTGTTAACCTGGTCCTGATTTAATTGTGGTATATTGTATTTATCGAAAAACAAGTCCATTTCTTTTAAATTTTCCAACTTTGTGGCATATAGGTCTTTGTAGTAAGATCTAATGATTCTCTGAATTTCCTCAATGTCTGTTGTTATGTCCCCCTTTTCATTTCTGATCTTGTTAATTTGCACATTGTCTTTCTGCCTTTTGATTAGTTTAGATAGGGGCTTGTCAATCTTTTTGATTTTTACAAAGAACTAGCTCTTTGTTTCATTGATTCTTTGGATTGTTTCTGTGTTTCTATTTTGTTGATTTCAGCCCTCAGTTTGATTATTTATAGTCTTCTACTCCTCCTGGGTGAGTCTGCTTCTTTTTTTCTAGAGCTTACAGCTGTGCTGTTAAGTCTCTAATGTGAGCTTTCTCCGTTTTTTTGTTTGTTTGTTTGTTTGTTTTGTTTTGTTTTGTTTTAATTTGGGCATTTAGAGCTATGAACTTTCCTCTGAGCACTGCTTTCATAGTGTTCCATAGGTTTGGGGATGTTGTGTCTTTATTATCATTGAATTCAAAGAAGACTTTAATTTCTTTCTTTATTTCTTCTCTGACCCAGGGGTGGTTCAGTAGTTGACTGTTCAGTTTCCATGAGTTTGTAAGATTTCTGGGGGTAGAATTGTTAAATTCTAACTTTATTCCATGGTGATCTGATAAGACACAGGCGGTTACTAAAATATTTTTGTATTTGTGGAAGTTTGCTTTGTTACTACATATGTGATCAATTTTCGAGAAAGTTCTATGAGATGCTGAAAAGGTATATTTCCTATTTGGGTGGAATGTTCTATAGATGTCTGTTAAGTCCATTTGATTCATTGCTTCTATTAGTTCTTATTTCTCTATTAGGTTTCTGTCTGGTTGACCTGTCCATTGGTGAGAGAGGAGTGTTGAAGTCTCCTACTATTAATGTGTGGGGTTTAATGTGTGCTTTGAGTTCTAGTAATGTTTCTTTTACATATATAGGTGCTTTTATATTAGGGGCATAGATATTCAGGATTGAGACTTCATCCTGATGAATTATTCCTTTTGTGAATATAAAGTGTCCATCTCCATTCCTTCTGATTGATTTTAGTTTGAAGTCAATTTTGGTAGATATTAGAATAGCCAATCTTGCTTTCTGCTACAGAAAACTATACCACATATGCTTTAAGATACTTTTAAAGATTATTGATGGAAAGGAACTGACAGAGATAATTTCCATTTTGTCTGCATTGCAAAGGTATTATACTCACTTAAATAATTTTATGAATATTAAAGTAACTTACACATTAATTTTCTTATTAGGACTTCCTGTTGCATAGCACCTTTCTCAGTGTATTGTGTTTCTTCTATTAGTTACAAAGTGAGGAGTTTTATAAATTAAAATGCTAACATTCCTTAACCTTTACATTTTAAAAAATTTGGCCTCCTTATCTAAGATGTAAATGATCACACATGAATATGCTATCCACTCATTCCATAACCCTCTGATATTTGTTCAGAATATATTATAGAATAAAATACCTAAACCATTTAACTCAATACATTACTTTTATTGCATTAATTATTGCTCCTTGACAAATATTGTAAGTTTCTGATAATTTTATCCATTTTTGATTTTTAGACATATAAAATGTATAAAAATTATACACATATAAATGTTGATGATGCTTCTGCAGAGCATGATATTCTGCTTCCTGGCACAAATACTATCATATTCTAATGGTAAGTTTTAAATGTGCATTGGCAAAGTCATGCACAAAGCAAGTTTCTCAGGCTGCCCTTGTACTTTGTCATAAACCCACAAAGGTACCAGCTTCCCAAAATTACAACTCTTAGCCACTGCTCCCTGACAGATTCATATGTCGTTTTAATCCTATGCAAAATTTGAGGTCATTAACCTGTAACTGGTTCGTATAGAAAAACTTTCTTAAATATTTTGCTCAAGGGAAGTGTTATCATTTATTCTTATGATAGAATGTAATTGTTTTCTGATAATGAAATGATAATAAATATGTGATATATGCAAATTAAATAAGGAATTATATTTAATTGTTCATGTCCAGATTTCACATAAAATTTCTGTGAAGTTATCAGATGACCACACACTTAAAACTACTTCCACAAATCAAACATGAGAATCCAAACAAAATGCATGACACAGATGGACAGTTGGTTTCTCTGCAATTGAGCATACAATGGGCTTTGTGAAATTTGCAGCAGCTGTGGTGAGAATGGTGAATGTCCCCAATCTATGCTTCATTTAGCTTCCCAGATTCCAAGAGACCACATTGTGTGGAAAACACAAAAGAAGCATTTTTCGGCAATGGAACCCAAGGTCCTGAACCAGTTCCATTTTCAAATAGAAATTTTAGTACAAAAATTTAGTACAAATTTAGTACAAAATTTAGTACAAAAATGCTGGTACTTATATATTTCATCTCTTTTTAAAGTTTACCATTAAATATACTATCTTTTTGTATTTCAAAATACATGCTTTTCTAGTCCTGGATTCCTTATGAAAGTCATATAGACTCGATACAAATAAAATGTAAGCACTGTATGGTAAATATTGTGTTTCAGTTTTTCCATCACTAAAGTTAATTTTTATAAATACCAATAAAATTGAGTTATATTTATATGACACATTTTATATTAAAAGCATTCTCTTGTCAAATGGAGACAATAATGTTTGTCTCACCTTTTCTGAGACGACATAATTGCCTGTCATAAAAGAAACAAAAGACATAAGTTAAGGATTATTATTGTGTGACACCTGAGGTAGTAAAAGAAAAAAAAAGAATGAGAAGGGAAAAGTAAGGACTTGTCTCACATTTAGTTCTATTACTTGCAAAATATATAACCTTCAGAATTCTTTACATTTTTGCTGAGATTCAAACTCTATATTCATAAATCTGAATGATTATAGGTGAATAAATGAGGTGAATGCCTAAAATGTAAGCATTTAATACAAAGTGATATATTGTATTGTAACCATTTTAATTATTTAAAATTTTAGACAAGAATCTAAATTGGCTTAGCTTGTTGAAAGATGGCTACAAACTATTCAGAATATCTGAGCTTGATTCCCACTTCCCACATTGTAAAGGAAAAACAAAATCTCTGAAAGTTCTCTCTCGCTCTCTTCCTCTCTCTCTCTCTCTCTCTCTCTCTCTCTCTCTTTCATACACACACACACACACACACACACACACACACACACATACACATACACACGCACTATCTTTGAAAGTATAAACTGTTGATGAGACACAATTTCACAAGATTCTATGCATCCTAAAGTAAATTCAAGGAAGAAAAATAAATCTAATGATAATTGCTAAAGACAATCTCCATTCATTAGTTCTCCAATTAAAATACCTAAAATTTATGATATCTCTGTTCAGTACCACATGATGATTGCGCTCTTAGTAGCACTCTAAATTATGAATCAGAGACAAATTTGGTCTAAATAAACTCAGGGTGAATTTCCAGATTTCGCAATACCATTCCTTCCAACTTTTCAAGAACTGGCCATGTCACATAGATTCCAGAGAGAAGAAGATTCGAATATTAAATATATGAACAGGCATCACAATGGACAGTGTTGGTTAGTTGAATTATATCAGCAATATGAACATGTATTATTTCCTTTGAGATTTTCTCCATTGTGGTTTGAGTGTTAAGAAATGAAGCCTTGAACGGGACAGATGACTCAGTGATTAAGATTATTTGTTGTTTGACCTCTCTATGTTCAGTGAATGTGTAGCTATTTTCCTAATCAATAAAGTCCAGCTGTCAGTTTTCAGAGAGCAATTCTCTATCCTGGGCAGCTTAAGGATCGACACAGGATTCCCAGGAACTCAGCTGACTGTAATCCAGTCCAATTAAAGAAAGCCTTGCCTGACCACAAAAGATGGCCAGTTCAGACTCTGTATCCTCTATTACCAGGACTTTTAACAAGGGTCCCAGAAATAGATTCCAGAAAGTTTCCATAGCACAACGCTGCCACATCAACCCTCAAGTACCCTGCAATTCCAACGGTCTTTCCCTACATTCTCTCCTAATCCCCTTCCCTCCAGGAATACCCATGCATTTCCCCAGAGTCTTCCTCTTTACCTATTGTCTCTAATTTGGTGGATTGTAGCTTGACATTCAATTACTTAACAGCAAAGATCCACTTATTAGTGAATACATACCATATTTTTTTGGGGGGGGATTGGGTTATACCACTTAAGATCTTCTTTGTTTCCTAGTTGCAATCATTTGCCTTCAGATTTTCAGATGGCATTTTTTTTTCCGTTAGATTTGTTTATTCAAGTATCTGAAAACACTCTTTCCACTTCCTCCCCTCCTCCCAATACCCTCCCGCTCCCCCCACTCCCCCCACTCCCTCTCCTCCTCCCTCACCATTCCAAAGAGCAGTCAGGGTTTCCTGCCCTGTGGGAAATCCAAGTTCCTTCCCCCTCCCTCCAGGTCCAGGAAGGTGAGCATCCAAACAGGCCAGGATCCCAAAAAGCCAGTCCATGCAGACGAAACAAGACCCAATGCCATTGTCAATGGCTTCTCAGTCTTCGTTTGGACCTTGGGGGCTCAGTCAGCCCCCATGTCAACCAGATGTCATTTTTAAAAATATTTATTTTTCATCCTAACCACAGTTTCCCCTGCCTCTTCTCTTCCCAGTCTAACCCCCTTAACCTCCCCTCTGCTCCTCCATCCATTCCTCCTTCATTTCTCTTTAGAAAATCTCAGGCCTTGCACTGATATTAACAAAACATGTCATATTGATTGGCAGTAAGATAGAGGACCTCCCTTTGTATTAAGGCTGAGCAATACAACCCAGTGTGAAGGAAAGGGTGCCAAAAACAATCAAAGAGTCAGAGACAACACATGTTGTCTGTGTAGCTTTTTGTCAGCTTTCATATTCACAGTTATAAAATGTAATGACCTGCTTTTATGGAACCCTTGTATGTTTCATTTTGAAAAGTAGATCAATATAGTGTGAACCAGGCAAGCTTAATAGGCCAAAAAATCATGGAAAAAATACTTCTCACTGCACAGACTTTTGCTAGAACTTCCATATTTCAGTCATTCCATTTACTACTTATTAATACCTCTGTTTTCTGGTTATAATTATAGTTGTATGTAGGGATATTCTATCAATGAAAATAACATATAAATTAAGAAAAATAAGTTCTGATATGATTTTGATCACATCTTTAACATTAATTTGAATATTTCACATTAATAAAATTACTTTCAAAATTAATTTTAAACTATTTTATTCATTATAGTACATACTAAGATTGTAATTTTATCCAATCCAAATTATTATGTTGCCTTAAACAAAGTCCTTATTCTGAAATATCTAAAATGTGAATAATCTTTGCAATGAAGTTACATACATTTGATGGATTTGTTTGTTTACAAAATATCACATATCCTATCTGATATGAATATAATTAAAATAGATGTTGTAAAATATTTAAATTATAACAGTGTTTGAAGCTTCTGAAATAAAGTGATCTATATGAAATGAGAAGAAAATACAAAGAACAAGAGAGTGAAAGACTAGCTTGCGTCTATCTATTTTGTTTTATCTCAGAGCCATGTTTCTGCTTTATCTACTCTATAAGCTTTTACATTAGCAACTACAAGTGACAATTACAACAACCCCAAACATGTTTAATCAGAACTTCAATTTTCCAAAAATCCCCTAGAATATTTGGTATAAATATGCACCTGGGGATACCTGGAAATTTTCAAACTTCTCTTCTTTGTAATTGAGTATTTAATTGAGTTTACATTTGCCATTGACAAAACAATAATATTTTTACTTCATACTCAACAATATTTAACTTCATACTCAAGAGCATAACCTTAAGTAGGTGATTCCAGATGTGGTTTGTAACAGAACTCAATTATATCATTACTTTGCTCATTTAGAAAAATGTGGTTAGAAAAATTGGTGGAAGGAGTAGAAATAAGAATGTGGAAGAGATAAATTTCATCTCTGAAGCTGAATGCTAAGGACTACTCTAAAGAGGAATGCCTTACACCACAAATACTAGTCATCTACATTCTAAGTATGTATATTTCTGCCTCTTTTCCTTTATTTATCAACCCCAAGAACCCAAGCCTTCTCAGGTTTGACTTGGATATAGCTGACCATGTTGGTGCACCAATTTGTAGTAAGAGCTCACTTGTTTGTTCCCAGACCTGAAATAGTCACTCAGAAACCATATTATTTTTCATAACTCAATTTTTTTCAAACTATATTAGTCACATATTTAATATTAAAGTGCAATAAAATATCCTTTATTAAAAAACAACTTGTGCCGTCATAATCCTTTTTTTCTAAAAACTTTTCCTCTAGTGTCACACTGCTTAGATTCATGTATATCTCACCATATTTACCCAGTCGTTTCACAATCACAGGGAATCATGTGCCTTTTACTGTTTTGATCTTAAAGTATGTTGATGATCTCTACTTATTATATTACAATAATGAGGCTCAAACTCTTCTAACTCATAGACACTAGTAAATATTTATTGAGTGTGGGTTACTAACAGTAAGACATGAGGAAGACTGACAATCACTTTTTAACAATAAAACACTCAATACATTTTCTATGAAAACTTTTAATTAGGTAATATCTCAAGGTTGAACAGGAACTAGTGAAATACCATGAAGTTTTTTCTCCTGTGATCTGTCAATTTCTCAGTCTTTTCTGCACAGCAAAATTTTCTAATGGAGAAAACATAATCAACAATGGCAGAGAGCAATAAAATTTGCTTTTTTAAAATTTCTGTATATTTTAAGCATCTAAGCTTTGCTTTCTAGTTTATTATCAAAAAGGTAAATATACAATATTTGGGCTACTGAGTTACATAATGCAATTTGGACACTTAATGTAACATAAATTCTATTAAAACAAAGTTGTTAGAAGTAAAAGTTAGACCACAAGGAAATCAGTAAAAAAAAACAAAACAAAACAATTGATTTCAAGTAATAAATGGCATTCACAATATTGATAAATGCATTATTTTAGGATTGGATTCCATGAAAACAAACAAGCAGAACTAAAGACAATGACAAATAATTAATTTAAGATGTAGGTAAAAAAAACAATCAATATATTCATCAATGTAAAATTCTCTTCCGTTTTATTAGAGTTTTAGTGTTAAAACATTTGATTTTTTTAGTTTTGATTGCTGGAAACTGGATTTTATATTGTAGCCTGAGCTACTCTCAAATTCATAATAATCGTCATACTTTGGCCTCATAGATGCTGAGATAAAATGCATGGACTACCAAGATATAATGAAAATAAGTTTAATGATATTGTATCAATGGATTTACTGCAGAACTCTAAAAATCTAAGTTCAGTCAAACTATTAAGAAGGACAGATTTTCATATTCTTAATAGTTGAAGTTATAGGTAGTAATTTCCCATGATAATGAGGGTCAAAATTGTCCTGATATGACACTATGACTACAGATAACAGTGCTGTAATGTACAGTTTAAAATCTAAAATAAATGACTTTAGAAATACCAGCTTCAGGGTTTTGGAGAGAAGGATCAACCAGTAAAGATCCCTAGGTGCTCTTGCAACAGACCCAGGTTAAATTCCTTAGGCCCCATATGGTAGCTCACAAGTGTTTCTACCTCCAGTTCCAGGGGGTTATGACAACATCTTCCAGCCTTCCTGGGCACCAGGGAATACACATAACACCCATACACACATGCAGGCAAAATACTCATACATATGAAATAAGGTAAATGAATCTAAAAATAAATTAAATAAAAGCAATTATAGAAATGATAATTATGGACCTCAATTATTAAAGCAGATTTAAATGTTATGTATTCTGTACATACATTGAGTCATACTATTATATTACTGAATACTTTTGTGGCATATATTAATTCAAAAGTTATTTTAAAAATGATTGAGAGATAGCATGTACCTGTGTGAGTGTGTGTGCATTTGTGTGTGTGTGTGTGTGTGTGTGTGTGTGTGTGTGTACAAAAGGGTGTTCATGCATTTCCCAGTGTGTGTAAATATTTCGTCAAGAAAACTCAATGGGGGCAAATACATAGGTCATCACAATATTTTTTCCTTTTTTCTCTTCTTTTGAAGAAATTTTATTAACTCTCGGGATTCCTATTATGTTTCTTCCATTCACTATTCTATTAATTTATTAAACTCATTTCCTTTGATTTCTAGGAATAAATTCCTTCATTTTGCTGAGAAATTATTATCCATCCCTGAAGGTTTTATTCCATTAACATCATGTTAGCTTTGTTAATCTGTAGTTTCTGCAATTGTATTTTCGTAAGTATGTGTGGAAAGTATTAACTCATTCAACTTCAACTCAGAACTTTAAATAAATAACACAACTCCTTAGATAAAGATCTCCCTGTTTCACATAGCTGGTAATATCTTGTCTAATTTCTCCTCATTTATTTCAGCTTTACCTGCAATTTTATATTCAATTTTGAAGTTTCTTCATGACACAGTATGACATATGTGTAAAATGTAAAAACATTATGTTAAATTACAATATGTAGATAAAGATAAACATCCTCAGGCTGTGCATGTTAGGGATCAACAACTCATGCTTGTTGACAAGCAGTGTACCAAATTAACCGTCTAACCTTTTAATCTGATTATTAAAGTTTTGTTTATTTAACATTTATTTATTTGGTATCTTTAGTTGGGTTTGTGAGATGGGTTAAAATTATTACTCTATGAAAATATGAATTTCCTATTTTTGTGACAATAGCACGTCAGCTAAGTCCTGCTGGTCGCTAGGACAGCTACTCTCCCCTGTACTCTGGGTGAATGTGCTTTGTAGTATCATCCAGCCTTTTTGGGATAATGATGCTTTCTGGATCCTAATGATGCACTGCAATGTTAGCAATTCCTGAGAAGAGTAATGAAAATGACATGAGTCATGACACTTTTCGGCATTTTTCTTAATGTTTACAGAATCCAGCATCTCCCATGCCCTAAGGAAAAGAGAAATCTTGGCACTAGACAAACAGACTTACAACTAAACTGGTGATGATTTCCTCCAATCCCTAGGAAAGAATGGTGCCTGCTCATCTAAAAGAAATGATGTTTGTTTTTAATAAGGGGATGTGTAAATTCCCATCTTCCAACATACAGGCTTATTGCCAATAAAACTCTCACTCTCACTGCATGATGCCTAGAAATGATACAGCTTTACTGAATATAAGTGGGACTAACATATTCATATTTACAATATTGTTACTGGAGCTGTTATGTCACAGCCTTGGTCTTGGTAGCTCTAACAAACTGGACTCCTCACAGTAGTAATTATACAGATAAGTAATAATAAAAAGCAAAGAAAAGACTGTTCAATGTAACCCTCTTGGCAGGAAGAAAAATTGGGCAGCTCCAAATACATCTTCCATCTTTTGGTTCATGTTACTAGGTTTAGTTAAATCCCAAGTCTGTATAAATGGATAAATAAGTGGTCATAGGTAAGTATAGCTCTACCTCTCATTGATGAATAATTATATCAGCTATACTCTCTTCCTCAGAGGGATCTAAATTAGCAAGATTATTTGAAATATTTTTTCATAATTATTTTCTTCTGTTGCTGTGAGTTCTAGGAGGATTCTAATTCACTGGGTGTCTGCTGTTACAGTACTGTGGTAGATAAAAGAAGGTGGCAAGAATCCCTTAAGAATATCTTCATTTTTTTCATAGATAGGTGTTGTTTAATGAAACAACCCCATGTGGAATATATTCCCAAATATATGAACTTGATATGAGAGAAATTTGTGCATTTCTATATTAAGTATACCACAATTAACAACAGCCTTGGCATGAAAACAACCTATGTTCATCTCCTTCCCTTCTATAACCACTTTTTCTCATATTGTTGTTCCCTCCATGCCCAGATTTCCCGTTAATGCTGCAGATATTCACTTTCTAAATCGCATACCCCACTCTTCACTTTTCCCCAGGCCCCAACTCCAGCAGGCACCCTTTGAAGTCACACAGGCTATGCCAACCAGAACACCAAGTAGGATGTCTACAGATTTTCTCTTCTCCCTCTCCCCCTGAAATTCAAACTGCAGTCTCATGTCTAGAAATTCAGCAGAACACCTTTGGTAGTCTACCCCGAATTCTTGCTGGCATCTCCTGTGGATTCCACAGACTAGTCCCTTCTGAATTTCCTCCCTCTATGTGTTCTTTTATCCAATTCCCCAAACCTAGAAAGTACCACCTGCTAACCCAAGGAATTTACCTCCCAGGGCAACAAGTGCACTGAATGTTGGACTACACCTCACTTTCTGACCTCTGGAGAAAAATTGCTCAGTCTTATCAACAGCTGTGTGATGTGGGATTCCCCTCTGAATGCTAGGAATATGTTTTATTACCTTTGTATAATAAAGAAACTGCTTCAACAAAGCCTTTGCAGAGTAAAGCCAGGCAGGAAATCCAAAGACTGATATATAGAGAGAGATTAGGCAGAGTCAAGGCAGTACTATGTAGCTGCTGAAGGAGATTGATGCCACTGATGTCATTTTTCCAGTAAGGCTCAACCTTGTGTTGATTCATAGATTAATAGAAATGGGTTAATTCAAGATGTGATAGCTAGAAATATGCCTGAGTCATTGGCTGAGCAGGTTGTAATTAGTATAGTTTCTGTGTGATTATTTGACTCTGAGCACCTGGGAAAAGAACAAGCAGTCTTCATTTACAAATGACGCTTGAACGTACGGTAACTATATCCACATAAAAACTGAGGGAACTTGGGAAAGAATTCTAGACACAAAAGAGAAGAGTTAAGCACAGCTTTTTGGTAACCGCAGTTTTGTTGTTGCTGTTGTTGTTGTTTTGTTTTTCTGGGTTTTTTTTTTGCTTTTTTTCAGATAGTCTCTGTTTGCTGGAGGCAAGCAGAGAGAGACACAGCTCTTCTAAGAGAAGACTCTTTCCAACTCAGCATTAGCAGAGAAAAAAAAAGTAAGAGAAGTTTACTGATTTATATTGGCAACATGATCAGTTCTGGTTCTTCTGGTGATGACATGGGCCAACTCCTTCCCAGAGTTGAGGGAGTGAGTAATCTCCCACCCGGTAGGCCTAGAACTAACAGTAAAACTACATCTGTCATTTTGGACTGGGAGGAACAAACAGGCAGGGCTGTGGAGTTGGTCCTAGTTATGTCTGCTTACATTTTTATTTTTTTAAAAAAGGCACTTCTGGTCAGAAAATGATTACAGATATACAATAAAGACAGATTCAGATCGAAATAAAACTCTGAATGGCTCACAATGTGTTTGGAAAGTGTATGTAGGCTTGGGAGAGATAAGAAAGAGAGTATAGAGAGTTGTAAAATATAGTAATATAAAAGAGTACAGACAAACACAGATTAAAGGAGTAAACAATAAAAATAAGTAATAAAAAGTAATAAGTAGAAAAGAAGCTGTGTAGGGATATAAAAACAGAGTCTAGATTATGTATATTACTGTATTTTCTTCCAATTTTTAACTAAAGAAAGATTTGATTAGGGGTTGCTAAGTTAAACCAACATATATATTTTAAAGGTATTTTCAGTTAAAATTTTGAGAATAACTATATGTTACTTTGGAAAAGAGGTTCTGCTGTTGTTTCCCCAGAGGATGAGAGCTTGTGGATTTCTTTCAGGTTAATGTGGTTTGATGGACCAAGATCCTCCCAAAAGGTCTCTGTGAACCCTAATAATACTTCACCCAGCAAATGCAGAAAGCAGTTTGGAAAAATACTATGACCAAATTCCCAAAATGACTGTTTATAAATGTTTGCTTTCCTTTAAAGAAAGTTGATTTAAAGTGATTAATGTCAGTTTCTAAATTAACTGTAGATTTTTAAAAATAAAATGTAATGGAGATATGATATAGATATGAATGTTTTGCACTGGCATGGATCTTAGTCTATTGATACAAATTTATGGTCAATTTTATTATACTATGTGTATATGTATTTCTGTTCTTGTTTAAGGTATTATGTTTGTTCAACTCATTTAAAAATGTAATGTGTAGATAAGAAATATAGATTAGTAGATAGTTATCTATAACCATATTTTAGTTAGGTTAATTCATTGTCCAGAAATATATAGATATATTTCATTTAGATAGATAATCTTCAACATTCCAAAGACATCCAAAATATGGCCTTTAAAGGGTTTTAAGAATTTAGATCTTTTTTTTCAACAATGAGACATGTCTGCTTTTGGCAGCACCAATTACTTCAGAGACATTGATGGCCATTGAAGAAACTTGTAGTGCAATTCGCCTTCAATATAACAAGGCTAGCCATTTGAACAAGAAACTGCTCTGCCTGGACTGCTCAATAGTATGCTATATAAACTGGACATGCAAGACATGTCCCACAGAAAAGTGACTGCAAAACTTTCTAAAGACAAGGTGGTCTTTCAGAGTTCATGCTTCTTGACAGTAACTACTAGATGTCCTACACTACATAGAAGAAAACAACTGAAAACTCTGCCAATATAGGTGAAACAATGTTTAAATTTCCAACTTAATGAAAAGTCGAGCAGATATTATGGGCCTCTAGCCTAAAGATGGAAGCCTCAACATTACAGAAGAACTTTAGGTGTTTGTCCAGGCAGTACGATGTCTATATTAATTCTAGAGTTTTGGAAGTTGACTTAGGTAATATTATATCCTTCTTGGATCTTTGAAAAATTAAAGACAGATAGTTATTGTTTTCCTTAGTTATGATAAACAATAAATTATATATGAAGCTTTAGACTCGAAAAGATAGGATAGATGATAGAATATTTTCCTTAATTTGCCAAATGTAAATGAACAAAATATTGTAGCTATAATTCTTGGTTGTAAACTATTTTGTATATGTAATTTTACAATGTTAAAATTAAGACCTTCCTTTTTATTTAGACAGAAAAGGAGATATTATGTGGGATTCCCCTCTGTATGGTATAAATATGTTTTATTATCATTTGTTAATAAAGAAGTTGCTCCAGCCAGTGGCTTAGCAGAGTAAAGCCAGGCGTGAAATCCAGAGATTATATATAGAGGGAGATTAGACAGAGTCAAGAATATGCCATGTAGCTGCTGAAGGAGAAAGACTCAGCTGCCTCAAGGTGATACACAGATTAAAAGAAATAGGTTAATTTAAGATGTAAGAGTTAGTTAATAAGAAACCTGAGCTAATCGGTCAAGCAGTGTTGTATTTAATACAGTTTCTGTGTGATTATTTGGGTCTGAACAGTTAGGAAATGAGTGAGCAGTCTTAGCCTTCAGCTCTGTAGTTGGAAAGCTGATGTGGCCTTGTCTTCCATTGAAATACCACCATCAAGGATCACAGAGACCTTCTCCTCCAATGTTCCTTCCATAACATCATGCCAGTATCACATCTTCCAAAATCAGCATGCATTTTCTATGAACACACTAGGTGAACAGGCCAGGAAAACAGGCAACATATAACCACAACACTCTTAAAATCCAGAGAAGAAACAGAAACCAAGGGAAAAAAAATCACCAAACTAAAAAGCAAAAGACAATAAATTGGCACCTAGGCCTATGATTATCCCAATCCAAGTTGCATAGAAGCTTGTGAAAAAACAAAAGTAAGAATGACATGTTTTTGCAAGAGCATAGTAATCTTGCTACTACAGCAGGCCCAGAATATTCCAACAAAAATGAAGCACAAGAAAAGGCCTTAAAACTACTGTATGCATATAAGAGTTTATCTTAAAGAATAAATTGCTTAAGGCAGCTGTTCTAAACCTGTAGATCGTGACCCCTTTGAGTATCAGCAAATCCTTTTACAGGGTGACATAGAGGAGATCCTGCATACCAATATTTACATTATGATTTATATCAGTAGAAAAATTACAGTTACAAAGAATCGATAAAAGTGACTTTAGGATTAAGGTCTTCATGACATGAGGAACTGTACAATTGGTCACATAATTGGGAGGACTGAGAACCACTCTTTTAGAAAAATCCAGGAAAATATAAACAACTAAATTAATAAATCCTTTAAAGGTGTGAAGAAAAAAAACAGTGGAATGAAATAAAAAAATTGTACATGACATAAAAATAGAAATAGCTTGATTCTAGAGGGGTTCCCATGTCCTAGGAGAGGTCCCCAGATTGTTCCTGGGGCAGCAGAGGAGAGGGTGCCTGAACTGGCCTTGTCCCATAGCCACACTAACTTCCCACGGGGCAGGGAACCCTGACTGCTCTTAGAACTTGAGATGGAGAGATAGGTGGGGAGGGGGAAGGAAAAGGGAGGCAGGAAGGAGGTGGAAATTTTTAATAAATAAATAAAAAGAATAAGTAGCATCAATAAATAATATACCCAAGTGAGGGATTTCTGGAAACTAAACAGGAATTCAAATTGGAACTAGAGAGGCAATAGAGTACAAGAGACAGGAGAGAGAAACACAGCCATTGAGGATAAAATAGAAGGAATACAAGCAACAATCAAAGATAATGTTAAATCTAAAACTCTCAGATACAAAAATTTGAGAGAAAATTAAAAGACCATACCTAATGATAATAGGAATAGAGGGAGAGAACAAATCCCAGCTTCAAAGCCCAGAAAATATTTTCAACAAAATCATAAAATATAATCCTAATTTAAAGGTGACACCTTTAAAGTTCCAAGAAGCATAGAGAATATCAAATAGATTAGACTAGAAAAGAAAGTTCCCTTGCCACATAACCAAACAACTAAATGCACAGAACAAAGGAAAAATGCTAAAAGCTGAAAGAGGAAAACACCTAGTAACGTAATGAATGATTTATTAGAATTAAAACTGACTTCTAAAAGGAGATTCTAAATCAAGGCCAGAAAGCCTTGGACAGATGTGTGTCAGGTCAAGAGACCACAGATGACAGCCCACACTACTATGCCCAGAAAATTTTCAATCACCATAGATGGAGGGAACAAGATATTCCGTGATTATGTCAAAGTTAAATAATATGCACCTACAAATGTGAACCAACAGAAGATGTTAAGGGAAAACTCTAAATTAAAAAGGTTATCTACACTTTTGAGAACACACTGAATAATAGTATCAGGTCATCACAATTTAAGGAACAAACAAACAAACAAGTCAACAATAACAACAAAAGTAAAACCTGGGAAGCTGAAGACAGTTTTTCCTACCAGCATAACAGAACACCTGAAAGCTCTAAAAGGAAAAAAGTAGACCATAAGAGTAAACCATAAGAAATAATCAGACTGGGGACTGAAATCAAGAAAAGAGAAATAAGAATTATACAAAGATTTAAGTTTCTTTCACGATATCAATAAGATAGACAAATCATTATACAAATTAATAAGCTGAGAAATAAAGTCAAAATTAACAAAATCAGGAATTAATATAACAACAGATATATATGATATAACAACAGATACTGAGGAAAGTCAGAGACTAATAAGATCATACTTTTAAAACCTGTCCTCCACCAAATAGGAAAAACATAAAAGAGTGAATAATTTTCTTGGTACCACTTCCTAGGTACCACTTCCTTGATTAAATCAAGATTCGATGAACAATTCAAATATACCTATATCCCCTAGTGAAATAGAAGCAGTCATTAAAAGTCTCAAAAGAAAAGAAAAAGAACAGGGCCAGAAGACTTTTAGTGCAAAATTTTACTTGATTTTAAAGAAGAGTTAATTCCAATACCTCTCAAATTATTCCACAAAATATACCAGAAAGAATGTTGTTCACTTCTTTTTTTGATGCCACAATTAACCTGAAACCCATTCATATAGCAACCCAACAAAGACAGTGAATTGCAAAAATATTTATCCTGTGAATATAGATTAAAAAACACTCCTAAAAATACTTATAAACTGAATTCAAGAACACATCAAGCATTCGATATAGACCCACAGAATGGCAAAAATGAATGCATGATGAGATATGTTATGTGCTTATCTATTTTTAATATGAATTATTCTTTCCTGAAATTTTCATGTCTTCTCTTAATCTATGTCACAAAAACATGTGGGAAATTGACTTACTAGCTTTTTCTCTGCCTTAGGAAAATCAGTCACATTTGGAAAAGTAGTATATGAAACTTACTCATCAGATTTCATTGAATCTCTTTGTGTTGCCATCTTTGGGTTACATCACAATGAATACCTCTTGGGTTTTCTATTGTTTATCTTTGATACAATATACTATTTCTAATTGTATTATCTCCTAAAATCTGTAAAGCTGCATATTAATATTTTATGCTTCCAACATCTTATGCAGACTGAACCAGCCACTATTTAAAGTCACCTTTATTAAATTATCTCTAATTGTTTTGTTCCTCTATGCCATCTTTTCTTTCCAGAACACTGGAATATTTTTACATTATTTAAATATTCATAAGCTTCCTTTGAATGCTAAGGTATAAATATACTAAAGTGAATATATGTTTAAAGAGTTTATACAAAGGAATTCATGTTTCTTATTTATATGATTACATTTTTTCCAACATCTTAGTATTTCTCTAGATCTTTTGGCAATATTACTGAAAAATACAAAACTGCTTTCCTAGCAGGAACAATATATTTCTTAATAGCTGCGGTTGATAGATCTAGGTCTCTAGAATTTTAGGAATCTCTGAAATAACAGGCCTGCATATTTTATTGATAAGATTAAAAATGATGATTGACACTTTGTCCATAAACCACCTGGTCATAACAGACCTTTAGAGTCACTAGGATATTAAAAACATACAAAATGAGTCATTAGAAACTCTTTAGCAAATCTCCGTTTTGTGCCTCTTGATTTGAGGTATTTCATGTACCTCAAGTGTCCAAATTAGAAAAGGTTTCATCATTTGGGCCTGATAAAGAGGAACAATTAGAGAACACATCTGCTTGCTCTGGACTCTTTTGTAAGGGAGCTTTCCTCTATGAATGAAATTGCAACATAATGTTCTTCTGCAGTAGACATAAGTTTATAAACATTATTATTTTATGCTGAAGTCATTTTGACAGTTACTATCAACATAGCCTTACTTCTCATATACATCAGAGTTGGCAAGTTTCATTTCAGTTACTGGAATCTGGCTTTTAAAAGGGACATATAATGTAGAGATTGCAGGACGGGGAGAACAATGAGAATTTTTAAGTGAGAAGGGCCAAGAGAACCCACTGAGTAAACTTTTTCATTTACATTTGTTTTAAATTTACCTTTTTGATGTGTATGGATTATTTTCCTGCATGTGTGTATATATGTGTCCTCCATGTGTGCTTGTTGACCTTTGAGGATTGGGAAGATTAAATGATGTCCCCGTCAGAGTTTATAGACATTTTTGATCTGCCATGTGGGTACTGCGAACCAAACACAGTTCATCCCAAGCTTATTCATCTCTCCAGCTCTTCATATCTTCATAGTTCAGTCGATATTCATTTTAGTGAGAAAAGAACATTTCAAACTATTAAATGTATTTGCATATAATATAATTTAAGAGCTGAGAAATAAGAATAGTTATTTACAATTACCCAAGGAGGTAAGGGGAGGGATAACTTGTTACATCCATAAGCTTTACATCTAGTGTGAACATATTTCTACAATTTTGAAGGAAAATTATGACTCCCTAATATATGCATTGTAATATCTAGAGAGACGTGAGTCTCTGATAAAGACCACTGACTGCAGGCAAACCCATTTCTTCTTGCTGGTTACATACTCAATTACAGGTAACTTCTAATTTGAGGATCCATTTCATTAAGTCTTTCTGAAAAGAAATAAAATACTGAGTGGGATGGCTGCTCTTGTTTACATCTATGAATGAGAAAAATTAGCACAAATTGCCCTTACATCTGGTTGGGACTCCAGTCTCAGGGTATAGTAAATAATGCAATCAGGAAAAGCTTGGGAGATTGTTATTTGATTAAATATTTGTTTTTCATATAATTAGCCACATGCCTTCCCCTCCAGTAACTGATTCTGTATAATATTTATATCATTAATATATGAGGAGTATGGGGTGGGGTTCCATACTTTATTGTTAGCTTCAACTATTTGTTATATAAAGCACCAAATATAGGAATTTCTCCCAGATTGAGAGGCAAACCAGAACATGAGTCTTCAGTCCAGGTATGTATCTTCATATAAGTTTTACTTTCTCAACTCCTTCACTACTTAGGCACTTGGCAAAGGTTGAAATAGGGACCATATTGACAGATACAAGACTGGGAAAGAGTACTAGAAAAGTGCTTTACCCCCACTGCTAAAGCAACACTGGGTAAAATTCATGGCGTTCCATGACAGAATGATAGCTTCTTTCCAAGGTATACAAGGCCATTGTCTGAAATATTCCCTGGTTTGTTGAAGATTTGGTAGTGTTCTGTCTAGGAGATGGTTACTGGTGCCTTCAACTGACAGAGGAAGAAAGCTATGAAAGAGGTCCATAATCGTCAGGGAAACACAAATCTTTTACTAAAGAATTCCAGGAGCTTTTTAAGATGCTCATGTTCAATCTACACAGCAAGGACCAGGCTGTCTGTTTGCTTGAACTTCCACATACACTGTAGCATGATGTACCCAGGCTGATATCAGTCTGTTCATCAATGACATTTTAACTCACAGAGAAACGCCTTTCTGCTAGGACATAGTGTTCACACTGGATTGCATAGTTCTTTAGAGGTAGGGTCTGTCCTTCATCCGTATCTATGCTTAATTTATGAATCTCCAGTTTCTTAAAATTGACTTTCAACAATAAAGCAAAGTTAGTGGGTTTCTGGTTTTTGCTTATACTGCAGTTGACATGAATGTCCTACAGACACCACATACCAGCTCTAGGATTTCCTCCTCTGTCAAGATCAACCTCATTCTCTCAGTCCACAGACCTCATGAACAATGACTGCACAGAAAGAATACATACCTAATATTTGGTTCTTTCAAGCTGCACCATTAAGCAAAGATATAAACAAAAGCACAAACCTTGAACTACAGCAAACATTTCTATATTCATAAGGACATATTAATAATTGTTTTCATTAATAATCAATATATCACTAATATATTATTACAACTGTAATATAAAATATGATCATATAATTTTATTAAACACCTGAGAAACATTGTAATAATTGTAAATATAGATTAGAATCATTCATTGTATATTCATGAAAATTGGAAATACGTAATAGAAAAATGGTTACAGTGCTATCAGACATCTGAAAAGCTTGATAAAACACACAAGAAATTTACCACCATTTAGTAAGTAATTGATGACGTTTTATAAGTGCTACTATTTATCATTCTCTATATATATCATTCAAAATCTGCATGCTTAAGAATCTAAGTCGATCATCTCAGAAACCAAGTAACGCTGTTCATTGTATAATCGAGTCTTCCTGTCAATAAAAAGATATAAATCATAAAAAGCTATAATCTATTCACCTGGTTAGGTTATTCATGGGGAAATAGAAATGACCATCTAAAGTATATCTGCTTTGTTATAAAAATCTGACAGCCAATTTCTTAGTTTAAAATTAACAGAGATACCACACTTGTTTAGAAAGCTTGCTAATACTTCTCTGACCAGCAAGCACATGTGTGTAAATTCCTTATCACAGAGCATTGTTATGAGTATATTTATTTATGTTTTCTCTCTTTGTCTGGATTTTTAAGACAGGGTTTCTCTGTAACAGCTCTGGTTGTCCTAGAACTTGTTCAAGGCTTGCCTTGAACTCATGGTATTCTACCTGCCTCTGACTCCTGAGTGTTGGGATGAAAGGAATGCACCACCACTTCCCAAGCTAGAAATTAGTACTTTTGTATTACTAGATTGTTTGAAAAGAATATATATCCACAGAACATGAGAGAGAGACAGACAGACAGACAGACAGACACTCAAAGACATAGGAACAAGTAAGATTTTAAGTGATTAAATAAAACACAATAAAGAAATGTCAGAGAATATTCTCAAAGAATATCTTAAGAAAAATACTGATATCAATTCAAAATTGAAGTTTACTTTTCTAACCACATATCTACATTTCTGAAAAATATTGTAAAATATTTTCATAGTTATGGCAATGTAAATGAAGGACATACTTTCATAAAAAAATATTCTGATTTCCAGAACTCATTTCTAAAACAGCCATTTCAAAGAAATCTTTTTGTGCTATCAGAATCGAGCTAGAATCACGCCACTATGTTCAATTCCTTAGAAGCATAAATCCTTTAAAGCACACATTGATCCTAGAAATAGTCCATGGCCAGTAAGGATTAATCAGACTTGGTTTAGGTTATCAGTTATTTATATACCATTTTCTCAACTGAGCGTTCCTACTGCCATAATGACCAGAACACATGCAGAGCTCAGTAACCGAGGCATCGCTTACAAGCTGATTTTATTGCTTTTGACACATTGAACACCAGAAAAGCCCATCAGCACAGGCACGTTAGGATGCCAGAAGTGCATTCCATTCCTTTGCAATATGAAGTCACTGCACAGCTGAATGTATATCAAATCTTGTCATTCTTTTCTTCAAACAAATCTATAGCGCACAGTCAATCGCACCAGTATTGATGAATGAATTCTCCTAAGGGAAATGAATACCCTATCTCACTTGAGAATTGAGGTAGTGATTGTCACTCCCCTCTAGGAGTTTTGTAGTTCACATAGTTTCTTATTGATAATATGAAAACATGGACATTTAGTGAATGTTTTTTTATGAACAAGAAAAATTACCATCAATATCCAGAATATAGAATAATATTTTATTATTTCATTTTGTATTTTCTAGAAATTGTTTATAGTAATAATACTAGTCTACTTAAATATTCTAATTAGTTTTTGTCATTATGCATAATGAAATAAATGTCATAAATATGCCCCATCTGTCTTTCTTAAAGTAAAAGCATATATACACTATACAAATATAGACATGTGTCTGTTGTATGCATATATGAATAATTCTGCAGTCTTTTCAGAAACTGAGTTGTTTCTGATTCATAAATTTAAGTTAGACTAGTTTACTACTTTACTTTCATTGTGAGTCCTTGTTTCCTAGTGTGATATCACTATTTTACGCAGAATGCAACATATGGTCAATGCCATACCACACAGGTTGGCTGACAGAATTAGAGACTGTTATAAAGAATGAATCACTACACACACTTACTTTCATGTCCCATTTATTTTCTTGCAACATAAAATCATACTAATAAAAACTAAAATGATTATTCAGTTGTCTACAATGATGCTACAATGACAGTTTAGAAGTGTTTTAAATCAAGCCAAACACCCATTGTGCTTAATTCTGTGTCTGTGACTTCAAAAAGAATAAAAACTTCACAAATATTTTACTGCAAAGCAAGTAAGCCAAAAAGCCATTTTTTGAATACCACTGGTATCCCATCTCGGTATTATACTTCTTTAGACATAGCATCTAAAGTTTTTAATTAATTTAATTAATTATCCTGTTATATAATATAAGTTGGCCTCAGTTTCCCTTCTTTCTCTCCTTCCAGTCCCTGACTCCCACCTCCCCTCTGTTGTGAGAGATTTGTTTGTGATTTTTGCTTTTAATTCAACAATGGAGCTAGGCCTTGATTGAGAGAGCATTGGCCACATTCAGATGACTACCAAGCATGGACTATAGAGTTTTCTGGTGGACTCAGATGAGATAGAAGAAACACAAAAGGAATAGGAAGAGGCCAAAGGAGATGTGTGACCCTTTTCTAGAGGGAATTATTCTCTGTGCCTCTTTGTGTTTCGATCAGGCACTACCCTAATATCTGACTCACAATCATATTTTTATTAATAAAATAAACAAGAGAAGTCACTTTACTCTCTCGTTCAGATCCATTCCTCCTATGCTTCAGTTCAGATAAGATCAGGCCTCCCAGGGATATCAACCAGACTTGGTATAGCATTCTACTGTAAGACTAGGCACAAACCCTCCTATTAAGGCTGGACATCATAACCCATAGAAGAAAATATGCCCCAAATGCAGGCAAAAGATTCAGAAACAGTCCCAGCTCCTACTGATAGGAACCCACAAGAACACTAAGCCATATATCCATAACATACATGTAGAAGGCCAAGACCAGACCTATAGATGCTCCCTGATTTTTGCTCCAGTATTTTTGAGTTAGTGGATTCTGTGGGCTAGGTTCTCGTGGTGTCGTGAATGTAAATTTTTAATTCATGACATTTATCATTGTTTATAAATATTTGAGATAATGTCAAATCTTTCAATGAGATACACTCATCATAACTCAATTTAATAAAATTTAAATGGGAATTAAATGTTGTTCCTATTGTAAATATTTAACACTGCATTGGGAGTAATAACTGATAAATAAATGAAAAATAATTTGTTTTATTTTTATAAGGGCTCATTTCTGAACGAATTTCAAATAAATACATTAAATAAATACAAGTTTGACATTGATGTCTAAGATTTATAACAAAGTATTTTATAGAATGAAATGAGTTTCTAGGACCATTAACATAGTTCAGATGCTATAGGATATGCTTTATACATTTTTGATGAATTGATATTAAATAATGAAAAGTATTTGATAAGTGAGAAATATTCCAGATACATTTGAGAGTTGTTCTTTTGTAAATTGTTTATACTCAGATGTCAATCTCTTGCTCTTTCTTTTAGAATCTCTAGCTTGTTTCTTTTGGAAACAAACTTGCTTGATATTTATGCTTTCTGTAATTTCTAATAGATCTTGAATTGAACTCTTCATTCTCTTCTGACCATTTCTAATGACAAATTCTCCTTATTTTAATTAATAAAATTTCTCTTTAAAAAAAGTTAGGAACTACTTTTGTTTCATATAAAATACTGAGAGTCTTTATTTTGTTCTAAAATGATTAGTTTTGTTTTTTTATTATAGAATGTGTATTTCTTCCAAATTTTTTAATAGTTTAGTATTTGTGTCAGTACCTTTACTATCATAAAAGTAACCACTTCTACAAGGGGTATATGATTTTCCTCCTTAATTTTAGTTTATTTAAACTGCTATAACCTAAATTTTAAAAATATGTATGCTGAAAATGAAAGCTAAAGCTGAGAAAGTTTTTGCATTAAATAAGAAAGGCCCTTAAATAATATATATATATATAATCTTTCTCCAAATAGTTATTTAAAATCAATTATAGAAATGCTAATAATGTTAATTAAATAACACTGAGACATCACCTGGACTATAAGAGTGAAAGACTTTGGAGTACTTATCATTAAATGAAGTGTCTTTATCAAACCCATAACCTTAAGTCTCAGGGATTTATGGAGAAGAGGAAACAGATTGTAAAAGCTGCAGAAGGTTGATGATTTCAAGGAAAACACAACTTCAAGATAGAAAAAAACTGATTCATATATATATATATATATATATATATATATATATATATATATATATGAACTCACTGGGAGAACAAACACGGGAATCTGAATAGGTTCACACCATACAAAATGCTATTTATTTATGCATGACTCATTGAGTTCTCATTTTACATATAAGCGAACAATGGCTCTATCTTCATTCATAAGCTTTGCTATTATAGTATGGGGAGATGGTCACAAAGATAAAGATCTATTGACAAGTAATGAATTAGATAATAAGAAGCAGGTTCCTTTGTGGATGCAGCCCCAGAGAGATTCTCCATGTACATAGTAATGGAACTAAGCAAACTCAGTGGATTGATTACACAAGGGCTTGGAAATGGAAGGGAGCAATGTTTGGGAACGATAGGAGAGGGACTGAATGGGAGGGAATGAAAGGTGGATGTAATCATAAGGTGTATACACAGCTATGAAATTCACAATAAAAATTAAAACAGCATAGCAAAGATAACTAACTCATTCACTCTTTTTTTGAGTATATAATTTTTTATTGTTTTTTATTTTATATTTTTTTTTCATTTTTATATGTAGATATTCTTTTTTTTCAAAGTTTATTAAATTATAAAAGTTTCCATTTCTGCCCCTCCTCACAACACCCTCCCACTCCCCCCACTCCCCCTCCTCCTCCCTCTCCATCCCTAAGACCAGTCAGGGTTTCCTGCCCTGTGGGAAGTTCAAGTTCCTCTCCCCTCCCTCCAGGTCCAGGAAGGTGACTATCCAAACAGACTGGATCCCAAAAATCCAATATATGCAGAGGAAACAAGTCCCAGTGTCATTGTCAATGACTTTTCAGAAAGACTCTGGGCCAGCCACATTCAGAGAATCCGGCCACATCTTCAGTCCCAGTCCAACTGGCCTTGGTGAACTCTCATTAGATCCATCCCCTTGTATCAGTGGGTGATCGCACCTCTCGCAGTCCTGATTTCCTTTTTCATGTTCTTCCTCCTTCTGCTCCTCATTTGGACCTTGGGAGGCTCAGTCCGGTGCTCTAATGTGGGTCTCCATCTGTATCGCCATCCATCGTCGGATGATGGTTCTCTCTGGTCTTGCCTTCTTTGCTCACGTTCTCTTTCCTTCTGCTTCTCCTTTGGACCTAGGGAGTTAAATTCAATGTTCCAATGTGGGTCTCTGTCTCTATCTCCAATCATCGCCAAATGAAGGTTCTATGGTGATAAGCAAAATATTCATCAGTATGATTATGGGCCAAGGCCAATTCAGGCACCCTCTTCTCTGTCCAGAGAACAATCTGGGGGTCTCTCCCGTATATAACCAAGTCTCCTGTAAACCTTAAAATGACTCCCTTAGTTGAAATATATTCTTCCCTGATCCCATATCCATCCTTCCTCCCTCCCCCCATCCCAGTCCCCCGAGCTTTCCCCATTCCTCCCCTACTCCCATCTCTCTAACCCTCTCTCCTTCCAACATCCCTCCTACCCCCCAATGCACCCGAGGTTACCTGGCACTCTTGTCTATTTCCAATCTCCAGGAGTATAACTATATGATTTTCTTCAGGTTCACCTTCTTATTTAGCATCTCTAGGATCTCGAATAATAGGCTCAAAGACATTTAATTATGGCTAGAATCCACTTATGAGTGAATACATACCATATTCTTCTTTTTGGGTCTGGCTTACCTCACTCAGTAAAGCGTTTTCTATGTCCATCGATTTGCATGCAAAATTCAAGATGTCATTGTTTTTTACCGCTGAGTAAAACTCTTATGTATATATGTTCCACACCTTTTTTAACCATTCTTCTATTGAGGGGCACCTAGGTTGTTTCCAGGTTCTGGCTATTACAAATAGTGCTGCTATGAACATAGTTGAACAAATGCTTTTGTGGTATGATAGGGCACCTCTTGGGTATATTCCCAAGAGTGGAATTGCTGGGTCCTGAGGGAGGTTGACACCCAGTTTCCTGACACCCACCACACTGATTTCTACAGCGGCTGTACAAGTTTGCATTCCAACCAACAATGAATGAGTGTTCCCCTCATTCCACATCCTCTCCAGCATAGGCTATCATTGGTGTTTTTGAGTTTAGCTAATCTGATAGGTGTAAGATGGTATCTCATAGTTGTTTTGATTTGCGTTTCCCTGATCGCTAAGGATGTTGAGCATGACCTTAAGTGTCTTTTAAAATCTAATATACTCTTTCAAACTTTCTCTTTCTCATTAGCTCAAGAAGCTGTTGCAGATGCTTAAAAGTGATATACTTATATCTAACACAGAGTGTATAATTATGAATTAGATCATCTACCTGCTATATGCGTATATAACAACCCAGTATATTTAGGTATTTTTTTTTAAGATTTTAAGATTCAACTATATATACTCATTGGATGATTAATGTATTCTGATTAAACATTTGCTCTTAGTAATTATTAACTGTACTGCTTAATTATAATTTCCATCATAAATGTAAGACATTTTAATGCATAATAACCACAAATAACTATATTTGAGAAAAATACATTTTTGAATGGTCAGGTTCAGAAAATTGTTTTGCGTCAAGACTCAGTATCTCTTGCACTTGAGGATCAAAAGACAAAATTTGTTGAGAGGAGATCATTCAGTGGTTAATATGGAACTTGGATCTTCAGAACCAAAATAAATGTTGGAAGCCTTGGTATGTGTCATATAGTTCCAGTCTCAGAAGATGGAGAGCAGAACATACTGACTAGTGAGACTTGCCATATTATTAAAGTCTGTGTTTGACAGGGAGAGTTCGCCTCAATAAATAACATGGAAGAACTACAGATAGTTCCAGAAATCAACCCCAGACCACCAAACGCACACATTTGCACACGCATTTAATTTGTGTGACGTGCAAAAATGCATACACAGACACACAAACACACACACACATGCACACACGCACACACACCTACACAGATAAAAGAAAATGCAAACAAATACCTTGGCCATTCCCTATAGCCTGGAACTTGCCCACTGTCTCACGCATCAGTGTCTGTGTAACGTTTATTTCTTGTTAATCTGACCATAAATATTGGGAAAGTTCATTTCCTCCATCAAAAAGTACACAGGTGTATCTATGATAAAGCATTTTTTCCACTGTAAAAGACATTAAAAGAAAAATAAGATTTGATTTCATTAAGCTTCGGAAATGCTCAAGGTAGTGAATGACAGATTGTTATGCTTTTGTTCATATTCTAAATTATCTTTATCTCATCTGCAAATACATTCTATTACACATTGTAGCTTTTGAAAATATAATTTTATCATTCATTCTAACAGTGGTGTTAAACTATGTACACTGAATTAAGAGCAGAGATAATTTTGAAGACCTTAATTGTGACCATGATCATGGCTGATGGATGGGAACTATTACGTCTAAGTTTTATAATTTTGTTGTTCTCAGCCAAGTCATAATATAAATAATTTAAAATCTATTGAATCGTTATTGTGTAAAGTTATTCTGCACAAATTCATTGTCATGATGCTGTATGTATATTACTTTTTCATCCTTGTAGACATCACTTGTGCAAGAAAACAGGTTTAGAAATCTCAAAAGTGGGCACACTAGGACTGGAATCATACCCATCTAATTGTAAATATTAGTCCATATTTTAAAAGTATTATAAAAGCTAAGGACATGTAATGGTGTTTTACATTTTGATCAAATTTAAACTGTGCCATAGTGCTTTTGTTCTTATCCTTTTAATTCTTATTCACTGCTGTACTCCTATCTACAAAAATGAAAAAGTCTTCAAAGTAATTTTCTTTTGACTAATATTTCTGCTTTATTTTCTACTAAAATTCTGCTTATATACAGAAAATTCATCTATTTTTGTTTGTTCAATAGCATCATTAACTCAAAGAGCTGTTTAAGAATCTTAAATTTTATACATTTAAATTTTATTTTATTTTTTGAGATGCACAGAAAAATAATTTTATATAGCTCATTTTGTGAAATGATTTACTTCACGGGAATTTTAAGTGCTTTATTCAAGTTTCATTTGAATCTAGTACAAAGGCCAGGGAACACATATTTAATATCCTCTCTAGGTCAGAACATATTTTAGAAAAAATTTCAAAGGTGTTATTTTAATATGTGCTTAATAAGATAATTAGCACAAGAAAAATGCTTTAGTGAAAGTAGTACAAGTACTCAAAATTAATATGTATTTAAGCTTAACCCTAATTAAACAACCACCCATAACTATAACTAGTATCTGGATACAAGACCCAGGGCCAATGAATATTTATTACTACTAATGCTGAGTTTCAGAAAGGCACCAAAGGATGCTGGTTTTGGAACTTTCATTATCTTTTTATCCATTGTTGTCCCATCATCATTTTGTAACACCCTTCAGTAAGTACAAGGAATGAAAGGATGACACTAATCCTTTTTGACTCTGGCAGCCTCACTCTGGAATCCACTTGAGTTGGTATTTCCTTACTGTTGACAACAGCTCCCAAAGATTAAAGGCTAGCTGCTGAGTTTTCAACTAAGTCATCCTTCATTTGCATTTGCTTCAGTTTCTCTTTCATAATTAACAAAAAGAGACAAAAGCAGGCTCAGCAAATCGAACAAACTAACGAAATAGCAAACACAGATGATTTTCGTCATTCTGGTGAAAACAAAGAACTCATTTAAATAGTACAACTGTTTGACTGAGAACATGAAAGCATTAAAATAAATCTTCCAGTCTATTGAACTAGCACATGGTCATTGATTCAACTTCTCTTTGAATAATTTAGAGAGAAAGATCTGATTCCCTCATCCTATAGATTCTCCTTCTTAAGGCTCTTTGCAGAACAGATAACTATGGAGGGTGTCGAAGAGATGATAATTAATTAATGATTGAGACATAGTTGTTCACA
This sequence comes from Myodes glareolus, assembly GCF_982192425.1. NCBI lineage: Eukaryota > Metazoa > Chordata > Mammalia > Rodentia > Cricetidae > Myodes > Myodes glareolus. The sequence continues at coordinate 14,453,796 of NC_142045.1, read as the reverse complement.
GACAGAAATATCTCTTGACAACATATTCTGGCTCAATCTTATTCAGTTTACATGAGTGTAAGAAAAATCCATAGGAAGGTACTGAAGACTAGGCTAAATTGTCCGTTTAATTATAATGCAAAAATGTTTGCTGTGTTTTCAGTTTCATTGAATGATCCTCATATATATGTATACACACACACACACACACACACACACACACACACATATATATATATATATACATATATATACTTAATCTTAAGAACTTTTACTTTATAGCTAAATTCCTTTTCTGTCCCTTCAGCTGTTTATCCTCTGTGAAGGACCCCTATTATGTATGTCACATTTTCACTTTTACTGCGTCTAACATAACTTTCAAATCATATTCCTTTTGTTAAAGTTTACCAAGAAATCTTTTCTTAATCTCTGCTTCAATAGCTGTGTTTTCCATGTTAGAGTTAGTTTGTAAAATGCTGTATTATTTAATGTTTTCTGATTTAGTTCCATTATCATGTAGTACACGTTTTATACACCTGTTTTCTATACAGTTTGTTTTTCTTTTTTTCATTCTTTTTTTTTAAGTAATTTTATTAAATTATAAAAGTTTTCATTTCCGCCCCTCCTCCCACCACTCTCCCACTCCCCCCACTCCCTCTCCTCCTCCCTCTCCATCCCTAAGAGCAGTCAGGGTTTCCTGCCCTGTGGGAAGTTCAAGTTCCTCCCCCCTCCCTCCAAGTCCAGGAAGGTGAGTGTCCAGACTGACTGGATCCTCAAAATCCAGAATATGCAGAGGAAGCAAGTCCCAGTGCCATTGTCAATGGCTTTTCAGAAATACTCCGGGCCAGCCACATTCAGAGAATCCGGCCACATTCAGAGAATCTGGTTGGATTGAGCCTTCATTCAGTCCGAGTCCAACTGGCCTTGGTAAACTCTCATTAGATCCGTCCCCTTGTATCAGTGGGTGATCGTATCCTTCGCAGTCCTTATTTCCTTTTTCATTTTCTTCCTCCTTCTACTCCTCATTTGGACCTTGGGGGGCTCAGTCCGGTGCTCCAATGTGGGTCTCCGTCTGTATCGCCATCCATCGTCGGATGAAGGTTCTCTCTAGTCTTGCCTTCTTTGCTCACGTTCTCTATCCTTCTGTTTCTCCTTTGGACCTAGGGAGTTAAGTCCAGTGTTCCGATGTGGGTCTCTGTCTCTATCTCCATCCATCGCCAGATGAAGGTTCTATGGTGATAAGCAAAATATTCATCAGTATGGCTATGGGCCTAGGCCGTTTCAGGCACACTCTCTTCCATCCAGAGAACAATCTGGGGGTCTCTCCTTGGACCTGGGATCCCATTTATAATCAAGACTCCTGTAAACCTTAAAATGACTCCCTTAGTTGAAATATATTCTTCCCTGATCTCATATCCATCCTTCCTCCCTCCTCCCATCCCAGTCCACCTAGCTTTCCCCATTCCTCCCCTACTCCCTTCTCTCTAACCCTCTCCCCTTCCAACAACCCTCCCACCCCCCCCCCATGCACCCTAGGTTACCTGGGACTCTTGTCTATTTCCAATCTCCAGGCAGATAGTTACATGATTTTCATCAGGTTCACCTTCTTATTTAGCTTCTCTAGGATCATGAATAATAGGCTCAAAGACATTTAATTATGTCTAGAATCCACATATGAGTGAATACATACCATATTCCTCTTTTTGGGTCTGGCTTACCTCACTCAGTAGAGCATTTTCTGTTTCCATCATTTGCATGCAAAATTCAAGATGTCATTGTTTTTTACCGCTGAGTAGAACTCTAATGTGTATATGTTCCACACCTTTATTAACCATTCTTCTATTGAGGGGCACCTAGGTTGTTTCCAGGTTATGGCTATTACAAATAGTGCTGCTATGAACATAGTTGAACAAATGCTTTTGTAGTATGATAGGGCATCTCTTGGGTATATTCTCAAGAGTGGAATTGCTGGGTCCTGAGGGAGGTTGACTCCAGTTTCCTGAGAAACCGCCACACTGATTTCCACAGTGGCTGCACAAGTTTGCATTCCCACCAACAATGGATGAGTGTTCCCCTAATTCCACATCCTCTCCAGTATAGGCTATCATTGGTGTTTTTGAGTTTGGCTATTCTGACAGGTGTAAGATGGTATCTCAAAGTGGTTTTGATTTGCATTTCCCTGATCGCTAAGGAGGTTGAGCATGACCTTAAGTGCCTTTTGGCCATTCAAAGTTCATCTGTTGTGAATTCTCTGTTCAGTTCAGTACCCCATTTTTTAATTGGGTTAATTAGAGTTTTGGTGTCTAGTTTCTTGAGTTCTTTGAATATTTTGGAGATCAGACCTTTGTCTGATGAGGGGTTTGTGAAGATCTTCTCCCAGTGGGAAGGTAGCCTTTTGGTCTTACTGACAGTGTCCTTTGCTTTACAGAAGCTTCTCAGTTTCAGTAGGTCCCATTTATTCATTGCTTATCTTATTATCTGCGCTCCTGGGGTTCTGCTTAGGAACTGGTCTCCTGTGCCTATATCTTGTAGACTACTTCCCACTTTCTCTTCTATCAGGTTCAAAGTGGTCGGATTAATGTTGATGTCTTTAATCCATTTGGACCTGAGTTTTGTGCATGGTGATAGATATGGATCTATTTTCATTCTTCTACAGGTTGACATCCAGTTATGCCAGCACCATTTATTAAAGATGCTTTCCTTCTTCCATTGTATACCTTTAGCTCCCTTTTCAAATATCAGGTGTTCATACGTTTGTGGGTTAATACCCGGGTCTTCTATTCGATTCCATAGGTCGACTTCTCTGTTGTTATGCCAATACCAAGCTGTTTTCAATACTCTAGCTCTGTAATAGAGTTTGAAGTCAGGGATGGTAATGCCTCCAGATGTTCCTTTATTGTATAAGATTGTTTTGGTTATCCTGGGTTTTTTGTTTTTCCATATAAACTTGATTATTGTTCTCTCAAGGTCTGTGAAGAAATTTGATGGAATTTTGATGGAAATTGCGTTGAATCTATAGATTGCTTTTGGTAGAATTGCCATTTTTACTATGTTGATTCTCCCAATCCAAGAGCAGGGGAGGTCTTTCCATTTTCTGGTATCCTCCTCAATTTCTCTCTTCAAGGACTTAAAGTTCTTGTCAAATAGGTCTTTCACTTCTTTGGTTAGAGTTACCCCAAGATATTTTATGCTATTTGTGGCTATCATGAAAGGTGATGTTTCTCTGATTTCCCTCTCTGCTTCTTTATCCTTTGTGTATAGGAGGGCAACCGATTTTTTGGAGTTGATCTTGTATCCTCCCACATTACTAAAGGTGTTCATCCATTGTAGAAGTTCTTTGGTAGAGTTTTTGGGTTCGCTTATGTACACTATCATATCGTATGCAAATAACGAAAGCTTAACTTCATCCTTTCCAATTCGAATCCCCTTCATTCCCTTATGTTGTCTTATTGCTATTGCTAGAACTTCAAGCACTATATTGAAGAGGTATGGAGAGAGTGGACAGCCTTGTCGTGTTCCTGATTTTAGTGGAATGGCTTTGAGTTTCTCACCGTTCAATTTGATGTTAGCTGTCGGCTTACTATATATTGCTTTTATTATATTTAGGTATGATCCTCGTATACCCAATCTCTCCAACACCTTTATCCTAAAGGGGTGTTGTATTTTGTGAAATGCTTTTTCAGCATCCAATGAAATGATCATATGGCTTTTTTTCTTTTAGTTTATTTATATGATAGATTACATTGATAGATTTGCGTATGTTGAACCAGCCCTGCATCTCTGGGATGAAGCCCACTTGATCATAATGGATAATTTTTCTAATGTATTCTTGGATTCGGTTTGCCAGTATTTTATTGAGTATTTTAGCGTCAATGTTCATGAGTGAGATTGGCCTGTAATTCTCTTTCTTGGTTGTGTCTTTGTGTGGTTTTGGTATCAGGGTAACTGTAGCTTCATAAAAAGAGTTTGGCAATGATTCTTCTGTTTCTATATTGTGAAATACATTAAGGAGTATAGGTATTAGCTCTTCCTGAAAGTTCTGGTAGAATTCTGCATTAAAACCATCTGGTCCTGGGCTTTTTTTGGTGGGGAGGTTTTTGATAAAAGCTTCTAATTCTTCACGACTAACAGGTCTATTTAGATTGTTCACTGGGTCTTGATTTAACTTTGGTAATGGTATTTATATAAAAACCAATCCATTTCTTGTACATTTTCCAACTTTGTGGCATATAAACTCTGATAGTAAGATCTAATGATTCTCTGAATTTCCACTGTGTGTCCCCCTTTTCATTTCTGATCTTATTAATTTGAGTGTTCTCTCTCTGCCGTTTGATTAGTTTGACTAGGGGTTTGTCAATCTTGTTGATTTTCTCCAAGAACCAACTTTTTGTTTCGTTGATTTTTTGAATTGCTTTCTGTGTTTCTATTTTGTTGATTTCAGCCCTCAGATTGATTATTTCCAATCTTCTACTCCTCCTGGGAGAGTCTGCTTCTTTTTTTTCCAGAGCTTTTAGGTGTGCTGTTAAGTCTCCAATGTATGCTTTCTCCGTTTTCTTTAATTGGGCACTTAATGCTATGAACTTTCCTCTTAGAACTGCTTTCATTGTGTCCCATAGGTTTGAGTATGTTGTGTCTTTATTTTCATTAAATTCAAGGAAGACTTCAACTTCTTTCTTTATTTCTTCCTTGACCCAGGGATGATTCAGTAGTTGACTGTTCAACTTACACGCATTTGTAGGCTTTCTGGTATTTGAATTGTTATTTAATTCTAACTTTAATCCGTGGTGATACGACAAGACACAGGTGATTACTAATTTTTTTTGTATCTGTGTAAGTTTGCTTTGTTACCGAGTATGTGGTCAGTTTTCGAGAAGGTTCCATGAGCTGCAGAGAAGAAGGTATATTCTTTCCTTTTTGGGTAGAATGTTCTATAGATATCTGTTAAGTCCGTTTGATTCATTACCTCTAGCAATTCTCTTATTTCTCTGTTGAGTTTCTGTTTGATTGACCTGTCCATTGGTGAGAGAGGTGTGTTGAAGTCTCCTACTATTAGTGTATGTGGTTTGATGACTGCCTTGAGTTCTAAAAGTTTTTTTTTTTACATAAGTGGGTGCTTTTATATTAGGGGCGTAGATATTCAGGATTGAGACTTCCTCCTGATGAATTGTTCCTGTTATGAGTATGAAATGTTCATCTCCATCTCTTCTGATTGATTTTAGTTTGAAGTCAATTTTGTTAGATATTAGAATGGCCACACCAGCTTGTTTCTTTTGTCCATTTGCTTGGAAAACCTTTTCCCAACCCTTTACTCTGAGTAGATGTCTATCTTTGTGGTTGAGGTATGTTTCTTGTAAACAGCAGAATGTTGGATCCTGTTTTCTTATCCAGTCTCTAAGTCTGTTCCATTTTATAGGTGAGTTGAGTCATTAATATTAAGTGATATTAATGACCAGTGGTTGTTGATTCCGTTTATTATTTTTTTTGTGTGTGTGTAGTAGAGTTTGTGCATTTCTCTTCTTTGAGTTGTGGTTGTGAAGGGTTGCTAAATGTCTGGGTTATTGTAGGCAGTGATGGCAATGTTGGATTCCTTGGGTTGCGATTTTCCTTCTATTGCTTTCTGTAAGGCTGGATTTGTGGCTATGAATTTTTTAAATTTGTTTTTATCCAGGAATATTTTGTTTTCTCCATTGATAGTGAACGATAGCTTGGCTGGGTATAGTAGTCTGTGTTTGCATCCATGGTCTCTTAGTTTCTGCAGTACCTCTATCCAGGATCTTCTGGCTTTCATGGTTTCCATAGAGAAATCCGGTGTAAGTCTGATAGGTTTACCTTTATAAGTCACTTGACCTATTTCCTTTGCAGCTCTTAATATTCTTTCTTTAATCTGAATGTTTTGTGTTTTGATTATTATATGGCGAGGGGACTTTTTTTTTTTTTTTGATCCAGCCTATTTGGCGTTCTGTATGCTTTTTGAACCTTCATAGGAATATCGTTCTTTAGATTGGGAAAGTTTTCTTCTATAATTTTGTTAAATATATTTTCTGGGCCTTTGATCTGCAGTTCTTCTCCTTCTTCAATCCCTATTATTCTTAGATTTGGTTTTTTTATTGTGTCCCAGATTTCCTGAATGTTTTGTGAAGAGAATATGTTGGATTTGCCGTTTTCTTTGACCAGAGCGTTTATTTTCTCTATGATATCTTCAGAATCTGAGATTCGTTTTTCTATCTCTTGTATTCTATTGATTATGCTTGATTCTGTAGTCTCCGTTCATTTACCTAGGTTTTCCATATCCAGCCGGTTCTCGGTTTGTGTTTTCTTCATTGCCTCCATTTTAGTTTTCAATTCTTGAACTGTTTCCTTTACTTGTTTGTTTTTTTCTTGATTTCTCGGGGTATCATTCACAGATTTACTTATTTCTTCAAACTTTTTGTTATATTTCTCATCCATTTCTATACTCATTTCTTCAAACTTTTTGATATACTTCTCATCCAATTCTTTTAGAGAGTTATTCATATCCTGTTTAAGGGACTCTATTGCTTTCATAATGGCACTTTTTTCCACTTCTTCTGGGTTAGAGTGTTCAAGTCCTTCTGTTGTAGGGTCGTTGGGATCTGGTGTTTTCATGTTGTTTTCCAGATTGTTGGAGGAGGTCTTGCCTTGGCGTCTGCCCATCTCTTCGTTCAAATGCTCTCTATTGGAACTTCTGGTAGTGGGTCAGGTTCCCTTGTTGGGCAGGGAATTCACTGATAGAATGCCTACCTTTCCTCAGGCAGGCTATTGAAGCACAGGCACTCCCTCTTTCCAGGATGCGCCTACAGAGCAGGCCCAGCATGCAAGGCAGCTGAGCTGGGGAAATTTTATGGCCCCAGTGGGAAGGGAGAAATATAGAAATTTCCCAGTTTCCATCCAGAGGGCCATTGGAGGGGTGAGTTTGCTTCGGGTCCGCGGCAGGGGCCTGGCGAGGAGGAGCTCGGACTTTCCCCGACCCCATAGACTCCCAGGTCACCCTGCAGTGCTGGTTCCACCCTGCTAAGCTCTCTTTTTTTCATTCTTTTGTAACAATATTTTCATTAATCAATTTATTTCCTTTGCAGTAGTAGATGGTAATTTTCACAATTGTAATCTTTGTCTTTCTACTTTTTGAAACTTATCTTGAAAAAAATGTAATATACTTTTACCTTTTCTGAAAAAGATATTGAATTTTTCTGTTCTCCACGTTTAGATAGTGTGATATGGGATAAAGACAGCACAGTGTGAACTTCTCATGTAACTAGTGTAAGAAGTATTGGTTCACTCTTCTGAAGAATGTCTTGCTGTGTTAGTATTGTGAGTATAATCTGCATGCTAGTGAAGCATTTTATTAGGATCATTGGTACAATTTTCCCATTATTGGGTTCTTTATTCACTACTTTCCTTGTATGCATTGTAGAATCTATCCTGCCTCAAGTTTCTTCTGTCTTATTTTTTCATTTCCTGTTTTTTCTTAAATATTTAAATTTATTATATCTTAATAATAAATATAGACGATGTCTAATTTATTGAAAGAGAATGTTGGGTTATTTTTATAATTTCAGAAAATCCATACATTTATTTTTACTATACACCAGAGAGTCACTTCTGACTTTTTGTGTAATAATTTTGTGCACATCCACACTTCAAAGGCTAGGAATCCTCTTAGTAATGAAAATCATACTCATGTATGATTTTTTCTTTTTTTCTTTTTTTTCATTTTTATTTTATTCAATTTTATTTTATTTTTCCATTCAGTTATTTACACTTCCTTCCCTCCTCCCAATCCCCTCCCTCTCCCCCACATATCCTCATCTCTCTCCCACCCTTTCTTTATTCTCACATCTTGGAAGGTCTGTTCATTCATTTATTTATTCATTTTTTGTTTTTAGAGATAGGGTTTCTTTTTGTAGCCCTGCCTTTTCTGGAAGTAGCTCTGAAGATCAGGCTGGCCTGAAAACATGCAAGGATCAGCCAACCTGTGCCTCTGGAGTGCTGGAACTAACGGTGTGTGCCACCACTGGCAAACAGAAGTCTCTATCCTTTTACACATTAGTATTAAATAATTCAAGTTTTGTAAGACTCATATCAGTGAGGAGCATTTTTTTCTCTGTGATTATATAACTTGCTATTCTCTGTCATTCTTAATGGTTACTTTGCTTATTGACAAAGATGAAAATCTGTGTTAAAAATTTCGTATCAACGAGCAGCAAATTGTATAACTGCAGGAACTATTCAGTTTATTTATTTGTCCTTTTACAGAGTTAGAAAATCATTACAGATCTAGTAGTATTGTCTGGTATTTCTGTGGTTCATACTTGTCACGAACATAAACCAAAAGCCATAGTTACATTAAAATTGTGTTTACAAGTGGTTATTTTTGTACTCTAAGTACATATCCATATTTCCCCAGATATGTGTGTCTCTTGGTATTTATCAAAGTCACTTACCTTTTGCAACATGTGTAGCTACTACTGAGATCGACAACTGGTCATAATGACAGCAAGTCACCATGGAAGCACTATCATACCTGATCTCTAGCTATATTACGAAGTAATTTAAATATTTGAGATTGATTTATTTTTCAAAAATGATGAGAATAACATACACTACATACGATCATATTTGTTTAATAAAAATCATTTAAAATATTTAATGTCCTTGAAAAATTATATTTGTACCACAGCTCTTTTTAAGCTATAAAATCCCTTAAGACCTAGTACCAAGTTACATAGAAGTTCTGGTTTTTGTTTTGTTTGCTTGTTTATTTGTAATGTGGGAAGTCATAACATTGTTATTTTATGTAACTATTTACTTTCAAGATTTCACCCCTTTGGGTGCACAAGGCTGGTGAATTATGTATCAAGAAGGGGAATTCCAGCTGTAGAGCCAAAGACACATTGAGATGGACGTCCTGCCTTCGTAATATAAGATATTTATCAAAATATACATCAAAAACCTTGATGACTTAGGTAAGCAAGGCATTCAGCAACTGTAATATCAAAGCAGTTAGTTCTTTTGTGGAAATATCATCAGGTAATTTGAGAGATTTCTGTAGAATCTACCCATTAATTTTAAACAATGTTACCATGGACCAAATATGAAGAAAATAACAAGTTTCCATTCTAATTCAAATTCGTTAATCCCTTTGGCAGCATGGTAAGGGATTTTCCAAGCAGAAATGCTAATATAGAATATATGAGCCTTCAGACTGCAAACTACACAGGGCCTTCTCATAGCACCAACATCAATTTTTAATAATGCATTGGAAGAGGTTTTCACCACTGCTAGATGAATGCATAATGATCCACAAGTATTTTACCCACACACTTACAGAAACTCTTGTTAGAATTTGACGCAAGTTAATATTGACGTAATGTTAATTGACATTACTTTGCATGGTGATCCTATTCTGATAAAAACAATTTTAAATTACATGAGTGCATAAAGGCTGAGAGAATGCTGCCAACATCAGAAATTGAAAGTTACTATAGCATTGTTCATTTCCCTTAATTGAAGTCAACTTAAAATAGTGCAAAACATTCAAAGAAAGTTATTGTCTAATCCACTACAAAAGATTCATCTCAACTTTTGTTTTTTCTATGCTGTTCAAAACATTCTTCACTATGGAAAAGTAGACCCTTTTGGTTTTCATATATCTCAATCTCCACAAAGTATATTTTTAAATATATGGACTTACTGTAGTATAGCTGTTGGTCTCACATTCGTTTCTACATCTTACATAGATTTATTAAAAGAGAACAAGCACTGCTCTATTTTTCAGGGGGAAGGTTTATATTTAGTGCTGGTAAATTTTAGGGCACCTTCCACAGTCTCATTAGGCCTCAACGGTACACCATCTCTTAATAAATCTAGGGAGAATGGTGTGAAAGTGTGCAATTTATTCAAATGAAAACTTTCTTCCATTTGCTAATTTGAGATTTAAATATGAAAAATACACTACATCTAATATGACTAAGATGGCATTACTCAGTCATTTCATGTCAGTATAATCTTCCTATGGATTCCATGGAAGGAAAGAGAATAAAGTGCCAGACCTTGTTTCTTTGATTCTCCGATTCCTCTGTTTATTTGCTTGGAATCTCAGTTTTCACATCACCTAATTGTGTGCTGAAATAGATGATATCTCACCTTGAACCCATCCCAAGAACATGTTACCTGCCGTTTGCTGTATGGTGTTATGAGCACTCAGTAATTAATGTTCCATCTTGTTATAAAAGAGTTGAAAATTTTCAATGTGGTATGGTGGCAAAGCTTTTGAAACCAACCCTCTCACTAAGTTTCTGTTTTATTTTAGTGTCCTTTATCAGGTAAAGTTCACTGAAGCAGACAGGTGTTTCAAATCTTCTAACATGAAGTCTTTCATGGAAAACTCACGCTAAGTGAGGAGTTCTAGAGAATACAGTTAGTAAATTGATTCATATCTCAAGATAGTAGACCATTCCTATAACTGTCATTTGCTAATGACAAACGTACTTTAACATACTTTTCAGACAATACTTGCACTGTATTGTGATCATTTTGAATAAAAAATGAAAGTCCTGAAGAAACATCAATGTCAAAGCTGTACGTTGTTATTTCTATTGAATTAGGATAAAAGAAACTGAGAAATTAACATTTTTCAAATTTGTATTTTTTATGCTCTATTATCTATGAGAACATTTTAACAGAAAAAGTATAATATTTTCATATAGTATAATGAAGAGTGGATACATTAGCAATCTAAATGTACAAACACTGAAGAATATAATCCATTTTTATGTGTTTGTTATGTAATTGTATAGCATAATTGTAAAGTAAACTGAATTGAATACATATGCTTAAATGATAAAGAAAACCCTCTCTGATTTGTTACCATTGTAAGAAAGAGGACTAAACTGTATGTAAAAATCTCAAAAATGTCAATGAAGGCATTCATGCTTTATCTTCTGGTGGTGGGAGAGGGCCCTCTCAGTTGTCCCGGCTACTCAGCTTGCTTAGTCCTGAAATAACCACACAAAAATTGTATTAATTAAAACACTACTGGCCCATTAGCTCTAGCTTCCTATTGGCTAACTCTTACATCTTGATTTAACCTATTTCTATTAATCTGTTTGTCACCCTTCTTCCTCCCAGAATTCAGTTCCGTTTTCTCCTCCTACCTAAGCTCTGTTCTATTAGGCTAAGGCAGTCTCCTTATTCATTAACCAATACAAACAACACACAGAGGGGACTCCCACGTCAATCTTCCTTATAATGTCTTCCTAAAGAAGGACAACTTATTTAATAATAACCTTTTTGATTATTATTGTTTTGTTTGTTTTTTATATTAATTTGCTTCATTTTGACAGACACAAGTTGAAATAAAGTTCTGGAATTGACTTTTGATAACTCTCTGGCATAGCTTACTATTGGTAGGACATTATGGTATTGAAAGCAAGCACTGTATAAGAAGCTAAGTGGTTTTAATTCCATTTGAAATATGCTTAAAGTACGAATCTGCAATTGTGCCATGAAAGACAAATAGTTAGAAACTGATGCTTGGATCTTGAGAAAAGAAACACTTTTAACATCATTACATGAGGAATTTTCTCGTACTAAATAGAGAAATATGCTTTTGTTCTCTTCTAACTTTGAAGGTTGATATACAGAATGGTCTGAGACATTGTCCTGAGGAGTGAAGGAGAAAATATAGAGGACCAGGACAAATTTGTGGCCATAGAAATTGTGAAGCAGTGTTAGTAATGCAGGTTCTAAATATGGATGGCATGAATTAGTACCATTGGTTTTAGCTTTTGATGGAGGGAGGGCAAGTGAAAGCTTCATTTCTTATGAGAAACACAGTGTCAATGAGAATTCTGTTGCAGACATCTATCATGAGCTGTTAGTTAAAATGTTAACCTGGATTACAGGGCATCATTTCTCAGAGACTTTGTGATACATGCCATATAATATTTATTTTTTTAATATTTATCTTATTCTTAGACAATTTTACACATGCTTTTGATCACATTGATCCTGTTATAATCACTATTTCCCTTCTATGCCTTCTTTTCAATATGCCCACTTTTTTCGGGTCTTTTTATTTTTGTGATCTACTGGTATCCATTGCTGGCATGAGTACTGGTGTCAGATTTATTGGAGTATGACTAGGCAACACTATGAAAAAACTACAAAGACACCTTCTCTTCAAAACCATTATAATTACCTCTTCTGTTAGGCATGTTGCCACAGGAGAACCCTCTTTCAACTGTGATGGTGCATTGATTTGCTAAATATTAACTATATATGGCATAAGTAAGTTGAGTTCCTGTGAGTTCTTGAGCACGGCGGCCATGCATGCTCAAAATACAATCTTCACAGCTCTCGTCCTCTTTCATTTTTTTTAGCCTCTTTTCTGCTATGTCCCAGGAGCATATGGTGTAGTAGTGTAACTTTCCTACTCAGGGGCAAGAACTCAGAGGTCCTTATTCTCAGGCTTTGATCAGCTGTGAATCTCTGCATGATTACTTACCCCTTAAGTGAGTTCCTAAGAAATATTCATGAGAAGCTGGAGAGTAAATAGCTCAGCAATGTTGTCTGCTGTGGGGAGTAATTGTGTACAGATCTGATTAATTCCTGAGTATCTTTTGACGTAAATGAAACTATGCCACTGACAAATACCTTAGACTTAGGAGAAGTTGGCAAAGTCTTCTTTAGGCCAGGCTTAGAATGGTAAAGCTGGTCCAAGTCCCAGTGTATATAAATAGTTGAGAAGTGTGTACAAAACCCAGCAAGCTGCCTCCTTCCAAATGTTTATATTCTGAGACTGTTCCCCTCTGAGGGCCTCTTTTGTATATTCTTCCTCCCTCTATCCCTCTGTGCTACACACACAAAGACATTCTGGCTCATTAAGTATTTGGTGAGAATTCATCAGAGTGCGTACAGCCCATCTGATCAAGATTTTTGCTGTATGTGTCCCTCATTTCTTCAGTGTCTGATCCTTTCTTCATATCCTTCTTTTCTCCAGTCAGAACAAGGTCCTAAGTAATATGTCTATATATCAAGCAAATCTTCCAGAGATTTAATGTTCAGTTGTTGGTACTCACATGGTGACATGGTGACTAACAACTGACTCTAACTGCATTTCTCCAGTGTTTGATGGTCTCATTTAGCAATGTACACATTTGGGGCATATACATACTTGCAGGCTAATACTTACGCACGTAAATTAATAAAATAACTTTAAAAAGAAAACAAACGAATGATGAAGAGAATGATGAGTAATTAGCCAGAACAAATATTTTTGATTGATGGCATATTGAATGTTAAATATCTTTTTAAAATTTGTATCATTAGTAATCCTAAAAAACACATTTATTGAGGTTTTATTTACATTTTTAATATATGAAAACATTGAGACACAGTAAAAGTTGAGGGGTAAAAATCTAAGTCAAATAATCAATGTTAAAATACTTAGAATCATGTCTTTCCTTCCTATGAATCTTATGCTGACTTGTGAGATATTTGACTCTAACTTCATTATCCAGCATAGGGAAAAGACACAGAAAGTAAGAAAGCAATTCAGACCAATATGACTGGTGTCGGTTCAAACTTCTGGAATCTCATCCTCAGTGATTTATTTTAGACACTTTTAAGAACAGCCAAATTTGGTGAAATTTTTATGGTGAAAATTAATTTCCTCTTGTATGCACTATAAAATATACATATGTCTCCTTAAATAGCAAATTAAGATAAGTAAAAATTGAATGTAGGTACATTGAAACTCTTTATAAAGGTAAGTTTTTTAGAATGCCTGAGAAAAGCAAGCTTATGTTAGGGATCTTGCAGAAGGTCTGATGTAGTCTTACATATAGACTGAACAAAGGTCTCCAGGATAAAATACACGAATACCCCAGGCTTCTGGAGAGATGACAAGTCTTTCATTTCTTTCCTTGGAGGAAAAAATCCTGTGAGGTCACCATTCCAAATTCCCATAGAACTTATCTGTGAGACCAAAGCCACCTTGGCTCCTACACTGACTCTCTTCAAATAAATGGACAAATGGATGCATAGCATGACCTTTGAATTCTTATACTGGGTATTTTCAAACTGTATTTTTTTAACCTATGAATTACTTATGATATTTTGTTGTGTTCCTAGACATATTTGGTTATCCCACTCTCTTTAATAGATGGTTCCCACACTTTTACCTGTCCTGCAGAGAAAAAAATTCTTCTGAACAGAATTTCTTTCTGTACTCTCTTCTGAGATGTTACCTAAGCCTGTGTTTTTTGTTTGTTTGTTTGTTTTTGTATTCTGTTTTTGTTTCCCTTGGGCTCCCTAACATACGTGAGTAATTTGGGGATGAGTGCTTACATATTATCAAAACTATGAACACTTAAGACCTTCTACTTTAACATTTGCCCCAAGGGAGGTTGAGACTAACACAAATCTATGAATGGAAAACATAAGTACTTAGAGAATAATTTAGCAGTGTAAGTACTTTGTACAACAAAAAGTAATAGGTCCTTTATAGGGCATATGTGGTTTTGAGATGATATGCCAAGCTAAATATAAATTCTCTCCTGTAGTGGTTCTTTCCTCCAAAGCCTGAGGTTTTTTTTTTTAACAGATTTACAATGCCAAAAAAATGAATTATCTCTTATGCACAAAGTGTCAATACAGTAGGAGACAGTCAGCCACCATAACACAGTCATTCCACTGTTGCAACAGTGAGCATGCCCGGACCAGCAGGCCAGTACTAAAGCATGCAGTAATTAGTACTGTGTAACACCACTGATGCCTTTTCTTCATTAACAGGTGGTAATAGTGGAAGAAACCAGGTGAAAAGAAATAAACCAACCATTTGTAAATTGATTTCTCTATGATTTGGATCCAAAATTTATAGTATCTTTAGACTTGTGGTCATATTTTCCATTTCTTGTGGACAACAAAAAATATTGTGAATTTTTGGAACTTCTTGTGCCCCTGTAACCAATAACTTGCAGATAAACATCTCATATTTATTACCAAGATTTTCCTTTAATAACTCAGATCTTCTGGGAAAAGTATTGGCTATCCACATGAAGTAAAACCATTTCAAATTCTTTTCTTTATTACATATATTATCCAGCTAAAAGAGTAGTAGATTTCTTTGACTTTTTATTTTCAAGACAGGGTTTCTCTGTAGCTTTGGAGCCTGTCCTGGAGCTAGCTCTTGTAGACCAGGCTGTCCTTAGACTCACGGAGATCCTTCTGCACTGAAACCATCTGGACCTGGTCTTTTTTTTGGCGGGGGGAGGCTGTTGATGACAGCTTATATTTTCTTGTAGGTTATAGGTCTATTTAAATTGTTCACCTGGTCTTGATTTAATTTTAGTATGTGGTACCTAACCAGAAAATTGTCCATTTCTTTTACATTTTCCAATTTTGTGCAGTACAAGCTTTTGTAGTAGGACCTAATGATTCTCTGGATTTCCTCAGTGACTGTTGTCACTTCATTTCTGAGTTTTTTTTAATTTGGATTTTTTCTCTCTGTCTTTTGATTGGTTTGAAGAATGGTTTGTTTATCTTCTTGGCTTTTTTTTTTCAATGAAACAGCTCTTTGTTTCATTGATTCTTTGTATTGTTTTCTTTGTTTTTATTTTATTACTTTCAGCTCTCAATTGCTTATTTCCTGTCATCTACTTTCCCTGGGGGAGACTACTTTTTTTTTTCTAGAGCATTCAGGCTTGCTGTTAATTCACTATGTGAGATTCCTCCACTTTCTTTATGTAGGGACTTAGTGTTACAAACTTTGTTCTAAGCATTGCTTTCATAAGGTTCCATAGGTTTGGGTACATTGTGCGTTTGATATTGTTCAATTCTAAAAAGTATTTAATTTCTTTCTTTATTTCTTCCTTGACCCAGGGGTGATTCATCTGAACACTAATCAATTTCCATGAGTTTGTTAGGCTTTCTGCAATGAGGGTTGTTGTTGAATTCTAATTTTAAGCCATGATGATCTGATAAAATACAGGGTTTTGTTTTTTCTATGAGGATAAAGTGTCCTTCTCCATCTCTTCTGATTGATTTTAGTTTGAAGTCTATTTTGTTAGATATTAGCATAGCTATACATGCCTGTTTTTTTTAAGATTCATTTGATTGGAAAATCATTTCCCATCTTTTTACTGTGAAGTAATATCTGTCTTTGAGGTTGAGGTGTGTTTCTTGTATACAGTAGAAGAATCGATCATGCTTTCATATCCATTTTCTTAGCCTGTGTCTTTTTATAGGTGAATTGATTCAATTACTATTAAGAAATATTAATGACCCGTTATTGTGAATTCCTTTAATTTTTGTTGTTAGTGTTTGTGTGTTTGCTTTCTTTGGGGTTTGCTGGTGTGATGTTTTATGTTGCTTATGTTTCTGTGGGTGCAGTTAGCTTCCTTAGGTTGGAGTTTTCCTTATATTACTTTCTGTATGGGAAGATTTGTGGGTAGTTTATTGTTTAATTCTAGTTTTGTCATGGAATATCTTGCTTTCTCATTCAAGGGGATGGAAATCTTTTCTGGATATTGTACTCTGGGCTTGCATCCATGGTCGCTTAGTATCTGTAGCAATCTGTCCAGGACCTTCTGGATTTTATGGTTTTCATTGAGAATTGGGTGCAATTCTGATAGGTCTGCCCTTATATGTCACTTGAACTTTTTTCTATGCAGCCCTTAATATTTTTCCTTATTCTGCATGTTTTGTGATTTGATTATTATATGGCTAGAGCACTTTTTTGTTGAGTCTATTTAATTTTCTGTAAGCTTCTTATGCCTTCATAGGAATATCCTTATCTAGGCTGGGGAAATTCTTTTCTATGATTTTATTGAATTTATTTTCTGTGCCTTTGAGCTGGAGTTCTTCTTCTTCTGTCCCTGTTATTCTTAGGTTTACTCTCCTCATGGTTTCCAAGATTTTCGGAATCATTTGTGTTAAGAATATTTTGGATTTAACATTTTCTTTGACCAATGAATATATTTCCTCTATAGTATCTTCAACACCTGAGTTTCCCTCTTCCTCTTGGACTCTGTTCGTTCTGCTTTCATCTATAGTTCCCATTTGTTTACCCAAATTTTCTATTTCCAGAATTCCCTCAGCTTATTTTATTTTATTTTATTATTTTCTCTATTTCAGTTTCAAGTCTTGAATTGTTTAAACTGTTTGCTTAACCTTTTTGATTTTTTTTGGTTTTCTTGAGGTTCTTTAAGAGATTTATTGATTTCATCTAATTTTTTGTTCATCATTTCCTTCATTTTTAAAGGTATTTTTCATTTCTCTTTAAGGTTTCCATCATCCTCATAAAACTATATTTAAATTTTTTTTTTGCTTCTTCTGAATTAAGATGATCAAGTCTTCCTGTTGTATAACCACTGGGTTCTGGTGTTACCATGTTGCTTTTTAGGTTATTAAATGAATTATTGCATTGGCACCTACCATCTCTTCTTTCAGTTGGTGCTGGGAGTATCTTTGCCTCTTGTTCCAATCCTTTCAGTTGTCTCTGACTTCGGGGACTGTTCTTTGCTCTGTCCAGTCACTGTTTGTGTCTCAGGGAGCCACAAAGGTCTCTCTTTCCCTGATGTCTTGATTTCTTTTCCTGGTCTTCGCTGAGAAGTCACAGCCTGTACCTCATTTCTTCTGAGGTTTCAGGAATGGAAGGGTTTGGGGTAGAATGAGACTTGTAGTTTGCAGGGTCCAATAAAGGAGGTGGTGTTGGAGCTTGCTGGATTTTTGGCTAGAGAAGCTGAGACAGAAGGAGGAGGAGCCCAGGATTTTTGCAGGATACAGGGGCCCTAGAGAGTAGAGTGCCCTGTTGGATTGGTGATCACACACCTCTTGGTCCTCTCTGAACAGTAGCTAAATATCTTTTCATTATATTTCACCCATGCAATTCTTCCAAATCCTCTCTCCCTCCCTACCCACCCAACTTTAAGTGCCTCTTCTTATGTAGATATATCCCTAATTGTAGCTCCTTCTTCTCAGATGATTTTAGTTGATGCGAAGTTGTTAAAAAGCGATCCATCACACCTTCCTGTGCAATGGAACTAGAAAAATGGAATTTCTTTTTAACAATTTCCCCCCTGTCATTTTGACAAAATCATCATCATCGTACATGGTTACTACCGCTGGTAGAGTGGCCTCCTACCAGCATTTTTACTTCCATAATAGCCCCTTAATAATATTTTTACTTCCACACAGGAGCCTTTGAAATAAAGTGGGACCATTTGTTTTTATTTCAAAATCTAAGAAACACCATGTGGTAGCACATGTTATAATCAAAGAATCTGGAGCTTGAACCTAGAGTGGGCGACATAGTGAGATTCTTTCTTTTAAAATAGTTCAAGACATGTGGAAATCTTCACTTGGATCTCACAGGGACAAAATATATCTGAAAAAAATCAATATCTTCTATTATTTTCATCGAACAACTAAAGTCTTGTTTAAAAAATAGTAAAACTGCTGCAAAACTTAGATGTGGCAATCAAAGCATTACACTGAAGTTGTTTAATGGTTCCAGAGGTTAATAAAATGGCAATTTAGTCAAGTTTGGGAATTTGAGTATTGGGATATTTGAAAATAAAAAGTTTCTTAAAGTCATGGTCATGAGGAAATTCATTCTAAATTCCAGGTTTCCTTTCAAGGAACAATGCCAGTTTAGCAGGAACAGCTGAAATATCATTTTGGGATATGCCAAGGTTTCTCTTAGGAATATAAAAATATCCACTATGATATATCACCAGAAGAATCCCAAAACAAAACAAAGTTCCATCAGAGAACATATATGATAGTCTTGTACCATTAAGACAAATTTTTGCCTAGAAAAATAACCTAGATGATGCTTAAGAAATATTTAAACTATGAAACATTCTTTAAAATATATAATGGTGTCATTTTGTTGTTCAATATCATACAGCACTAAAATCTAAAGCCTTACCTTTGACATATGCCATTATAAAAAAAATATGTTGACTCTTCTTCTGTTCCCTTGATACTCCATATATCCCCTGAGTCATGTTTCCTCAACTCACTCCTTTGTTCAGCCATAAGCAATAAAGGTTCTTACTCTCTAGAAACCCTGTAACTACCTACTGAATTTAAAAAAAAAGGTAAGCAACTCTCTCCCTTCTTCTCCTCTGCTAAATATAATTTCCCCATCTAATAATCCACAGCCCTGCAGCAAACCAGCATCATTAACATGCCTTGCTTTTTTTCCTCTGTTTCCTGAGACTCAAGAGTTCTTAGTAGAAGATCCAACTTGCTTCTTTCCTGTGGACATTTTCAGTCACCCCATACTGAACTTTTCTAGCATATTCCTATTCATTCCTATTATTATCTAGAAGGAAGTTCTCCCCAGTGTCCAAACCTGGAATATATTTAGAAAAATTTTCAACCAGAAAATTCCAATGAGCATATACTCCTAAAATACAATCCAGACAATAAGAAAACCACCCTTAAAAAGACAAAAACAAATATTAATAACCAGATTTACAAACACACCAAACACAGATTCCTACTGCAAGTGTAAATGCATATTGAATAACAGCCTGGACAATGTGTCTCCTTGTATGCCCTGAAAAGTATAATACAGATGAAGCACAAGATACAGATTTCAAAATAGTCCTTATGAATGTGTTCAAGAACCTTAAAAAGGATGTGGATAAATCAAATAATGAAATCCGTTCTATAAAAAACTCAAAAACTTTAGGAAGCAAAACAAAAACTCAATAAATCAGCCTCCACTATAAAGACAAAGAAGGTAGTAGAAATAGATGCCTCATTCAAAGAAAATGTTAAACTGAAAAACAAAACAAACTACAACAACAGCAACAAAGAAGCTCCAAGCCAAAAAAAAAAAAAAATCTAGGAAAAACTGGGATACTGTGAACACACCAAATCTAAGAATAATAGGTATAGAGGGAAAAGAAATCCAGGTCAAAGACACAGAAACATTTTCAAAAAAAATCATGAATGAAAACTTACCTAACATAAAGGAGAAGACGCCTATCAAGATGCAAGAATGTAGAAGAGCAAGTGGAAAAAAATTATTCATCAGACATAATAATCAAAATATTAAATGTACAGAGAAACAAATAATATTAAGAGTTATAAAGGGAGAGATCATGTAACATATAACATATAAAAGCAGATCAATTAGAGAGAGAAATCCAAATTAACAAAATTAAAGACAAAATAGGCAAATTGACAGAAACTGAGAAAAATTTATAAGGACATTTATGAGGACATGCTTTAAAAATCTGAACTTCATCAAATACGAAAATCTAAAAGAAAATGATGATATTCTTGGTAAATATGTATATCAATCTTAATCAAGCACACATAAGCAATTTGAACAGGCCTATAGCCATTATTGAATTAAAATCAGTGTTTCCCAAGTAAAAGAATATCGAGTTCATGTGGTATCAGCACAAAATTCTACAGATTTTGCAGAGAATTAAAAGCGGTGCTTCTTAAATTATTCCACAAAAATATAAACAGAAACAGCATTGCTTAGTTTTCTTTGAAAAGCCTCAGGTATTATGATAACTAAGCCACATAAAGAACCAACTAAGAAAGAGAAATGGACCAGTTCTGCTGATGAACATAAATGCAACAATTCCCAACAATTTACTTGTAAACAAATCCAAGAACACATCAAAAAGATAATCCACTATGATGAAGTAGATTTCAACCTAGAGATGTAGGGATAGTTCAACATACGCAAGGTGATTAAAGGACTCCATCATATAAACAGTATAAAAGATAAAAACCACATGACGATCATTGAATTAGGTCCATAAATGGCTTCATTTGACACAATACAACATCCCTTCATGACAATAGTCCTAGAGAGACCAGGGATGCATGGGCCATTTTGTCTCAAAATAATAAGGACCATTTACAGCAATTCCACTACTAACATCATAGAATTTTCATTAAAATCGGGGATGAGACAAATCCATTCTCTCCATACTTATTCAATAAAGTGCTTGAGGTCGTAGGTAGAGTACTAACACAGCTGATAGAAATCAAAAGGATAGAATAGGTATCTTTATTTGTGGGAGATATGATAGTGTACATATACATAAGTGACTCTAAAATGTAAATCAGAAAAATTATACAGCTGAATGGAACTATTTTCAGTAAAGAAGTTGAATAGAAAATTAGCTCACAAAACTCAACAATTCACCTATGTAAACGGCAAGTGGACTGAGAGAAAAAGCAGGAAAACAACAACTCCTTTCAAAATATCCCTAAATAATGTAAAACATCTTGCAAGAACTCTAACCAAGCAGATGAAATAATTATATGAAAAAGCTTTAGGACATTAAAGAAAGAAGTTGGGATGATGTATGATTCCTCTCTTTATGCTGTGAGTACCATTGGTTTATTAAAGAGCTGTCTTAGGCCTGTACAGAGCAGAAAAAGGTAACTGGGGAGTGGGGAGGGCTGGAGCGATGACTCAGGGGTTAGGAGCACTGTCTGCTCTTCCAAGGGTCCTGGGTTCAATTCCCAACAGCCACATGGTGACTCACAATCATCTGTAATGGGGCCTGGTGCCCTCTTATGGCCTGCAGGCATACACACAGACAGAATATTGTATACATAATAAATAAATAAATATATATAAAAAAGAGATAACCAGGGAAAACTAAACTGAATGCTGGGAGAAAGGAGACAGACTCAGTGAGAAGTCATGTAGCCCCACTAGAGACAGATGCTGAAATTTTACACAGTAAGCCACAGCCTCATGGCCATACACAGATTAGTGGAGATTTTAACTTAAGATGTAAGAGTTAGCCAATAACTCGTGCCTTTAATGCAATTCTGCTGAATCCACATATCAACTTATTACACAGCCATTCTCAGAAAATCTTTCTCATACAGTAGATGGGAACTGATACACAGACCCTAAACTGGATAAAGTGCATAGAACAAAAGATTGCAAGTACTATGTAAGATATCTTTGTCAAATCCCTCCCCACAATGTTCAGAATAGTATGCTGAACGTAGGTGGGATGATTGTAAGAGCCAGAGAAGATATTACCCAATGAAGTGTCTTCTTGACACAAAAAGGACTGGTGAACATATTACCTCACAGAGACTGTGGCAACATGCATGAGCCTGAGAAGGTCCAAATCAGATAGATCTTTAGTACTGAGATATAATCTTCCATACTCAACCAAGAAGCTCTCTCCAATTAGGAAATTCTCTGAAAAAGAAGAGAAAGTGTGAAGTATACTTGAATGCAATGGCACAGGAGACCACTTCCTAAATATAACCCCAGTAGCACAGACACTGAGAACAATGATTAATAAATGGGACCTCCAGAAACTGAAAAACTTCTGTAAAGCAAAGGACACAGTCGACAAAACTCAACAGCAGCTTACAGAATGGGTTAAGATTTTTACCAATTGCACATCAGACAGAGGACTAATTGCCTAAATATACAAGGAACGCAAGAAACTAAATGTCAAAAGAACAAATAATTCAATTTAAAATGGTTTACATTCAGAAGGAAATTGTTTAAATACATAATGAAATTTTATTCAACCATAAAAAATAAAATAAAAGTATTCCATGAGAGCTCATTGAGATACAAGATTTTCTAAGAGGAGGCAAAACCTTTCATCCTACAGGGAAGTTTATTAATCTCAGGAAGTAAACGACTCATATTCTTCAGGAAGTCCTTGAAACTGATCATATTCACTAGGTCCCTCTCTCCCCAAGCATACATAAGCTTTAATAGGACTAAAAAGCAGTCACAGACAAGCTGAGTTGCTTAATGGAGGCTCTGGCCAGGCAAACCATCTGGAGAAACAAATAACAGCTAAGTTACTTGGAGGAAACAGACCAGTCCACTTGTATAAAAGAAATGTAGCCACCTGGAAGAGGTGCAGACTATCTGAGCTGCTGGAAGATACCTGTTGTGCATGAAGGGAGGGGAAGGAACAAAAATGTATAGCTCAATGAAGACAATAAAAAAGAAAAGAAATAAAAAAGAAAGAAAGAAAGAAAGAAAGAAAGAAAGAAAGAGAGAAATTAACTTTGCAATGGAGTTTCAGTGGGTATAAAAACTACATTTAAGCATGTGTTTCATACCCAATAGTAAACGGCCAAAACAAAACAAACTCAAATATATTTTTGAACAATTTTCAGTCTCTAATACTTTGTTTGTGATATTTTTTATCTTAGTGAACTTAAAGATTCCTTGTTTTCTGTTTTTTATGGATTATGTGTATCTGTGCCTGTGTGTTTCTCATGATCTTGTCTTTTCTCTTTTTTTATTAATTTTTATTTTTGTTGTTTTTTATTTGACTATTTGTTTTAAAAGAAAGAAAGAAAGGCTTTCAGTAGGAGGAGTTGGGAATAGGAGAGGAGATTTGGGAGGAGCAATTATTATCAAAATATAGTTTAAAATGCATTATTTTCAATTTAAAAATACCAAAATATAGAATATATCTGAAATGTGCTTACTAGCAGCACATATTTTTGCAAAATGCAGAAGACTCATAATTTAATATATCACATACAAATGTGTGTAACATATAATGTATATATATTATATATATGTTTTACATTACACACATAAATATATATTTTATATATATATATGAGATGTAACAAATAACACATAGTGCATATGCATACTGCACATGTTTATATACTCTGCACATTATATGTGTATATATGTGTGTATATATATCTATACTTATATATGTATGTGGGGGGGTCTAGAGGGGGAAAGAGTCTTTTGGGTGGTTGCATCCAATACCCAATCCTATACTCTCTGTAATATTTGTGAGGCCTGTCTACCTTTCTTATTCTGTCCTAATTCACATTAAGTAGAATACTTATAACCCTAGATCTTTCCAGTTTCCTATAAGAAAATATTCTAAAACCTCTGTTGTTAAATGAATTCATGTTGTAATTCCTTATAATTTGCTCTGCTTTATTTTTTGTTATATACTTATTTCCATGAGCCACATATGGGAGTTTATCTATTTACATTTATGTAAATTTCTTTGTGTGTGTTTCAACAATGTGTATTATAAAAAATAATTTTATCCTGTTTTGCATATTAAATACATTATAGTATATGTAGCTATGCTGGTGTATTATCATGCTTAATGATATGGTGAATCAATAAATTTAAAAGGTATTTTCTCATAATTTATGAAAAGCATTCTTGATGTAGGAACCCGATTGAGATGGTAAGGTCTTAACTAACTTGACTAATATTAATATTAATAATAACATCATTAAATGTCTAAATCAAATCATTGTACTTTGAAGTCAAACTTTAAATAGATAAATAAATGAAAGAAAAATGCACCTCATTTACATAAACAAAACCTTATAAAATCTCAAGTAATGATATGCAGATTAAAAATTACAAGCAAACATTTTATTTCCACCTGCCATTTTATAGTAGAGTAGACTAGCATTAAGTACTTTCTAACTGTATTGTGGCAGGTATTTATTTGATACCAAAACATTCACTATATAATGCAGAAAAAATTGTGATCTTCCCTACCTCAGTACACACAGCACCTTTAGAAGAGATTTTTTTTCCTACATTTAGAAATTGCTAGCTGAGAAACTAATACGGATATGCACAAAATACTATCATTTCAAAACCTGCTGTGATTTATATTGACTTAAATCCAAGCTTATTCTGATCGATGCTTAAAATGTCAGAAATGAACTTCAAATTCTCTCTTTGATATAAAATGTATTACCTGCCATCAAACTATGGAAATGCTATTTATTAGAATCAAATGCTTCCAGACACACTCTTCTGAATCATAATGATATGTGAGTAAGCACTATTTTAAGGAATAATTCACCCATGGAAGCAGAAGTTTACTTTGAAAATGAAATTATCAGTAACATAAAGCCACTCTACATTCACATTGTATATTTGTTATTTTTTCAATTGCTCTGACAAATATTCTGACCAAGTCAGTTTATACAAGGTTTTAAACACACTTAGCCTTTCAGGTGGTTGGAGTCCTTGATGCCTAAGCAAAATCATGATGACAGGCAGATTTGAGAGCTCACATGTTGTGGCCCACAAGTGGGAAACAAGGAGTTATACTGGGAGGGTCGCCAGTCTTTGAAACCTCAAGGTTTACTTCCAAAGAGAGGAGTTGAAGCCCATATCTTCTAATCTTTCTCAAATAAATCTATCAACAGGGGATCAATTATTAAAACATGAATCTGCAGGGGACATTTTCATTTAAATTAACCACTGCAGATCAGGAATGAATCTAATAAACTAACTAAATGACTTAGAGTCCATAGTTCGCTTTAACTTGAAAATCAGACACCATTGATCACAGGATTTCGCCAAACTATCATATTAACCAAGAAATTATCTCTGCTGTTATTTTTCAAAACTTTATGTCTATTGCATTTGAATATCTTAAAAACATTTAAGGCTCACAAAATACTGATATTCCACATGCAAAACAATTTTGAAAACCAGCATTATGTGTTTTCTATCCACTTAATACAACATGTGCAAATGCCACCGCTGTTAGCTGCCTTCCCCAACTAGGGAATGCAACTTTATTATTGAACTTGTCACATTTTGCTCACAGGAGAAAAGAGAATTATGTATGGAATCTTCTTCACTGCTTATAAGCTTTATAATTTTGGATCAACCCGAGCAGGATGCTTGGAGGAAATTGTCATCAACAAGCCTCACTTGATTTTGACCAGCTATGTAACACAGCTGACCCACCAGGAAAATGTGTAAGCCAGTAATACATTGTCAGTTCTGTTATAGAGATAGATCGCTATTCTGGTTGAATTTGATGACCGCTCCACGGGAAGCAATTCACCTCCAGTACTCAAGCACAGTCAAAAGCCATGGCTGGCAAGGTCATAATTTCTAGTGTTGAAATCACTGCTGCTGTTTTGCTAAACAGGAATGGTGTGCGGCCAAAGAGCATTCTAAATAACGACATTTTCGGCCATAGATTAGTGCTATGCGCATTTAAGGCTATAGAATTGTCATTGTGCACTGGGCAGTGGTGGCAGTAAAGGCAGAAATTTGTCAAAATACCAGTGAATAGACTCCTATTGAATTTCCATCTATAAATGGGATATTTATAGATCATTTTCCAAAGTGGAATAATCCAAAAGGGATGTAAAGAATATCAGAGCCAGGGGAATGGGAAGAGAGGTGGTGAACAGTACATTCTGGGTGTGGCATGACTATAACACTCTTAGATCCATATTAGGTCTGAACATCAGCATAAAATATGACCATGATGTACTCATTAACAAGCTCTTAAGGGTGGGAGAGAGAATCATGAGGTCCCACTCCTTCCTTAGGAATTACCCAGCAAAGATTGCTGTGAAAGAGAGAGACATTGTTTATCTAGCATTGTAAGCAAAGATAGGCAATTATAAAAAACAGAATTTATACAAATAGTACAAATCGAATTTATGCAAGTTTACAAATAGAATTTATCTGTAGAGCAAATGAGAAAATGAAGAAGTAAAAGATACGTATGTGTTTACCTTTATAAAGTGCTTTGCGCTACTTTCTCACTTAAACTCACTCCTTATATATTTTTATGACTCTTTAAAAGTTATCTGATTATATTTGTCAAACATTATTTCTTGAAATATAATTTAATGAAAGTGATTGAAATGGCATAAAGCTTCCTTCACCACCAAATGATCCCACCAGCATTAGACATTTCTTTAAGCAGTAAGTACATATTGAAGTAAAATTATTTACCACAGTCAATAATTTAATTAATGGTCACTCTTGTCTCAGTTACTCAGTACTTTTGGACAAATAGATAAAAGATGTAATTGCCACTGTAATATTATATTAAATATTTTCATTCTTCTATTTCTTCACCAATACTTTGACTTTGTTCCTATAGCTTTGGATGAAATTAATTTTCTGTACTATAAATATTTCAAACAAATCTCTCTTTCTCTATTTCCCTCTGTATAGCATAAATGATTATTATAAATCTTCTGTACTTTCATATAAATTTAGCTTCAATTTTTTGACATAAATAGTTGCTAGGATTTACACTGAATTGTATTTGTTAGGGGGCAATCATATTGGGGTTAACAAACTTCTTGACAAATTTGTATCTGCCTTCCAAAACAGGAGTACAGGAGTATCTCTCCAATTATTCTGTTATCTTTATTAATATTTTTCATTAATTTGCAGTTTTCTATTACAGATATGTTGACATTTTTGCTTATAGAGATATGACTTTATACTGCCTAGGTAAATGATGATTTGCATTTGATTTCAAATTATGGAATATTATTTCAAATTATTTCATTCATTTTTGTAATATATAAAGAAGTCGAGTTATAAGTTGGTTCTAAAAAGTGTGTGTATTCACATATATTTTCTCAATAATAATTCTATATCTTGTCTAGAAAAATAGTTTTGTTATTTTCTTTTTCAGTCTAGGTACCATTTTTCCTTATTTACCTTTCATTTGAGGATAGGATTGTAAAGTGTAGTGAGGAGCTGCGGGTAGGCCTGCTTTTCATCCCACCCGGCTCCCACACAGCTAGCTTAGCCCCAGAAATAACAACATACAAATTGTATTCATTTAAACACTGCCTGGCCCATTATCTCTAGAGAGTTAGTTACTGGCTAACTCTCACATCTTGGTTAACCCATTTCTAATAATCTGTGTAGCATCACGAGGTGGTGGCTTACCGAAAAAGATTCAGCATGTCTGACCTGGTGGCTGGTTCCATGGCGTCTGCCTCATAGCCCTCTTCCCAGCATTCTGTTCTGTTTACTCTGCCTACCTAATTTTCTGTCCTATCAAAGGGCCAAGGCAGTCTCTTTATTGACCAATGAAAATAACACAATAGACAGATAACCCTCCTCCATCATTTCCCCTTTTTCTGTTTAAACAAAAAAGACTTTCATTTTAACATAGTAAAATTACATATAACAAAACAGTTATCAAGCAAGAATTACAGTCACAATATTTATAACTATATCTTTATCATAATAATGGAAAACTATAACTATGACTATCGATTCTTCAACTCCATCAAAGACTCCAGAAGGATATAATATTACCTAAGTAAACAAGAAGTAAGCAACTTCCAAAACTCTAGAAATGAGAGAGACATCTTGCTGCCTGGACAGTCACCCAAAGTTCCTCTGTATCGTTGGGGCATCCATTTTCGGCCTTTAGGCCCATAATATCCAGCAGACATTTCCATGAAGCAGGAAATTTCAAAGGCAGTTCAGTCACTATCTGCTGTGTCCTGCAGAATGTCTCTCAGACTCTTTCATGAATCAGGAACCCCGAAAGATCATTTCACCTTTAGGCAAGTTCAGCAGTCCTCTTTCTGCGGGTTCTCTGTGTCCAGTTTATATAACAGTCCAGGCAAGAGCAGTTTCTTGCCCAAATGGCTAACCAACTGCATATGGAGCCTCTTCGATGCCCATCTTCCTCTTGAAGTAGATTGGTGCTGCCAGGAGCAGACGTGTCTCATTGTCATGAAAAGTCCTAAGTCATTAAATGCCATGTTCTTTGAAAGATATGAATGTCTATCTGAAATATATCTATGCACTTCTAGAAAATCAGACTAACATTACTACAAGCTTGACTATTATCGATGATTATTCATTAACAACCTATATTTTTAACTATACATTGCATTTTTAAATGAACTACACAATCAAAATCAGAAATATATACACATATAACAAAATTGACCTTAAATCCATACCAATGCAAATTATTCATATCTATATCATATCCCCCTTTAAATGTAAAAGAACATTTATAAGCAATATTTGGGAATATGGACGTAGTTATTTCTTTCCAAACTTCTTCCTGCTGTATAGGGGCGCAGTTAATCAGGTCTTTCATGGTATAACCTGTATGCCAGGTTCATCTCAGTTGGCAGTTGAATGAAGTAATTTTTTGAGGGTGTTCACAGCAACCTTTCAGGAGGACGTGGTCTATCTTACCATATTGGGATAGAAGCAATCCACAGGGTCTCATCCTCTGTGAAAACAAAAGAAGAACCTCCTTTCCAAAGTATCATATCCTTAGATCCAAATTCAGAAGTCAAGGTATTTTCAACATATCTATCTTGGATTAGTTCAGCAGCAATTATAAACAAATATCTTTTAGCAGCTGTTGCTCCTTCCTCAGCATTCAAACAATTCAAAGAGAGCATAATAGCATACAGTATCAAGATTCTCTGTGTATTTTCCATCTTTATGCAGCTTTATTTTTAACCTCTATTTCTTTTATTTTTACTTTTACTTTTTGACACAGGTTCTCTGTATATCTTTGTCCTGGAATAACTCTGTAGACCAGGCTGTCCTTGAACTCACAGAGATCTACCTGTCTCTGCCTCCCAGGCATTGGGATTAAAGGTGTGTGCTACCACATCTTGAAGTCACAGAAGTCAATCTACCTCTACCCCTTGAAGTCACAGAGGTCAATATGCCTCTACCTCCGGGGCATTGGGATTAAAGGTGTGTACCACCACACCTAACTACTCTCTTTTTACTTTAAGAACTTTAACTTTTATCCTGCATTTATTTGTAACACACTATAAACCATTTAGAGGTTTTCTTCGTCTTTGAATCTCTCTTTACTGTATATCTCTCCTTTTTTCTGACCACATGAGCCTAAAACCGTGGCTTTGACGGCTGGATCTAGGCCATTTCTTAGCTTTCCAGCCTCATGGCAGAGGTACTGCTGAAGCCATTTTTATTGCCACAACTCTGTGGCATTTCAAGGTCCCTGCTAGCAAGCAAGCTGCAGCATTCTGCTCACAGACCACACTCAGTCGGACTGCCTGCCTGAAAGAGTCAGAGTTTGCTCTGGCAGGACAGCCCAGAAAGACGGCATTTTAAAACAGTGCAGCTTTTTTCCTGCTATGGCTGAAAACCCGAAAAGCATGCATTCAGCTTTTCATTAACACCGTTTAAGTGCTTCACGGCAGGACCTCTTAAAAGAGCTGCAAGGTTTTGCAGCTAAAGCTGAGTCAGGAAGCCACTCTTAGATGAGAGCATTTGCTTGCCTCTAGCAAGCAGAGCAGACCTGAGAAATTGCTGCTACCAAGAAACCATGCTTTACTCTATTCTTTCCCAAACTTTCTCAGGCTTTCTGTGGATTCAGTTATCCATGTGGGCGCCATCTGTAGTGAGGAGCTGCAGGCAGGCCTGCTTTTCGCCTCACCCGGCTCCTGCACGGCTAGCTTAGTCCCAGAAATAACAACATACAAATTGTATTCATTTAAACACTGCCTGGCCCATTATCTCTAGAGAGTTAGTTACTGACTAACTCTCATATCTTGATATTAACCCATTTCTAATAATCTGTATAGCACCACGAGGTGGTGGCTTACTGGAAAAAATTCAGCATGTCTGACCTGGTGGCTGGCTCCATGGCATCTGCCTCATAGCCCTCTTCCCAGCATTCTGTTCTGTTTACTCCGCCTACCTAATTTTCTGTCCTATCAAAGGGCCAAGGCAGTCTCTTTATTGACCAATGAAAATAACACAATAGACAGATAACCCTCCTCCATCAGTAAAGAGTGTTGAGAAAATTAGTTTCTTCATAATATAGTTTAGCTTTCATTATATCAGATATACTTCCTGCGACAAGAACGTAGGTGAATAAAAGTAGCCTAAACACTCAAACTTTGTTTTGCTTAGATAGTGAGAAATTTGAAATTAATTCATTGTTCCTCTACATTAACATTTTTACATCTGTACAATGAATAATCCAAACCAAATTATCTTGAATATCCTGGAACTTTTATATTTTGAATTTCCGTTAACCCAATATATAAAGTGAAATTCTTGTCATTATATTTTGCCTGGAAATACAAAATTGTACCCTATAAACTTTCAGAGGGTGGAATAATTTACCATCTGTATTGTTGAGGAAAATTCACATCTGATATACTTTCAGAATTATGTTATATATCACTTATTTTCTTTAAGTTTTAATTACATTTTGGGCCCTAGTCTATTAAAATATTTTAGGACAATTGTATTTACATATCACTCAAGTGTTTGGGAGTTTTATGAATGTTGCTGAGGAATCTATTTTCCGTGGAAATACATGTTCATCCTCGTATTTCTCTGTGTCTGTTAATGAGAATTTGAATGTATATCTTGCTACTTGTAACAAGAAAATCTGCATCTCAAAGAAGTATCTAAATTTGCTCTTGTCTCTGTAGTTATGAAAATACAGGTGTCGGTATAAATTTTAGTCAAAATAAGTATGAATTGTCCTTATTTTTCAAAAACCTGTACCAAGTGGTGGGGTAATAAAATAAAGTTCATGCAGAAGGATGGTGAGCAAATTTTTAAACTTTATAGAAGAGGTGAAAATTCAACAACTCCGAATTACCTGAAATAACTTTTAAAAAATACCATTGATTTTGTTTCAAATATTGTTTTTCATGCCATGTCGATTCATCAGGTCTTCTAGTTTTACTGAAGAACTAAGGAATTATCACTCTCTTAGCAGTCATTAGTTGCCTGGGTGAGGGATGACAGCTTTGATAGGTCTTGGGATATGGGGTGAGCCTACCATTGGTTGAGAGTAGAGACATTCTGGGGGACACTCAAGAAAAAGTCTGATAAGATAAATAGTTTTGAGCATGGTGGAAAGAACAGAGGCAGCCTGTAGGTGACTAAGACATATTGTCCAGGGGAACGGGCTACTGGTATATGAGTGGGAAGCTATCACACAGATATTCTATAGCATTAATGTAATCTGGTTAAGGTTTTTAAATAGTGATGTGACAAACAAATCATGAAATTTGTCATTTGAAGTTCACAGTTCAGTGGTTTTTAGTATAGTCTTAAGGTTGTATACCCATGATTGTTTTTGATTCAAGAATAAATGACACACCAGAAGTAAAATAAACAAATTAACAAAAAATGGAAAAGTAGACATGTGTCTGACCTGGGCCCCGATGTATTCCACTTGTGCCATAAAAAGCTCACCTTTGGGACAGGTGGCTATCAAGTGAGAAAGTTGAATCCCTTACATGATCATTTGAGAGACATCAAATGTTTGCAAAACTTATCACTTTATATACCACAGAACTCTTCTGCACATATTTTAATCATATTTCTGTAAGCTAATTGCTAGTCATTGCTGAAGTCTTTTTCTTTCTTTCCTGCTTGTGAATAACTTCAGTGGATCAGAAATCTTACCTATGAGCTTAGAGTGAGTTTCTTTAGAATTTGCATACAAAGGTAAAGCTTCTCACAGTATCATAGCATGCACCACATTCCAGTCAATGATATTTTAGCTTTATTTTATTTATTCTAAAAATTCAAAAGGAGAACTGGCTACAGCGTGACAGTACATCCTTGATTCTGATGATATGAATGGTGAGAGCGACCACATACTAAATTGCCTTTAAGTCAAAAGGAGTGCCTACTGATCTAGAAACATAGTCTATCTAGAGTGAGGATAAGCACACATGAGGTTGTGAGGTGATGGAAGGAACTGAAACAGCAGAGATGGGTTCATGGATCATACTTTTCATTGCTATCTGGTATAGCAAATATTTTCCAAATAATCAGGGTATTGGAAGGCCATCTGAACAGAAGGGAGACATGAATAAGACCACACGTTATCATTTGCCTACAGAATTAACTATAATTGCACTGCTGATGCTAATAAGACAACTCTAGTTTTGAATAAAGGCATCCTGTAAAGTGTCCCACAGTCTTGGAGTTCAGTTCTCACTTAAAGGATTTGGAAACATTGCTTCTGCAACACTGTGCCAGAAATTTAGAACATGTTAGCTAATACAGTCCATCTTTGAGATCTAGGTGTATGTCTCAAAAGCATGATCTCTAAATGGATTATTTTTTTCTATATTAACATTCTTCTCACATTACTAGTTGAATTTCTAGTTTGTTAATTTGCTTAAACTTTGAATAATGGCAAGTTTGTAGATAGTTGTGGACAGTTATTATAAATTTATGTCATTACATTTTTCTGAAAAATATCTAATTGTTTATTGCAAAATCTATAATATTCTCAGTAGGAAAACAGACAAAGGATACAAAGCAACAATGCCTGGAAGTAGAAATCCAGAGGAAAGTAATATAAAAATTATATTCAAGCATATTAGAGACTGGAAAAAGCAAATTACACCAACTCACTTAACCAAGACCCCAGAAATTTAAAACATTCCCTCATTCATTCTTAACTAGCACTGAAAATACAGATATTACTATTGAATTAATGAAGCTATTATATAATGTTGTAGCAATTATGCTGATTCAAAAACAAAGCACCTTACTATTAAGAGTCAGTTAGGTAAAGTCAATCTAAAGACATTGTTATAAGAAAATAATCACATTCTACATTCAGAGAAAGTTATTCACTTTCTGTAGAGATTATCTTTGAAAGGCTTCATCAAAATACTGCTTTAGTTCAGAGGATTTACAGAAAACCAAGGCATGAATATGTATCTTGAAAAAAAAATCAAGAAAGCATTTATAGTTTCTTATATTTTCTTTGCATGTTTAATTCTTGTTAGGACACACAACTTACCAATGAACACTCTTCCTAAACTTCCTTAAATGAATTATTTTTCTAAAAATTGACTAAATCTGCCTCCTCTATATTTAAAAGTCTTTTATTGTGTGATTATAAAAGGCAAAGAATACACGTCGGCATTGCGATGTTTGAGTGTCTACTAAAGTTTAGAAGGGAATTAGGCTCTTACTATGTCCATACTATTGCATATTGTTTCTATTTGTATATTTACATAGATTGTATTCAAGATTTTTCTTTTCCTGTTATCTGTGTTACTAGATTTGTAAAGCTTTTTTTCTTTTAATCCTAACTGTTGTTAAATA
The DNA here is from genome assembly GCF_982192425.1 of Myodes glareolus. NCBI lineage: Eukaryota > Metazoa > Chordata > Mammalia > Rodentia > Cricetidae > Myodes > Myodes glareolus. The sequence goes on along the minus strand of NC_142045.1, from coordinate 14,419,922 downwards.
GTGAGCTTAAATGTCATTTCTTTTACCTCATACTTTTATTATTCTCAATCTAATTTTCTAATTGTAAATTTCACATGTAATACTTTCTTAGAGAAATAAAACTCTCAAAATTTAGAATGAGTAAGTTATTAAATATCAGTAGAATTTACTGAAAAACACAGAAGTTCTACCCACAATAGAATCTAATCAGGGCAGCTTTCCTTATCTAGGTGCTGTGAATGAGCACAATTTCTTCATATGCTGTCTGGTATATCACAATCCATGTTATTAGCTAAATAATGCTTCAGAATAAGTCAATTATGAATTTTGATTGCAATGCTTAATTCTATTATATACTTTTATTAATCGAAACTGAATTGTTCTCTGTATAAGAAATGGCATGGTATTTGCCAAGAGAAGTAATAAAGTGAATTTTTATACACACTATTAACATACAGCTAAACTTATTCAACATTAAATGTAAAGTATGCATGCTACAATATACTTAATGCAAAGTAATTATTTCAATATATTCCTATAGGAGTTAAGTATTCAGGAGGATTTTCATAATTAAAATGAAGTTAGTTTTTTAGAACTATGTCAGAAAGATGAATGCAATTTTGAATATATTTTTAAGAAAGAAAATCAATTATGATGAAAAAATGAAATTAAAATCTCATTATGACTTGAAGTGAGAAAGCATCAACCCCATGCATTGCTACACTACTTTTACAGAAAAATTTAGATTTACTTTTGTAGCAGCTAAGGATATTCACATAATTTTAAGTGTGATGTATATCATTATATAATATACTTAACTAACTCCAGCAAAACTTATTTAAAAAACACATTAACTATTTTATTTGTAAATAAATTTATTGAAAAAAATCATCTTGTAAACATCTTCACTTAAAAATAATCTCAGAGATGGATGTGGCTCAGTAAAATGAGTGTTTACCTAACTGAAATAAAACCTTGGATTGGATTCAGAGAACCGTACAACCTAAGTATGATGTGTTATGTGATGCTTGCCTGTAGTCCCACTACTTCCGGGATCTTCACTGGCTACGTGTTAAGTTGAGCCCAGTCTCAGATACAAGAGTCCATGTCTCAAAAAATAAAATGTCACTTTATTTATTTTCCAGGACTAGGACTTCAATAATGTTGTAAAAATGATAGTAATAAAAATTTGACCATCCTGAATTGTGTGGCACTTTAATTTACACAGGACTTTTTATAACTTTTGTTCATAGTAATAATTAAACTTAAATGTTTAATTCCTGTTTTGCAGTTGTAGGAAGAGTGATAAGGACTCACATTGAAAATACTTGTAAATTAAACATTGTAATATCCTAGACTTCGATCTGGCATTTATAGATATTTATTACACACTATAAAGCAGAATATATATTTTGATATTAATTTACCTTATAAATTGAAAGCACATGACCAACAAGGAGGTAAATATATACATTTATAGAAACAATTTTATAAAATTCATAAATTATCAACAGCATATGTTCTTGTCTTCTACAGCATAATTAACTGTGTTATATCTCTGTAATAGAATATAAATCAGTCAAAATGAAGTTTTGTACCTATAAAATAAAACTAACCATAGGCATCACCAATATTTTAATAATATTTTACAATAATCAATAAAATCAGTACTCTCCGAAAAGATGCACAAGGCAATCTTTATCTGCTATGTTTCAAAAAGTTAATTATACACTAAGCATCTCCTCCTAAAACTCATATTTTAACTGAATTTCAATATGAACAGAAAATTTATGGAAGGGGATTAAATAAAATTGAAACATGTTTATAAGCTTAAAGACAAAGTATATTATATGCTCTTGACATATATGTTGGTGTACATTTTTATAAACCTGGAAATGTGGGTTGAGGAGAGGGCTTATTTTGGAATATACTTTCTGTGCAAGGATACGGATCTGTGTGTCCTTGTTACCCAACTAAATGTTGGACATGGTTGCATGTACCTATAACCTAAATGCTAGGTGGGCTAAATGAAGAAGATTGCTGAAGCTTACTAGGCAGAGAATCTGGATAATTGATGAGCATCAGATTCAGTGAGAGACCCATCTTAACATTTTATGTGAGAGTGATAGAGGTTGACTATTGATCATACACACACACACACACACACACAAACACACACTCACACACAGAATCACATACTCATATATAATATATGTACATATTCACTATTTAATTACAAATATGATGTGAGGATATTCAATGTGATAAAGATTGAAACAAAAAGGACAATTTATCATACTTAATATCATATTTGATTTGTATTTTTTATAAATATTTAATATTTATTAGCAGCAAATGGTGCTTATAAGGTTTGTGAAAGCACAGGAATACAATAATTAATTTTGTATTTTAGGAAATATATCTTATTGGAAATTGAAAACTGCAATTGTCCAGGCATTGATGTTCACAATGACCTGAGATAATATTAAACATTTCTATCCTGGATGCTAACCTGGACCCAAGGTTGTTGTAGCAATATATGAAACTTCTATTATATCCGACAGACAATACCTGATTGAAAAAAATTAAAACCCTCTGGAAGAAAACAGATAATGTGTGACTATACTCTTAGGTTTTTCCTGTATTTTCTATTTTTACCATGCTCACATGCCATGGATAAGCTAGCAGATACATGGATGTTAATTATATGAGCATAGAACTTCAAAGGAAAAGTTCAAAAAGATTAGCAGCCCCAAAATATGATTGATAAATCAGAAAATTACTTAGATAGTGAAGATATTCAAGGGCATGTAAGAATATGCAAAGAGAAGGAGAAAAGGAAGATAAAGACTGAGGAGGAGGAGGAGGAGGAGGAGGAGAAAGATGGGGAGGTAAAGGAAGAGGAAGATGGAGAGAAAGGAAGAGAAGGATGAAGAAAATAGGTAGTTAAAAAGATAAGGATCTGCAGTAGACATCAAGAATAACAAGAAATGTTTATCATTCTAGAACAACAATTAGAAGTGATTTTTCTTTTTTTAAGAAAATGAAGCCTATTTTCATTTATTTATTTATTTTAGTTTAGTGTTTTTTTTAAGAAGTGATTTTTCTTAAACTGAGTAGGAAAGTTTTCTCAACACGAAAAAGTAGGTGGGGACAGGTGAATCTCTGAGTTTGTAGCCAACCTGTTATATAGAGTGAGTTTCAGAAGAGTCAGGGCTATGAGAAAAACCCTGCCATGAAAAACCAAAGAACAACAACAAAATCAATCCGAATATGCAAGTAACAAGTAACACATGGAAATAGAAATAATTTACTAATTTACTATCTTAATTCAATTTTGTGTGATGAAAGATGCCATACTATAGTAGGATACATAGTAAATTAGAAAACATTAAGGCTTTATTAAATAGAGAGTAAACCAATATAATATGAATGAGAAAATGGGAATGGGAATATAAGGTCTATCATAATCTGTTGCAGAGAAAAGATAAGAAGTTTGGCTTGATAGCTTCTTTTTTTTTAGTTTATTAAATTATAAAATTTTCCATTTCCGCCCCTCCTCCCAACACCCTCCCATTCCCCCCACTCCCTCTCTACCTCCCTCTCCATCCCCAGGAGCAGTCAGGGTTTCCTGCCCTGTGGGAACTTCAAGTTCCTCTCCCCTCCCTCCAGGTCCAGGAAGGTGAGTATCCAAACAGACTGGATCCCAAAAAATCCAGTATATGCAGAGGAAACAAGTCCCAGTGTCATTGTCAATGGCTTTTCAGAAAGACTCCGGGCCAGCCACATTCAGAGAATCCGGCCACATTCAGAGAATCTGGTTGGATCATGTGCTTGTTCAGTCCCAGTCCAGCTGGCCTTGGTGAACTCTCATTAGATCAGTCCCCTTGTATCAGTGGGTGATCACATCCCTCGCGGTCCTGATTTCCTTTTTCATGTTCTTCCTCCTTCTGCTTCTCATTTGGACCTTGGGGGGCTCAGCCGGTGCTCCAATGTGGGTCTCCGTCTGTATCTCCATCCATCGTCGGATGAAGGTTCCCTCTGGTCTTGCCTTCTTTGCTCACGTTCTCTTTCCTTCTGCTTCTCGTTTGGACCTAGGGAGTTAAGTCCAGTGTTCCAATGTGGGTCTCTGTCTCTATCTCCATCCATCGCCAGATGAAGGGTCTGGCACTCTTGTCTATTTCCAATCTCCAGGAGGATAACTACATGATTTTCTTCAGGTTCACCTTCTTATTTAGCTTCTCTAGGATCACGAATGATAGACTCAAAGACCTTTAATTATGACTAGAATCCACTTATGAGTGAATACATACCATATTCCTCTTTTTGGGTCTGGCTTACCTCACTCAGTAAAGCGTTTTCTATTTCCATCCATTTGCATGCAAAATTCAAGATGTCATTGTTTTTACCGCTGAGTAAAACTCTAATGTGCATATGTTCCACACCTTCTTTAACCATTCTTCTATTGAGAGGCACCTAGGTTTTTTCCAGGTTTTGGCTATTACAAATAGTGCTGCTATGAACATAGTTGAACAAATGCTTTTGTGGTGTGATAGGGCATCTCTTGGGTATATTCCCAAGAGTGAAATTGCTGGGTCTCGAGGGAGGTTGACTCCCAGTTCTCTGAGAAACCGCCACACTGATTTCCATAGTGGCTGCACAAGTTTGCATTCCCACCAACAATGGATGAGAGTTCCCCTCTCTCCACATCCTCTCCAGCATAGGCTATCATTGGTGTTTTTGACTTTAGCTAATCTGACCCGTGTAAAATGGTATCTCATAGTTGTTTGGTTTGCATTTCCGTGATCGCTAAGGAGGTTGAGCATAACCTTAAGTGTCTTTTGGCCAATCGAAGTTCTTCTGTTGAGAATTTTCTGTTCAGATCAGCACCCCATTTTTTAATTGGGTTAATTAGAGATTTAGTGTGTAGTTTCTTGAGTACTTTGTATATTTTGGAGATCAGGCCTTTATCTGATGAGGGGTTGGTGAAATTTTCCATAATCAAGTGCTTGTTACTGGGTGTTGAGCCTCATTGTATTAAAATAACATGATGATCTATTCATTCTATTTGCTACCATTGACAATGGACGACAAGCTGAGCTCAGGTTTATAGTTGTTGCAAAGTCAGAATTTTCCTATATTGGAAAAAGAGTGAGGAACAATTGAAAAATCAAAAAGAAAATATAATGGGGTGATCAGAGAGATGGTTAACTGGTTAGGGAGGAGCTTCGTCCTACCTAAACTTGGTATGCCATGCTTTGTTGACACTCTTGAAAGGTTTCCCATTTTTTGAACAGAAACAGAGGAGAAGTGAATGGGGGAGGTAAAGGGGAGGTAGGCATGTGAACAAAAGGAGATTGGGGAGGGGAAGCTGCGGTCAGGATGTAAAATAAATAAATTTTTATTGATTTTTATTGAGCTCTACAATTTTCTCTGCTCCCCTCCCTTCCAACCCTCTCCCAAGGTCCCGTGCTCCCAATTTACTCAGGAGATTTTGTCTTTTTCTACTTCTCAAGTAGATTAGATCTATGTATGTCTCTCTTAGGGTCCTCATTGTTGTCTAGGTTCTCTGGGATTGTGATTTGTGGACTGGTTTTCTTTGCTTTATGTTTAAATAAAATTTTAATTAATAATAAAAAAGTATTTTCAAAAAATCCAAATTCAATTTTCAGCACCCACATGTTTCTCACAACCATCTTTAACTTCAGTATCAGAAATTCCCAGGGTTCCAGGCACATATGTGTTACAGAGATACACATGGAGACAAAACACTCATACAATTGAAATCATTTTTTAAAAATATTAAAAATTATACAAAGATGGAAATCAGTAAATAGGTTAAACATTAGTCTCAGGAAAAATCTTATAATGTTATTCTTTTAGAAGATAATGTCAAACATAATGTAAGTTGTTATAATATCCTAGCTTTCTTTTTTATTTTCATTATTGTAAAGCTCCAAATACACTAAGACATCCCATAAAAATGGAAAGAAAAATAAAAACCCATGTAAAATTTTTTAAAATTCTTACATATCACTTAAGTAAATTATCTACATGTCAACCTACTTTACATAATGTAAAATTTAATTGTTAATGTTTTAAAGTTATTGTAATGATAACTGAATAATCAGAGATCCACTTTTGCGTGTTTGTGTGTTTTAAGTGAAAGAATTGAGGTTCCAGCAGCACAAGAGAATTTGTCAGTAGATTTTCATTATAATGAAGTTCAACACCTTGTATATGTCCAGTCAGGTCATGAATATCTCTAATATAAGCTCCTAATTATTAAAGTTTAAGGGGGAAAAAGCCACAGTAAGCAAAAACTATTTAAGTAAATAGGTTACAGTGAACTTTCCCTTCGTATACTCCTGTTAGTATAATGACTTTTAAAATTTGTATTTAAAGCAAAACACAAGATTATGCACTGGACTCCCTAGGCATTACACCTGATCATGGGCATGGATGAGGAGTCATTCTTTGCACTTAGAAAATCTCTGGTGAATCTTTGCACATCTCTGCATTTAGCTTGCTAGAAGCATTTGTTGTCCTTGCTCTATTTTGTGCATTCTGCTCAAATTGTTGTTGAGATTAAATATAAAATAAGCATATTTGATAGGTATTTTAATCTTCAAAATAATTTTAACAGCTTCTCTTGAAAGTATTTTCAAAAGGAATGTACCCTTGTGATTTAGGATGATGTGTGTGTAAAAGACTAGGAAAATACTTAGGTTCTCCCTTTCTGGATTACATTTGTGTATTTCCGTTATGAATCACTTCCGGTGAAATACTTGAATATCTTTAAACCTAATTATTCATATCCTTTAGCTCAGAGAGTATAGGCTCTTTTCTGATTTTCTCACTATCGCATCACTCAATAAATAAAAGCAGGACTGATCTTTATACAAGGAATTGTAATTAGAGGGCAGATTGATCATGTATTTACTCAGAGAATTAATAGTAGTAAGTTTACCCCGGAGCTTGGGGTAGTACAGCTTTCAGTACTCCTCAGAGAAACGTCTTTGTTGAGAGAATGAACGCTAACAACACAAGGTTAGAACCAGTCAGATTGCAGAGAATCCATGGATGTGAATGCACATTCATAAATATGACACATTTTGCCTTTTCTTGTGGCTCTTTTCTTTTTCTGTCAGCTTGTTTTGTTCAACTTCGATGTGATGTCATTCACTTTATCTTATAATATTCTATTTTGTTATGTTTTGTTGTTATCTCCTAAAAGCCTGTTCTTTTCTAATGAAAGCCAGAAAGGGAGAGAAGCTGGATGGAAGAGGAGGCTGGGAGGAGCTGGGAGCTCTAGAGGGCATGGAAGCTCTTTTCAGATTATACTGTATGACAGAAGAATCTATGGTTAATTGAAGTGGCAGTAGAAAAGACCCATATCAAAAGATCCCATTTAATTATACCTGTATCTTCACTCATTCCCTCCATCAATTCCATCCCCCACTTCCCTTTCCCATTTGATAATCACATTCTAATTGCCCACCCCAGGTCTAGTACAGCAACAAAATCCATTAAATTTCCTCATCCCAGTGAGATCCTTACATTCATCTTAGTCCTCTCCTCTATGCCTAAACTCTTTGTATCTATGGATTATAGTTTGCTTATCATTTATTTAATGGCTAATATTCAGATCTTAGTGAACACAAATCATATTTATCTTTCTGGTCAGGGTTACCACATTCAGGATTATTTTCTGTTTTCACTCACTTTTGGCAGTTTTCATGATGCTATTTTTTTCTAACAGCTGAGTGAAACTCCATTGTGTATATGTATCATCTTGTCTTTATTCTTCAGATGAGGGAAATATAAAGTTTCCAATTTCAGTTATTACGAATAGAGGAGCATTGAACATGGCTGAGAATGTATTCCTGCATTAGGATGAGACATCCTTTGGGTATATACTCAAGAGTATTATAGCTGAATCTTGAGATATATCAATTTCCATCTTTCTGAGACAGCAACATACTGATTTTCATCGTAGTTATTTAAATTTGTTGCACTCATATTTCCAGAAAAAGAGGCAAAGTGATACTATTTTTTGTACAAATGTACCATGATTATGTTGGTAAATTATCAAATATCATTTGGTATTACTGTGAATCTACCCAAATGTATGATTGCCCCACACCCACTTAAGACCCAACATATTTAAGTCAAATTTACTTCAAAACAATGCATATTTCTTATTGGTATGTGATGCCCAAAATTCATTTCTACCTTAATACAGAGACACACAAAGGTATGTCTACTCCAAATTAAATGAAACACAAAAACTTACAACAAGCACATACATATTAGAAAATTTTATCATTTTCCTCTAAATTCTTTGTATGTTTAAGAATATCTTATTTTAATGTCTAATAAACTTAAAAGAAAACTTTTACCGTTGTTTTCCTACACCTCAGCATAACATTCTTTTTTATGTTTTGTTGTTGTTGTTGTTGTTGCTTTGTAAAAGATTTTCTCTGGGTCACATCCCTGGATTTATGGAATGGACTTTATGGACCAGATAGGTATCTAACTCAAAGAGCTCTACCTGCACCTGCCTTCCAAGTGCTGGGATTAAGACATATGCCAAAATTGCCCAGCTAGTATAAGTTTCTTAATATTCACTGTGTTTGACGTATATTGTTCCTATTAGATATCTAAAATGAATGTATACATCAACTAGAATATCTTTATTCTCAATGCTTTGTACTTCTCAATGATGTCAAGGAATCTATTTAAAACATTTTAGATAATCTGAGCGTTTCCTCAAAGTACTTTGGCTTTCTACATGCATTTTGCATCATGGTTCTTCTAGAATATTTTTCCAGATTGAAGAAAAAGAAACTTTATTCATTACCTGTTCTCTACTCTCTGCTTGTGTTTATTTGCAGTTATAAATGTCTTCTAATTTAATAGCTTCATTTTTTGCAAGTTTCACAATTTTACAATTATATCTAATTATGTTTATCTTCTGTTACATTGATATTTTCTTCTTCATTATTTTGGATCAATTTGAATTTTTTTTTATTACCTTGAACAGAAATGTAAACTTATTTTAAATATGTCTAATTATATCATATGTTATTTTTTCTTTATCATTTCTCTATTTTCATATGTTTCTTCTACTTCCAATTCCCGACATATTTCTCTGTGTGCACAAACAATTTGAGTTAATAATTTTTTATTTAAAACATTTAATTATTGATGACAAACACAAAACTATTTATGACAGAAAAGGAGATAAGAGGGAAGTAAAAGATATATGATTTATAGCAATGTAATCCCTAAATTGAGATAAATCTCTATGTGAATGAACAAGACCTTTGTTAATTCCAGATCAGCACTGATAATATATTGTGGGAGAATTGTCTGTATTCTGTCAATCATGTTTTAAATAAACGCTGATTGGCCAGGCAGGAGGTATAGGCGGGAAAACCAGATAGGAAGTGGAAATGATGCAAAGAGAGCAGGAGAATTCTGGGGAGGAGGAAGTTGATTCCTCCCACTCCTGCCCAGATCACCGAAGCAGCAGGATGTGAGCTGCCCCACTGACAAAGGTACTGAGCCACATGGCTAACCTAGATCAGAAAAATGGGTTAACCAAGATGTGAGAGTTAGCCAGTAAGAAGCCTGACCTAATGGGCCAATCAGCATTTATAACTTACAGAGATCTCTTGTGTGATTTTACTTTGGGACTAAACAGCTGGGGGAACAGGGCAGGACAAAAACCCCAACAAGCAGGCCCGGCCCCCTCATGTTACAATATATGACCATAGCCATATGAGTTTAATAGAGCAGTAATACTTAACAGTATACAGTTCCCCTAATCCTTTAAGACTTGTAGAATGAGACACCAAATAATGCGTTTACAACAATATTAGTGACTTTCCTTACCTGTGCGGCCTGAATGATAAAATTGACCTGTAGATATTTTGGCTCATAGTTCAGACACACCAGTCCATTACAATAAGGAAAGCGTGACTACAGAGAAGACAAAGCACTTCCTCAGAACTGCGGATCAGGATGAAGATGGAGACCAGACTATATCTCTTAAGTCATGTCACCTCTTGCCTCTTCCACTAACTATGGTCTACCCATAATTGATAAAAAATAGGCCAAATAAACATAGTTAGTATTACTATATATTTTTCAATTTCCATTTTCCTTTACTTAAAATGCTTAACAGGTTTGTTTGATTCATTGAGTTAATCTCATGATAAAATAAGTGAATAAACTATTTTAACTATAACAAGCAACTGTTCAAAATTTTTGAGAAATTATTGGGCTTGTAGGCAAATGAAAAAAAAATAATCTGAAAGATTATAAGAAACTTTTTATGGCCAAGACATTTCTAAAAATCAAGATTAAACATTAAATATGTCTGCAGACTGGATCATCCTATTTGATGCTTGATTACTGACAAAAGTCATGGTAAGATTTTAAGTTATGTTTTAATTCACAAGTTAATGGTGCCTTAGAATCTTTGAAATATTGTGTTTTCTTAATATTGAAAATGTGAAGATGAGTGTTACTTAATCCATGGCCTCAAGTAATTACACATTTTATGGGTTGAAGACATATAAACAAAATCATATTCAAATCATTTTCAAAAAAGAATCAGGCAAACTAAAACTAGAACTGCCACATATTGTGGGAGAATTGTCTGTATTCTGTCAATCATGTTTTAAATAAACGCTGATTGGCCAGGCAGGAGGTATAGGCGGGAAAACCAGATAGGAAGTCGAAATGATGCAAAGAGAGCAGGAGAATTCTGGGGAGGAGGAAGTTGATTCCTCCCACTCCTGCCCAGATCACCGAAGCAGCAGGATGTGAGCTGCCCCACTGACAAAGGTACTGAGCCACATGGCTAACCTAGATCAGAAAAATGGGTTAACCAAGATGTGAGAGTTAGCCAGTAAGAAGCCTGACCTAATGGGCCAATCAGCATTTATAACTTACAGAGATCTTTATATTCAATCAGAATATAAAGAGATTTTTATATTCAATCAGAATATAAAAAACAATTACAGTACCATAAAAAGAATAATGAAAAAGGGGTGAAGTTGTTACTTTCAAATATTTCAATATATTTGTTCTTTTGATGCAAGGCCTGCTGTTGAGTCTTGACTGACCCTTAAGTTCTTATATATATCAGGCAGTCTTTCAACACAGAAAGATCTGTCTGCCTCTGGTTCCAGAACTCTGGGTTCAAACGTTAAAGTTATGTACAACCACAACTAGTAATAAACAAAGCCAGCAATTTCATAGTTGTTGAAGATAATGATATGTAATTTTTATAACAGAAATAACCAAACTAGGAAAACTGAAATTTTCCATATTTTAAATGGAGTATTTTAATAGTATTTTAATAGTATTATTTTTGATTCAATTTAATGTACTGTATTACATGGAAAATTTTGTCAAAACTATTCGTACTTTGTGGATCAGCACAAACAACTGCAATATTTGATTCATAAAATATCAATATGGATTTGCTGTGAATTTCAATATGCTATATGTGAATTTCAGTATGTCATTTATTTATGAATATAAAAATTATTTTATAAAATAGTGTTAAAGCATAAGGAGGGTACAATATGTCCATATAAATTATGATTGAGGCCACTTAAATTTTTCTGCAGTTATATGTGAATGACAAAATGGACCTTACCATTTTCATGAGATCACAAAATGTCAGTTATTGAATAATAACTGTAAAAAAATATCCTATTCACTGAATTTTTATATTTTTACTTTTAAAATTGATGAAAGGATTTTGGTAATGAAGAATCTTTACTACTATTCTTTCATTGAAGAACATACTTTACAGTTTATCAATTAATTAAAAGTTTATATTTTCATCCCCCTAACTTTAAAAATTTAATCTTCTCAGTACTGTTTTATGATAGATCTTTGCAATGCCTGTATAATAAATAAAACTCAATATGATCTACACAAAAGATAAGATAGTAATGCGAAGATGCTACTATATCATTTTTGTGTGAAAAGAATGTTAAATTAAAGTTAGAAGTCCTATGCTGGCAATGGAGTGCTGGGAGCCATTGATAAAGTGATCCAGTGGGGGGGGGGGGAATCTTGTCCTGTAAATCTAAAATTAAAGTATCTTTAAGGAGTTTTTTTTTCTCATGAGATATATCTCAGTTACAGAATCAGCTGCAATGAGAATATTTTTAGAAAGCTCTTAAATGCCTAATTTTAAAATCCAGACTTGTTGGATGATAATTATATTTGAACTCATATGCAAGGACAAAGCTAAAGAAGACAGCTGAAAAAACACAGAAGAGCTGTGGTGTGAAATATTTCAAGTAGATGTTGAAAGGAGAAAAGCATTTCCCCATAGACAAATTGTCTACACAACTTCTTTATCAACTGTTTCACATTACCATTCTCATTTAATTATATTTTTTACTGAAAATAGTTGTTTTTCATAGAATATATTCTTATCATAGATTCCCGTATCCCCTCTCCTCCAAAATTCTATACACCTTTCTGTTCATACAAATTCACTTACCATTTCTCCTTAGAAATGAAACATATACAAAAAGAAAATTGTAGAGAAAGACAAGACAAGACAAACAAATCAGAATAGGGCAAAGTAAGCAGAAGGAAAAGGACCAACCAAAAAGCATGATGCATACATGTAGACACAGAAACACAAGAACAGAAATTCTCTAAAACATGAAACCAGAAATTTTAATATAAGAGAAAGAGACCTGTAACATTAAAAAAAATTGCTCTGTCAAAACTTCATGATACAGAGAACCTCCAAAGATGTCACTGAGTTCCTTTGTGTTGGTGTTCTAGTGTTGATCATGAAATCTGCCCTTAAGATTGGTTTATATCTCTAATAAGACTCCAATGTAGATAACTGTTCTTTTTGCTTTTGAGTGGTCATCAGTTGCTAACAGCTTCTAGGTTAGGAATGGAAGCTTTTATACACTTCTCTCAGTGATGGGACCCCATTTTGTGAGTATTCCTACAGGCCTTGTGATGATGTCACAGTCTCTGTGAGATCCTAAGTGTTTAGGTCCTACTACATTTAGAGGGTCTTGTTTCCTTAGTGATCTACATCCTTCCTGTCATATTTGTAATCTCTCTCCCTATTTTGCCATAGGACTCCCCAAACTTTGAGGGGAGGATTTTATGACTGTGTGTCCTAAGGTCTCTCACTGTGTGTATATTGTCTGGATGTGGATTTATTTATTCTCTATTTATACTGCAGTAGGAAGTTTCTCTAATGGTCACTGAGCAGGAATTTATCTTTGAGTAAACCATAATAACTTTAGAATTTATTTTATGGCTATGTTCTTTACCAGAACAGTACTATTTGGCTTTGCCCAAGATCTAAGGATTATCTTGGCCCCAATTCTGGGCCACATTACCAATGATGGGGATGTGTTCTACCTCATGAAGTGGGCCTTAAATATAATACAATATTAGTTGACTAATCCCACTGCATTGTGTCATTATTGTAACAGAGCATCTTTACATAAGCAATCTTTAGATTGAAGAATTTAAACCCAGGCTTGTGTTTACATTTCTCCTTTGATGGCATGGAGACTATCTTACAGTACCACAAACATTGGTCCCCTAGGCATGCCATCAGCACTGATGTGTTGATAGGTAAGAACGGGAAGAGCCTTTACTCTGCCTTCAAAGAATATCTAATGGACTACTTGTTTTGTCTTCAAATTGAGAGTCCTTTAACCTTTCTGAGACTCGTAATCGTTTGCAGATCTTTTCAAGGATTGGTCTAAGATTGCTTGTCACAAGAAAAGGGATTGAAGCAATTGGGTATTTCAGATTTTTTTGACACTCAATTAATTTTAGTTTCTTCATTGTCACTGCCTGATCATGACTTTTTCCATTAGGTAAAATTGTTGCTTCTCTCATTTCTCCACATGAAAAATAGTGTTTTATTCTTAAATACTATATCTCACAATATTGACTTACCTTCTTATCTAATTCCTTTCTGCTTAAAGTTTGTAATTCACTCTTACTCTTCTTTAGAAAAGTTCATTTTATCAACCACGAGAAAGTTATTCTTTAATACCATCACTGGATTTTTCTAATTTTCTTTCTAGGCAGTGTTCCAGGGCTAATCTACTCCCACAGTTTCCAATAGCATGTTCATGCATTTGTTCTGGATGGTAGCTCTTCCTGGCTGAATTTCAAACTTAATGCCAAGCTGGACAGAATACACAGCATTGAGAATCCAGACAACATCACATATTCAGTACGTACAAAATTGAAATTTAATAGCTCTCAAAAATGGAAACCACTCTTGAGTGACTTGTATTTGCTTGCTTTCTCATGCTTTTAATTTCCCTAAATAAAAATATTCAGTAATTTTAACACATTTTTCCCTGTCATAGTGGAGACTGTAGTGATTCTTAATATTTGTTAGGTTTAAATTGGTTCATATGCATTAACCTCTACATTGCTATTCAAGAGGCAATTGTGCTCTATGAAAAGACTTTACAGTATTCCAAGCAAAATTGTCTAATATGACATTAAATACTTCCTGTTATAGTTTGAATGTGTTCCTGAAAGGTAAGGTAGGAATTTAGTTCCCATTGCAATGCTGCTGAGAGACATGACACTAAAGGTGTGGTTAGATCATGAGCCGAGAGCCATCGTGAGCTGATATCCCTGGAACTGACTAGTTGAGAACAGAGTGCATTCCTTATGGAAAGCTTTCCACATCTCTCATTCTCTCCCACATTTGCGTTCTTATTATTCTGATTGCCACATTTCCTGAGATACCAGATAAGGAAGTTCTGTATTTAATATTGCTCTCAAGATACTGCAAAACCAAATCCCTTGATGCATAATTACTACATTGCAATATATATTATAGTATCAAACTCAGGCATCTTATGTTGTTTGATTTTCATAATCTGCATGTGAAGAATCTCATATACCTATCATTTCACAGTCATACATAAATAAACTCTATTCCCTGTCTTCCTGCCAGCAATTTAGACTTCGATTCCATTTTTCATATTTGTACCCTGACCTGTCAGGATGTACCTTTTGGTTTTCAAAGTCTTACTGCATAAATTGACCTCGATAAATTGATAAATTAGCCTTGATTCAGGAAATTTCTCTTCCTTTACAAAATTCTCAGATAATACTAATTTCTTTCTTTAAAGTAGTCAAGAGATATATTAGTATTTTAACTCTTTTAAATCTATGACACTAAAATATTTTCATGACTCTCTTCTACTAGAATATAAAATAGTTTTAGACTATTTATTCTCTGAAATCATCATGTGTTCTCTGCATATAGTAAACATTTCACAATGTTTAGTAAACAATGTGAAGATATAAGAAATATGTAAACAATCATAAAATTTAGTGGAAAATGCAATTTATTCTTAAGAATTTAAGAAAGAGTCGTATGAAGGTTTAAAAAGGCATGTAACTGGGGTGAAAGATTGCTTACAAGTGCACCTGATTAAAAAAAAAGGAAAAGAAGCATCATAATTGTCTTTTCATTAGTGTGTGTGTATTTTTAAAATTATTCTTCAACAATATTAATATAAGATCTATGAATAAAGTATACTATTAACAAGAGGTTAAAGTTGTGAAGAAGTCTTATATTATTTTAACACAACCTTATTTGATACAAGTAAATATCAATATATTTTGGAAGATTTGGCAATGAGTGCTTTAAGTATTTACATGTTTTCCTTAATTTAAAATAAGAAAAGGCTATGAAAATCTGTTGAATCACCTTACCACTAACATAAAAATGCAAATCAAGACAGCTTTGAAATACAATTTAAAGAGTGTGGAAGGCATGAACATTATACAATAGTGGTAAGAATGAAAACTACTGAAACCATTGTAAAAACCATGAAAATTTCTCAATAATCAAAAATAAAGCTACCTTATGACCCAATTATATCACTTTTGAGTAAATACTCAAAGGTCTCAAAAATCAGTAAGCCATAAATATATATTTATATATATATAGCCATTATATATATATATATATATATATATATATATATTATTTACAGTAACTAGGAAATAGAACTAGGCTAGGTCTATCAATAGAAGACTGATTAAGGACATGTAATGATTCAGAACGGACATTTATTAATTAATAAGTAAAAATGATGTTGTGACTCTAGGAGAGTAAAGAGAACTGGTTATCATGATGTTAGACAATAAGCAAAGCTCAGAATTACAAGCACTAAATGTTTTCCATCACACAGAAGCAATGTTTGAATTGCGTAGGGTATATTTGCATATATATTTAGTTTATGGAATCAGAAAAATTATCAAGAAGGTTGGAAGACATATTAGTGAAGATAGTGGGGAAGAAGAAATTAAGTAATACATTTGACTTCAAGGTAGAAAAGATGATTTGAGGAGAGGATTTGAACTAGGAAGAAGGGCCCTTCTGTGTTTAAATTCTCAACAAGCTGCTGACATATTGTTCCTATGGCATCTGAAAATAAGCCACTGGGGTTTATTCCGACTGCATGCATATTGAAAGATATCTATCTTTAAAAGTTATTATCATTTACATTCTGTTAGATCTCTCAGCTCCATGGTCTTTCCAAGAAAAAGGAGCACCCCAACATGGAAAACTAGCACATCATAAGTTTAATGAAAAGCTGTCATATTACAGTATGAATATTCTAACATTCTCATAAATATTCATAAAAACTTCTTTTAAAATCCATTATACAGAATCACTAAGCTGTTTCTCTGTTTGAAGAGCCCCCTTCAATCTTTTTTTTTAATGCTTGCTTTGCTTTGTTAGGTCAACTTATTCTTAAAATATCTGTCTTCCAACTGATGATTTTCCATCAGAGAGAAACCCTTTATAACACATGCATGAAAATATCATGATAAAACACATTATTGTATTCAAAAATTACATGTTAATTTTATATTGATGATATCGGATCAAGAATAGTAGGCATATTGTTTCATCAAAAGTAGATTACAGACAGACTACAAAAAAGTAAATTACATAAAAAGTATATCCAATTAAAAGATATTTCATTTTGCTTCTTTTAACACAAATATTTACTATATGACATATTTCTTTTTTAATTCTTTGTCTATGTTGTAACCCTGAATGTAATTTCCCTTAACTGCCATCTTTCTGGTCACCCCACCAACTCCTTTTCATTCTTTCCTGAATATACTCCTCTTTCTTTACCATCATTCCCAAAAAAGTAGGTCTCCAAAGGATAGCAGTCAAAAATGCCATAACAAATTATAATAAGGCTAGGCAAAAATCCCTATATCAAGGCTGAGGAAGGTGACTCAGAAGGAGGAAAGAGGTTCTATGCACAGGCAAGAGTGTCAAAGATACCCCCTAATCCGACATACTTAGGTGTTCCACAAGTACACAAAACTATACAACCATAATCTATATGCAGAAGGCCTAGGTCAGAAACCCAGCTCTCTGATTGCTGCTTCAGTCTCTGAGTTCCTATGAGCCTCTCTTATTCCTAGATAAGTCCTCGCAATCTTCCCCTGACTCATCTAGTGTTTGGTTGTTGGTCTCTGCATTTACTTCCATCAGTTGCTAGAAGATGCCTGTTGGACAACAATTGGGCTAGAGACCGATCTTTGCTTATAGTAGAATATCATTAGGAGTCATTTCATTGACTTTTTTTTTTTAGAGGGGGAGGCCATCTGATTTGTTTCTATCCTCGGTGTTTGGGCTGCATAGCCTCTAGTTCCCAGTCCACAAGGTAGTTTCAGCTGTGGACTCTGTCCGGTAGGACTTGTCAGTCAATGACTGGCTTCAGTTTCATCAGCCATTGCCTAGCCACTCCCACAAGATCTTAATCACCATTTCCTGAACACATCTTCCAAAGCAGGACATGTCGCAAGTCAAATGTTTTATGGTTGGGTTGATGTCACACTTTCATTGATGAGCTACTTTCCTGGTTATAGAAAATGGCCAGTTCCAGCTCTGCATCCTTCTACGTTAGGAAACGTCCTTGGGTTACTCTCATAGAGTCTGTGGAGTTTTCACTAACCCTAGATTTCTACATCACCCACCAAATGACCACAATTCCAGTCCTCCCTTCCATCCACCCACTCCACTGCCTGTACCTTTTTTTTTTTTTTACCCTTTCTCACTTGGCCCAAGTCCACTTGCAAAATCTATTCTAATTCCCCTTCTAGGGAGATTCATGTTGTCACCACAACAGCATCCCCCATCCTACCTCATACCCACCTTGAGTTCTCCTTATTGCTTAGTCTCTCTGGTCTGTGGATCGTAGATCTGTGGATTGTAGCAGCTAATGTCCACTTATAAGTGAGTATGCATCATGTTTGTCATGATCAATTCCCAATTTTTGAACCTCCATATCCACAGTAGAAGTTTACAACAATCTGACCAGCAATAGAGTACTGTTCCCCTTGCACATCCTTGAGAGAATGATCTGTCACTTCTGATTTTCATCTTAGACATTCTGACTGGTATAAAATGGAATCTCACAGTAGATTTTTGATTTGTGTTTCCCTGATGGCTAAAGATAGTGAACATTTTATGTGCTTCCTGGTAATTTAAGATTCCTTGGCTGAGAATTTTCTGTTAAGATCTGTACCCACTTTTAATTGTTTTTCTTGTTTTGTTGATCTGAAATTCAGTTAGACAAGCATGATTTGTTGAATATGCTTTACTTTTCCATTGTTTATTAATTTATTCCATCTATATAATAAGTGATGGAGTCTTGGGTGTGTGGAATTGCATTTGGGTCATTGGCTCATTGTTTATGCCAATATCATGAAGTTTTATTATTATTTCTCTGTAGTATATCTTGAAATTGTAATGGTAATACTTCTGATTTTTTTTTGTATAGGATTGATTTAGTTGTCCTGGGTATTGCTTTTGTTTTTTGTTTTGTTTTCTCTTTTGTTTGCTCATTTTGTTTTGTTTTCCATATGAAGTTGAGTATTATCCTTTCAAGGTCTGTAAATAATTGTGTTGGAATTTTTCTGAGAATTGCATTGAAGGATGGACTTTTCATTACACTAGTCCTATAGATCTATGAGCATGGGAGATCTTTTCATCTTCTAATATCTTCTTCAATTTATTTCTTCAAGACTTGAATTTTTTTGTTCTACAGGACTTTACTTGCTTGGTTAGAGGTAGATCAAGATATTTTATATTATCTGTGAGTATTGTGAAGTGTTAGCTCCCTCATTTAATTCTCAGCCTGTTAATCATTTGTATGCAAGAGGGATCCTGATTTTTCTGAGTTAATCTTATCTTCAGCCACTTCACTGGAGATGTTTAACAGCTGTAGGAGTTTCCTGGTAGAATTTTAGGTTTGGCTTATATATACTATCAAATCATCTGTGAATAACAATTTTTTGATTTCTTCCT
The DNA here is from genome assembly GCF_982192425.1 of Myodes glareolus. Taxonomy (NCBI): domain Eukaryota; kingdom Metazoa; phylum Chordata; class Mammalia; order Rodentia; family Cricetidae; genus Myodes; species Myodes glareolus. Next base: position 14,400,544 of record NC_142045.1, on the reverse strand, counting down.
TTCTTATTGGTATCTGATATCTTCACTTGTCCCAGTGTTCTAGCTAGAGCTTCAATTACTCTACTGAATAGCTGTGGAGAGTACTCACAGCCTTGTCTTGATCCTATTTCAATAGATTTTCTTTTTGTTTCTTTCCATTTATTTGATATTAGATTGCTGTAAATTACCTTTAATATGTTTAGGTATGTACATGGTATACATATATCTCCAAAACTTTAATCATAAAGTGTTGTTAGATTTTGTCAGTTTTTTCCAGTATTTAATGAAAAGATCATGTGTTCTTATTTTCTTTCAGTTTGTATATACAGTGGATTACACTGACAGATTTTCAAATATTGAATCATCTCTGCATCTCTAGAATGAAGCTTATTTGAGCGAAAGAGACCACAAAACTCACACCCACAGTGAGTCACGTGTTTCTTCCAACAAGGTCATGCCTAATGATAGTGCCACTCCCTTTTGAGGACATTTTCTTTCAACCACCACTGAAGTCTTTTGGTGAATTTACATCCTCAATAGCACTGAAAACCCCAGTATTATAAGGATTCTGGGGAGAAGTTAAGGCTTAGCGACATGTGACATAGTTAGAGTGTTTAAATTGAACCCAAAAGAAACGAATCATGAATGCTCAGCCCAGAAGTAGTAAGGACCTCAGCATTTTTCAGATGCTAGGACCACGGGAGAACCATAAAGAACAGGAGGAGCTGAGAGGTGGAGTAAGATTGAGTTTATGGCACAACCAATGAGAGCTATGAATATCAGAGAAGTCCCACTTCAAAATCCCTTGGAGTCTAGAACATCATGAGTCCCGTAAGTCTAATCTTGAGTTTTACATCACTAAGCTTTTATTTTACATTGATCTGATTATGATCATGACCTAGTTCTTCCCTCATTGAATAAGAAACTTTGTATCTTATTGTTTTATTTAACAAAAGCCCACAGTTGAAAGACTATGAAAATTTAATGATATTTTTGAATTTTGGTGAGATTTTGGAGTTCTGTAATTATTTTGAGAGACTATGCATAGTTAATAAAGATTTGAATTTGAAAGTGACTTTGGACATTTTAATAGGACTAAAATTTTAAAAAGTATGAAATTTTAAAGACAATAAGGCTTGTAAAAGTCAAAATATTCATATTGTGGTACTAATTATCAATATTAATTTGAGATATTGGGGATGAACAAAAGTGAGCAGTTATGGTGTGATACTGATATGTTTGTATATCAAATTGATAAGGGTTCAACTGTGTTCATAAGTTTTATGTCAGCTTGACAAAAACCAGAATTATTTTGTAAGAAGGGACCTCAATTGAGAAAATGAGATTAGCCTGTATTGTATTTTCTTGATTAATGATTCATGTGAAGGTGCTCAGTTTATTATGGCCATTGCCAACCATGAGTTGATGTTTTAATGTGATATAAGAAAGCAGGCTGATGAATCCACTAAATAGTACTCTTCCATGGTGCTACATTAGCTCCTACTTCCAGCTGCCTGACATGTTCAGTTTCTTCTCTGGCTTCTTTCAGTGGTGGACTATAATGTGGAATTCTTACCTCATTATTTTCCTCCCCAAGTTGCTTTGGGTCCTGTTGTTTCAGCTCAGGAATGGAACCCCAGGACATGATGTGAACATGAGCATAGGAGCATATGGAAGCAAGTGTTACCAAATTCTTCTGGAGCTGGAGTAAAAAAACTACTGTGAGCTGTGTATTTGATTAGTAAAAACTGAACATGGGTCCTCTACAAAAGCAACATAGGCTTCTAATTGCCTAAATCACTTTAAATATGTTACAGAGTGTGGAATCACTATATCCTTGTGCTTGTAAACATGAAAAACATCCACTGGGGATCCAGATTGCATTTCAGAACATCAAGCACAGGTAACAAAAGAGGACTCTGAGTCTAAGAGCAAAGAACTTACACATAAAAGAAAATTTCAAAATTAGAACCTAAATATAATTTTTTTTATTTTAATATTCCACATAGTAATGTAATGGCATTGACCTTCTACTACTTATATTAGGCCAACTTTCAAATGACTTCTCACTCTGAAGAGGCATAATTTTCTGAATTATCCTCACTATTTCTGTTATACAATGTAACTGTTTATTTTTCATTGTTTTATTTGTATGATGTTAAATAATTATATAATTTTAATATTAAGACATGTTAATAAACACAAATAAAAACATTTAAAACTATAAAGATAATCACCATCATAAACTATTCTCATAATGGACAATAATTGAACATATACATTGCTTCATTATTATTATATTAAATAAGGATTTAAGTTTGACGTTATGGCATCTTCAAAAATACTTCTTAAACTTTTTAAAACTTTAAAATTAGAGATTATAATAACTATATAAAATGTACAATAAGTGAAAATACATCATAGTAGACTCATATAATTATAGTAACTGGTGACACTATGATACTAAAAAAATAATGGCTGACCAGGTCTCACCATAACATATAGCTGACATTAAGTGGAAAATAACTCTATTCCTATTTTATTTATAAAAACAATAAGTGCTTGGTTATAAAATTTAAGTGGTATAAAAGCAAATTAGCAGTGTTTGTCTTTTAGAATGTTGTCCTTTTCTGTACTGTCTTTCAGTTGAATTTATTGCCTTACATTAAGTTCCCAAATATGTATATCTCTGGGACACATCATGATGATTTATCAGTCATTGAATATTCACTTAGTCTTTAGGAAAGCTGTTACTATCAATCTAATAACAAAAGTCCTATTTTTCAAATTACAAATTAATTAGATATTCACAAAATTATGAGGCCATGCTTCTAAGTTATCCTTACCCTGAATTTTATGTATCGTTTATGTAAAGAAGTCTACCACATCTGTTTCATATTCTTATGAAGTGGCATAATATAGGTACATATGCTACTCAATGGGATATAATATCGTATATTTATATAAAGCTATATTTACCTGTACAATATCATGAATATGTATTCATGGACAATTCAGAATTTTCCAACAGATTTTCATCTTGTTGATCATGATTATATATCACCCTATTTCCCAACTGTATTCTGGAAATTTATCAAGATGTGTTAATATTGTGGAGGAATCAACAAAGTACCATTGTTTTTAGACAGTAGGTGAATGGGCAGGTGAATAAAGGATTAAGTTCAGAGCACTATGATTACAGTTAAATATTAGAAGAAACACTCTAAAGACTGTTGAGAGGTTTTTCTAACACAGTTTTTACACTTGATAAATATCAGTTGCGCGTGCATGCGCGCGCACACACACACACACACACACACACGATGTATCAAGCTATCACAGATTCAAGTTATTTGTTAAGTCATAGAACCAATTTTCCTTGTTCTAATTTCATGGTTACAAAGCATTGTATTGATTCCAATTTTGTTTCTCTTGTTTGTCAACTGAAATGAAAAATATGGGCTATACTGACAAGCTGCTTCCAGTTCCATTAACTGTCAAGGTTTTAGAGTAAATTAATTTATCTATCTTCTGATTTATAGGAAATGAAAGGCACACAGATCTTGCTTGTGTAATACGTGCATATTTGAAGCATAGAAGTCCTCACTTACACTTTGATGTGGTGATACTTATTCAGCTGCGCTATAGTAACATAAGAAGAAGCCTAGTATATGATTTTGTCATTTAGAGACATTTAATCTTTTTCATGGTCCTTTTTGTCTCACAAAACATAAAAGCCACATGGAAAAGCAGGGACTTTAGAGAACAGCCTTCTATAATTCTGTATTGTGTTATCTGATTTACTGTCTCTTTTTGTATTCAGCCATTCATTTATTCACTAAGTGTTTATATATTAAGATGTGTCAAAGTTAATAGAAGAGAAAAAAAATAATGTGTCATATGTATCTATAGTTTACCACGAATTAGTAGAAGGAGGAGCTCAACTAAACTGGACAGCTTAAGAGCACATGTGCAGTGTAATGAGGTATGGGTGGAGGACACCTGTTCCCTTTTGCTGAAAGTGGAAAACTTTTAGTAAATAATACTTGCTTTTGGAACATTGTTTAGAAATCACATAAAAGCACAAAGCCTAGAGTTTTACAAACCCTTTGTAATGTATGTATTTTTCTCTAATATTCTTCAAGATAATGTACTGTACCCATAATTGCTATTCTCAAGTGTACTCTAGAATCCTTAGTCTGTATGTCTAAATATGAGAATATATCTTAGTTTAAATAAGTTTTTCTTCTCTATAGCATGATACCCTATAAATTTCCAATTGAAGTTCACTTAGAAACTATGGATTAACATATAAGAATTGATATACCAAGAAAGAAATTAATTGCCATTGCATGTTTACGTAGCTATGTGATATTTCTGGTTACTTTTCATTCATAATTTTTTGTTGTTTTTCTTTATGTAAACATCTAAATAAGCTTATGTGCTTCATGTGTATACAGATTTATGTGGAGTTAAATCAGTTTACCATGAATTTAAGTCAGGTGTTTCTACAATAAAAATCTTAGCTTCTAAAACAAATGTGATCTTTTTTGTCAGTCACAAAATAAGGTTATTCCTGAAATTTTCCATACCTGAAATCTGTATGTAATCTGTCAGTTATATTCTTTTTTTCTCCAAAATATTTCTGGTTCCTTACACTTTTCACTTCCCTGACCATGACCTTGGAAAAGGATATGAATTACTGTAGCAACTTTTAAATTGATTCAACTTTATGACATTGGATCTATTTCTTCATACAATAGTGAAAAAGTTTATACGAAATATAGAATTGATAAGTTCTTGAAAACAGACAAACTGAACTTCAAGAAAGGTCTGCATCAGGTTCTCTGAATATATAGTATAGCTTCAGTGTAGCATATTCTATGGGAATCCAGACTGGGTGAATGAATGGGTCTCTGATTCTTGTGCTTTTAGACTCTTAGGCTCTCTTACTTCTGTTGGTTGGTCTTTTCTAACTTTGATGTGATGATTTGTGTTTTATCTTATTATGCTTTAGTTTGTTGCTATCACTTTGAAGCCTGTTCATTTCTAAGACACACACACACACATACATACGGGGGGGGGATTCAGATGTGTGGGGATGGAGGTATGTGGAGAAGAAAAAAATGAGAAGAAATAGGATATAGTGTACGAGAAAGTAATCTAATTATCATAAAAGGAAATAAAAAGAAATTTCTCCATTGATCTTCAGATTCAATACAAACACAATACTAGCCTCCCCTTAAATGTTACCTACACTAATTTTTCTACTTGTGGTTGACCAGAGTATCATTTATCAATTATATAGAGCAACATTTGGCCTTCTCCCTGTTCGTTAACACTTGTACGCTGTATTACTCATTTTCTCTCTCTTTCTTTCTCTCTCTCTCTGTCTTTTTGGACATCCTGCTACTCCACTTTGTCTTCTGCTTGCTTTTTCTCAAAAATGATGATTAATGTATTCAATTTATTTTTTTAGAACTCAGCAAATTTTGAACTCATTCTGCTTATATATTTGTTTAATTTTGATCGTCATTAGAAGATCAATGACCAGTGACACAAAAATATGATTAATATTTGTGTAATGTCCTTGTTCCTAGTAATCACTGTGGTAAGTAGATATAAATAAGTTAAAGTAAAATAAATATTTATTGATCAAAATTGCATATTGTCAATATTATGCTAATTCAAATTGAGCCTCCTACGGTCTCGTTTGTTTTGCTTATTATTGTTTTATATATCTTTGCTCCATAACTCAACCCATGAAGGAAACAGCTCTAACATTAAACATGTAAGTTATAATCTATTCTAAATTCAACTATGTGTGACTATGGGCCAGAAACACAATTCACATAACCACAAATTTCATGTTCTAATGTAGTAACAGTTTCATGAGGTTTTGTAACAGAGAAATACAACCATGAATCAATACACTTTTGAAATATATTGCTGAAAACAGCTAGTCAATAGTTTAAACCAATACTGGGATATTTCTGCAATAGACTTTAAGAGCTGTCCTATGGAATCACATCTCTTAGGTTGGTAGAAGCTAGCAACTAACTAAGTTAATGCATTCACAGATTTCACCTGAGAGTCTGCTTAAGTCAGATACAAAAGAGGGCAAGGAAGGTCAATTAAAGACAGCCCAAATATATTGTGGTTATACTCTGGGGTAAAATACTGCAAGTCAGTGAAGTTTTATTCAGATACTGCATCTCCCAGAAGGTAAAATGTGAAGTATGATTTCTTTCACAGAATCTTCCGTCACTGAAGGTAGTTTTATAAACAACATTCCCCTCTACATAAGCTAGCAAAAGGGATTCTCAGAAAAAGAGAATTCATGACCTGAAGAGGGGATGTGGCTCAAAACAGTCAAACCACATCCTTAAGTCTTCACCTACTTAGTATTTTAAGACTCCAACTTCCCAAGAATTTCCATATTATTCTCTAACTCATAAAGGTCACCAAAGGACATCTGTCTTGGTTTTACATTGCAAAACTATAATATTTGGCATGTAAAACATTCAGTAAATGATTAGTGTTGTTTCAAATCTAGTGTTCCAAGTCTGTCTGATTCTTAAATGTTTTGAGGAAGTTTTCCTCACATAAAAATTTTATTCTATAGTGATTTAAAATTGAAGCAAATCCAATGTAATGCAGAAGAAGTGATATGGGTCTATCACCTCCCATAGTGTCCTGGCTACCCACAAACTTTGTGTTAAATTTTCACTACTCATCAAATCCAAAGCATGTATCCCAAATTTTCAAGTATGTGCCTTCAACTTGACCACAGTTGACCTAACAGAAACAGCACAATTAAAGAAAATTGACTTTCATTCTTCTAGCAGTTTGGAGACAACAAGGGCTCCTAGGCTCAGGGTGCAATTTGATGCCCATCTCCCCTTTCTGTGCTGAGGTTTAGTCTGAATATTGTTTACATAGGGCAGGCATGTGATGTCATAACACATGTGACTTAACTGTGCAACGGTCCTGTTGTGTATGGAGGGTACTGTTTATTTGTGCTTATTTACAGCCTTGGCCTTTTATAGTCTTTCTCCTTTCCATTGTATATTAATTCCTAGCTCTTAGAAGGAAAAGTTGCAGCATAGGTATGCCACTTGCTGTCCTTTTCTTATAAACTGATAAGAAAAACATATTTTTAAAATATTCCTATCTTCTTATTCTATGCTCTTTGTCTATGGTAAGTTTCTCTGTTAATCATCATTTATTACTTCTACATAAAATACTACAGATACTGACATGATCAGGGTTTGGAAATTATTAATATATAGGTATAACAAACCATTAGCAATGAATTAAGTACTATATCCGTTTAATAGAATAAGAATATGCTCTCTCTAAGGGCCTGTAATGTGTTAAGTTTGGGTTCTTGGCCCTGATCATGGATTGCGGTATAGGTGTCCACTAGTGGAATGGGTTTTATATCTAATCAGAAAATGGTGGTTACTAATGCAGCACTAATGTTTGTATGTGTTGCCAGGACAGTTCTTGATAAGACTGCCAATTTTTTTTCCTCTAATACTGTGCATAGTATCTTCTAGTACTGTAAAGTGTGACCTGTAGAGATAAAATTTGTAGGTCTTACAGTGAGCCCCTTAAGCATTTTAACTTTCTAAGATCTCTAATTTGATTGTATGTGTCAAAGCGTAGGAAGGATCAGTGAATATCCTCCAGGCTTCACTCCAACTAACACATTCAGGAATCAAAGTAAAAGAAAGGCATATCAATAAAGAGAGGATGAAATATTATGAGCTACAATGTTTTTTCTATTGAAGTCTCTGCCATCTGTTTTTGAACTCTTGAACCATTGTATAAATATTATGAACAGATTCAAAGCTCAGGATATCAACAGCAATACTCAAAAAAATCATCACATTTTAAAGTAAAAGAAAACAAAGAAACACAGACTCCTGACATCACAGAATTAGTGCCCCACCCCCTCAGTACAAAGAACCTGGAATTAGTGTCCCACTCCTCATGATGACCCAACATTTTCATGGGTCCTGAGATCTAAACTCTGGTCTCCACGCTTGTAAAGCTAGCAGTTTAACTCACGACCCATCTCTCTAGTTCCCCAGAAAGTCCACATCTTGCCAAGATATTTTAAGAGCTTCCTATATCAAACTGACAGATTAGTGGACTGAGCAAGCAGAGATGTCCATCTGAAGCTCTGTGAGCCAGAAGCTCAGATACAGCACTGTAGAGCAGAACCACTCCCAGAGCTGTCTGTCATATGTTCTCTAGTGGTCCTCAGTTAATAATTATGTTACACCAGTTTTGTCTGTAATGGTTTGCTAAGCCGTTCATATAGCTGCATGATCTATAATATAACACATGTGACAACAGCAGGTCACGTTTGGCAGTTTTGTCTGGTGGCAACTGGCAATAGTATGTTTAGGATTTCTGTGATTACAGGTTCAAAATAATAGTAAAAGATATTTGAAAGTTGTACAGTTTCCTGATATACACATACATTATTCTTCCTTTATTAATCCCTAACTTATTATTGTCATTGTAGTTTAAGTTACCCAGGTAACACATTTTTTTGTACCATAGTCCTTATATGCTATACCAGATGCTTTTGCTCTAGACGAGTGGTCTCAACCATTGTAAGCTGTGAATGTTTAATGTAACTCCCCATGTTGTGGTAACCCCAAACACAAAATTCTTTTCTTGTTGCCTTATAACTGTAATTTTGCCACTGCTATGAATCACAATGTAAATATCTGATTTGCGTGATATCTAATGTGTGAACCCCAATGGGATTTCGAACTACATGTTGAGAGCCACAGCACTAGGCTCTTTCAAAGATGCCTGTCATACTCTGCGGTTTAAAGCAGTCTTCGTGCGATGTGTACAGTGTGAGAGCTAGAAACTCCGAGGCTCTGAGTATCTTAGCACTCTTTGGAATTCAATAAAAAGTACTAAATAATTTAGATGAATCATAACTATTTGCTTTATACAAAATTCTGATACCATACTCCCCTCAAAGATTCTGTGGTTGGTTTAACATAGTTTGAGACATATTTCTAAAATGACTAATTAAGTATCAGCCATTTCATTTATACCTACCTCTACTTTGGTTAATTGCTTTGACCTAATAAGTCATAAGAAAGTCTGAAAACCATTTCCCTGTCTCAATCTCTCAAATCATCTGAGAACAAGGGGAAGAATGCTGTCACACCTCGTAATAAGTATATAAAAGTGTATTATTTATTTTGTTTTGTTACTGTGAAGAAAAAATATAAAGAAAGTTAGATTTTTGCTATCCAATGTGTTTGAATTGCACATAATGTTGGCAAGAGCATGTTGCAAGGGAGAGCTGTTCATTTCCTGGAGAAGGCAGTTTTAAGCAGAGTATTTATTCCTCATGAACTCCCAAATCCCTGCTCCCAATTTCTTAATTTTTCTGGTGATATTCCTCCTCCCAAAATTTCCAGCACCTCACAAAACAGCAGTACCACCTGGGGCTCAAGCCCTGAGCACATTACTCTGTTCTCTACATAACAAAATGTTTACTGTGAGTCCTTGCAAATGACTTCGAGATACTCGCAACCCAAACAAATGTAAGTTCTTTTCTTGAACTTGGACAAAAATAGTAACACCAGAACTCAGTGTGTACATGTATGGCTGAGTTAATCTGCTCTACTGATTACCATGCATTCTGGCTCAGTATCTCTAACTGACTCTAAGAGAAACAGATTAAAAGAGAAAATGTTTATTTTGGCACACAATTTCTGTTTTCAATGTCATTTGACCTCATGTGTTAAGACAGAACAGCATTTTGGCAGGACTGAGTGTTGGGGTGTGGAATGTTCACTTCTTAGTGAAGCAGAAGATTACAGGATTCCTTTATCACAAAAGGTGCGTGGATTTAGTGGCAGACTGATGAATTGTCTGAATATAAAATAAAAGTGCTTCTTCTTTAGTCCATTGCAGAGCTCATTTGAATACTTTCACTGCCTCCACTTTCAGGTTTTGGTATACTTTCATTTGCTATACTACAAAGCAGGAAGCAGATCTAATGAATTCATTTGGTCAGATATGTCTCATTCCACATAGACTACAAGGACAAAGTGCAGATTATGTACATGACAAGTATATTTGTTTAACATAGAGATATAGTTAATATAACATCAGAATCATTGGGCCATTGGACCTGAGTTGCTTCTGACAAGATTCTGTTTATTACTAATTCAAGCTAACTCAGAACTCAGAATGAAATATTGAGTGCCTGGGTGTCCACTGTAGATCAGTTCCTCAACCGAGAGTTTGAAATAATTTAAGTCTCCCCTCCCAATACAAAAATATCTAAACACTTTGGTAACATAGCTCTTTGGGAGATAACTGGGGAATTTCCACTGTGTATTTCCCCCGAAGTTGTTACTTCATCCTCCTGGAATTCTGACTGGTTCTCTAGGTAACAAGAGAGAGTCTAGAAATGACTAATCTCTGAATGCTTCACAAGAAATTGTTGCTTTCATTTTAAATATCTTCCTTGACCATCAACCCTTCATCAATTGAGCCTTTATTGTCTCTTTTGACTATGGTGAAGAAACAGTAACCCACTGCCTGTACATTCATCTTGCCCATAGAAAGATCATTAAGATTATCAAACTCTATAGTTTTTGTAAAACTATCTTTTCTGGCTGTCATTGATATTTCAAATCTCAAAAGAAAACCGAGTCTGCAAGGTTTCTGAGCATAGAACCTCTATTTTCCAACAAAATGATATTGTTTAATATCTGTTATTAGAGGATTATTCACTTTTGGAAGTGTTATTTTAAACCTAAGCCTTAATAAAGCAATCAGTGACCATCTTAATAAAGTTGCTCCTTTTTAAAATCAGTATTTACCTTTCTGATATGTTAAATGTGAATTCTTTAAACTGTCTATTGAGCATAACACATTCATGTTGCTTTTACCTTGCACGGTGTATTTCTAGGAGTTACTGTTCCCAGAATTTGAATGCTTTCTGCCACCATCTGATAGGAAACACTGGCATTTTTACCTCATTATGTGTCTTAGCTTCCCACAGTTTTTCTAGAAAATAACCATAAATTCAGTGAAATTTAAAAACCCATTGCTTTAGAGTTCTGTAGGTCACCAATCTAAAAAGTAACCTACCAGGCATTTACCAAAGTGGTTACATTGTTTCTGAAAGATCTACTGAATTATCTATTTTCTTGACATTTCAGCTTTAGGGGGTGGGCTGTTTTTAGGAATAGGCTCCTAACTCTCTTGTTCAACCTTAAATCCAGGAAAAAATAAAGCTCAAATACCAGCACTACTATCTTTCTAGTTCATTCTCCCTCCGGTCATAAGATCCTTTACAACCATTACAATCATATTGTATTTTATTAAATACTTTGGGAAAACTTTCAAATTTAAAAATCAGCTGTCTAAGAGAATTTTCCTCTTTTTATTGAAAGTTTATCATTTCCATATAATGTTTTTTGACTTTGATTTTTGTTCCCTAAAATACTCTCAGATCCTTCTCATTTCCCTTAGAACACTTTGTCCTAAAGGGTTTGTCTGCATCAAATCCCTTCCCTCAGGGAACCCTGGAGAAAGAAAGCAGAAAGATTTTTATGTCATTCGGGATGAAAAATGCCAAAGAAATAAGACCTCCCAAGAAAAGCAGAACAACATGCATATGAACTCACAAAGACTGTGGTCAGTATGGGTCTATAACAAACAGGATCATCAATGCTGAGAGAAGTGGACACAAGCCCATGTCCCAAATTCAGAGCTATCTCCAATTGATAGCCACTCAATAACAAAATCTAGTTTTCTCTAGCAGAGTCTCGCTGAGTGTAGATATCACTCTAAAGTCCAAGTTCGGTGCCTACCCATAGATAGCCAACACAAAGCACAGTAAATGACAATTTGGCTGTTTTTTTTTAAATTTTATTTATGTACTTATTCATATAGTTATTGGCTCATAATCCTTTGTCAGATTGCTTTGTGTTTATTTTTGGTTTATGCTTACTCTTTAAAACTTGCCTTATATATTACGGTTTCTAGTTTTGTGTTTTTATGGAATTTCTGTATATGAATTTATGCGCTTTTTAATTCCATTTTGTTTTTGTTATTTTCATTTTATCTTATTTCATTTTATTTTTTGATGCTTGTTTGTATTTTAATAAAAGAGAGAAAGGGTACTGATTTGGGGTTGTGGTGCTTTCCTAGTTAGCCCAGTAAGGAGCACATCATTCTCAAAATCTGATTAAGAGTCATAATATTTACATCATTATATCCTCCTTTTGTCACAGCCTGTCATTTTACATAGACTGGGTCTTCTTGGTTGACAGTATTCTACATGCCACAACTAGTACACTCTATTTATTTTTGTCCGGTTCTGGTTATCTTGCTAGCCAAATTCCTGAACATTGAATCTTGTGACCTCCTTTGGAGATCTATTATCTTTCAAAAATTGAGCCTGATCTTAAACTTCTACTGACTTCTCATAGGAGATGAGAGTTCCATTGTGCACTACCAAGGAAAGTTTTGAGCCTTCAAAAGATCAACCATTCTCAATCTGTTGTTATATTAAACACATTGAATAGCTTTTTCTTTGTTTATGCATGGTTACCATTTGTGCCTTGCTGTTTAATAATGGCCACTCCCAAATTATTTTTACTAATGCTCATGTAACTTTCCATTCCCTCCATCAGTCATATAGCTTTCCATTCCCTCTGCAACTGCACTATAGTGCTGACATTACAATGTAGTAAAATAAAAGGAATCTTTCAGTGTAGTCAATGGGAGTGATATTGAAATATATAGAAGCCATAAATCCCAAGACTTGTAAAACCACATTGGTGGGCACTGTTATGCTCCTAACGTTTCTCATAAAGAACTCAAGATTTATACTAGTAAATAGGCTACAAAAAGAAAGATATAATAAAATCAAAACTGCTATGTAACACAATAATTATTTTGATTTAGTTACCATTGGAAATTTTTTCATTATTGAGAATTGTGGTTTTGATATCATAAATCTCCCAAAGCTTTCAAAGATTTCCATAAATTTGATATGTGTGTGTGTGTTAAGTTGTGGGGTTTTATTTGAAATTTTTCATTCATTATGCAATAGACTATTTAGAATTTTAATTTAAAAAATATTTCCATGTAACTCATTACTTCAAAAATGTAGGAAAGAATCAGAAGTTTATTATATCATATACTAAATACAAAAGTAAATCATGTGTGACTCCAGAGTGTGCTGGAAGTATGATCTTGAAAGGCTTTAAGGAGCACTGTACATTTAGAGTCTTAGTGTCAAATGACCAAGAAAGAGATGTTGAGACCCTAAATAACTTGTCTCAAAATGCTGTTAAGTAAGATTAAATCAGAAACTTTCTGAAAATAATGAAGTATCTTTCAAAGTAAAAGAGATGCCACACCCTTCTGAAGAAGCCTTTAAAAAGCAAACCTATCTCCTGCTGCTCTCAGACAAGCAGCATTGTTTGCCAGAGTGTTCTGTTCAAGAGCAGTCATTACCTCCACAAAAGGACCTTTGGGTTTGTGTGTGTGTACTTTAGATACAAACATGTATCTATAACAATAATAATAGGAATAATAATAACAATGGATTAGCTAAAATAAAAACAGAAGATAATAGGACAAAACAGTCAAAGAGAAGGAAAAAGAAAGAACCAAAGGAAAAGAAACACATATAGAGACAGAGACACACACATTTGTACATATTGTCATATCTTTTTAATCACTAAGCTGTGAAGATTAGTGACATCATGAGGTGGAAGATGAGCTGGCAGATGCCTAACCTCCAGACACAACTGTTAAGGGGAATTCCCACGATTATTTTGTATTGTCTTTTGATAAAATGGAACACAGTCTTCTTGAATGTCTGCATCCCATCAGTCACCTGAACCTTTAGTTTTTACTTTAGTTACATTATTTTTTATTGAAAATGTTCAATGTCTCATTGCATGTTGGAGCCCATGGATGCTGATTCATTCTACCTTGACAAAAGATCAGAGAGTTCAGCCTATTCTTGCTCCTTCAAAGTTATGACAGAGATTTGTCCCAATATGTGGCTGCCTATGGGATGCTTGGCCTAAGGTGTGGTCACTGTATGATCTGCCTAAATAACAGAATACTTGATGTTTCAAGTATTCATGAGGTAATTACTTTGTTTTTCAAAATTCTTGTCTTCTTGCCTCCTTTAGGACTGGGGTATATAAAAAATATAGAAAATAAATGAAGATGAATTCGGCATTCACCAGGTTGCCCTCCCGCCTTGATTCTGTGTCTCTGTTCATTTCTGTTGTATCTCTGTTTTTCCTGCTAACGTTTCTAATCCATATAATTGTAACTTTAAAACTTGTCAAGGCTGGACCATGACAATTACACAACAGAAATCCTGCACTGTTCCCTCATGTTGTTTTCTTCTCATTCTTTCCCTTTCCTAAACCATAAATTAAGAAGGGAAGATCCTGTCTTTGAAAGGAGGGACGTCCTAAATGTATATATTGCATAGAAATTTGAAGAAACATTCAAGGGAATTATAAACAACATGAGCTATTCATATTAAAGAAATTTTGTTAGTAACATAAAAATCAATACATAAAATTGTAAAAAATTGCATCTGTCTTAGAAATAATTATGAAATGAATAATCTTATCCTCCACGCATGGGCAAATAAAAATTTAAAATGATGAAATAAAAAGCAAAACTTAAACCATTCTTGAGTAACTCCAAAAGAATTAAACCTTTTTAAAAATAATAAATTTTCTTTTCTGCTCAGTTCACAGAGACATCTTTTGTGTGTTTTTAATGAATTCAAAGTGATGCTATTATCTTTCAATGAGTATTTTCAATTTAAGTGCACAGTGGTTCCATTTACAGTTCACTACACTTGCTTGTTTTACTTCTCTTCTGTCCCATATTGTCAACACTGGGGTTGGTGAAATATGGTCTTTAGCGAGTCTTTTGCCCCTTCTGCTCCTTGAATCTCTGTTCTTTGTTCTTTTGTTTTTGTTTTTGTATTGGTGAAGATCTGGAATCGGAATGCTGGTATCACAAAAATGCACATTGAAAACAGTAGCCGTGAAGTTGTTTTACTTTTTCCAAGCCTGGTTACACTATAAATCTAACAGAATATTGTTTCATAACAATTCTCATGAAGGCAAGGAAATGTTCAGCTCCCACATGGAAAACAGTGAAGAGATCTTTGAAGGGAGATAATGTTGGATTGCAGGTCTTTGGTCAACCTAGGAGGGGTTAGAGAAATGAGAGAAACGAGGAAATGGAGAGAGGAGAGAGGAAAGAGGGAGAGAACATCATAGTTATATTTTAATTTAAAATATATTAAATAGAAACAATAATAAAAATATTTTTTATAAAAACTCAGCTTATCTTTTGCAACTATACTTAAACTTCATATTGTCCTTGGTTTTAGTTTTTAACCATCTCTTATTTAAAAGTGGGGTCAGTTAAAGATTAACTTGCATTTTATTAGTAGAGTAAAAACTGATTTATGAAGTTTAATTTCAATAATCCCGAATATGAGTTAAATTTTAATTTATTTATTAAGAAAATAAATACGGTGTGTGTTTTGTATGTATATAACATACACATACAGAATAGCAAAGACATGTGTGTCGTTTGTGTAATTATTTTAATGATTTTAAATAAAAACTTGACTAGGGCAATAATCAATGCAAGCACTGAGAAGAGGTTCGCTGATATTTTCTTTGTAGCTACTGTTCAGTCAATGCATACTATCTTTACATTTATCCTACACAAAAACCACAAAAAGGAATCACCAACTTTTATATTGTTTTCGAGAATACTCATGGCAAAATACTACTATTTACTGTGACTTTTATGTGTATAATGTTTTCTTGAATGTAATAGAAGTCATAATTTTTATAAATTCCATAGTGTAAGTTTAATTTTTGTTCTTTCAAAGCAATAAGTATCAATTCCAGATTTTCATATGCGTTTCACTTTGACTTATTTTAAGCTCCCATCCTTAAAGTTCCCTTTCCCACAGTATTTCCACCTCCCAATTTGCTCTATTGTTTTCCCGACATGCTTGCTTCCAGCTGCTTTTGATGCTTCTGGTCACAAAGGCACCATTCTAGTTTGCTGGCCTTTGCTTTTATATTCTCCCACCAACTGAAGGCAGGAGTCACAGAGGAGAGAGGGTATATAATATTTTTCTTTTTGAGTATGGGTACAACATTATTTTAATGAGATAGAATTTGTTTTTACCTAATGTTAGTATTATCAGGACTCAATATAAAGAAATAAATCACTAAGCAAACAAATAAAAATTCATGAATAATATGAAAGGGCTTGAAAGTTGAACCACCCAGTAAAAGTACCTGCTGCACAAACCTCAGGAGTCTGATCTTTGTCAACACTTGAGGGTAGAAGGAAACAACTGATTACAAGCAGTTGTCCTTTGTTCTCCACTTTTGAGATGTGGCGTGCTGTGTACAAGCATATCAGTTTACTGATCTATGGAGCATCAGGGTTTGCTTCCCAGCACCCACCTGATGTCTTATAACTACTTAAAACTCCAGTTCCAGGGAATCCAGTTCCCTGTCCTCCATGGGCTCTGACATAAACATAGCACATATGAGTTCATGCAGACATATCTACATTTAATTTAAAATATATATAAAAGTAAACTTGGTAGAATAACAATATACTTTTCCTAGATAGACTACACTTTACAGGAAATCAGTCAAAAATATATGTGACCAGTACAAATACTTAGAGATCCTCATACAGTGAAAGACTAGATCTAAAACAGAAGTCTCATAGGAACAAGCAGTGCTATGTAATAAACAGCAATATTTATAGCTATGACCTACTTAATTATCAAAATAAAAAAGAAATAATTGGCTATGCAAGTCAGCAGAGTCTGAACATATGACACTCATATTCTCACCGACGTGGATCACAAGTCTTGTCTATGAACGCCTAACACCTGTGAGGGGATGCTTGGAAACAGCAATGAAGTCAACATAAATTTCTGCCCAAATTGTGGTCTTCCTGCCCCACTTTACTACAAACATCTCCATTACTCCATACCAGTCAGAGAATATTCCACTAGAATGTGCGTAGCTCTTCTTTACTCCTGCAGATGAATTGATACATTGTGTGTTGATCAGTAGTTAAATAGAACTGTCAAAATAGCTCATCCTTTGGGACCAGAACTACCAATCAAGTAGGGCTAGAAATTGAAATTAATGCTTCAGTGGTTCATGGGAGTGATAGAAATAAATACTGGCCTTCTGCTCCCTGATTCCAAGACTTAGACAAATTTATATAGTGCTAGAGTAATTTGATTCTATTTTAAAATGTTCACTTTCCATGGCAGAGTTTTAAATGATTAATGTCAAATTTCAAAGTAATTATTTCACCATAGTCACCAGCAAAGCAATAGTTTGAGTAAGTTTCACTCAAGCTACTGTGTTATTGAATAAGAACACATTTATTTATTTTTGAATTTAATGGTAAAGTGTTTCAATAATTCTTCTTGAATTTGTATCTAATAAGTGATAAGAGCAGGAATGCAATGCCATTTACTTGCTACTTTGGAAAATTACTTGAAAAACTTATCCTCAAATTGATTATTGATGGTGCAGACTCATTACCACTCCCCAATATTTTTATGAATCATTCTGTTCATGTACTAATATACATCCTTAGAACTATATAGTATCAAATGTAATTTTCTGATGAAGGGAAATGTAAGAAATTCTAAGTATTTAGGACTTAGGATCATATTTATTGATTCCTAAGAATCAAAACTCACAGACCCAAACTTTGAAATTCAGTATTATGCATATATCTTAATGATAACTCATTCCTTTCTGTTTATCAAAGATATTCATCTGTTTATCAAAGTTATTTATTTTTAAAGAAACTATTATTACTTAAGGTAAGTTTAAGAGATATCTAGATTCAACTAAAGTTATTCCAATTTTCCTTTATTCTATTATTCATCTGTATTGCTTGTTTTTTTGCCCATATAAACACAAACCTAGACTAATTTAGGAAAAGGGAATCTTGATTGAGAAAATGTCTCAATAACATTCACCTATAGGCAAGTCTATACTGCATTTCTTGATCAATTCCTGCTGTGCAAGTGCCTAGCACTCTGTGGGTGGTACCATCACTGGGCTGTGGTCCTGAATGATCTAAGAAAACAGGTGAGCAAGCCATGAGGAAGCAACCCAGAAAGCAGCATTTTTACATGGCCTATTCTTTAGTTTCTACTTCAACTTCTACCTCTATGTTCCTTCAGGCTATTTTTGTTTGTTTTTTGTTTTTCGAGACACGGTTTCTCTGTAACTTTGGAGCCTGTCCTGGAACTAGCTCTTTAGTCCAGGCTGTCCTAGAGCTCACAGAGATCCACCTGCCTCTGCCTCCCAAGTGCTGGTATTAAAGGCATGGGCCACTATTTTTGATGCTAGTCTGTGAGGTGGCACAATACTTAGTCACAAATATGGGAGACGGAAGACCACTAACTTAAATCATCATGGCCAAATTAATTAAGACAAACATTGGTATGTACTGTCTGCCTTGTATGTGAGGAAAACAAGGCTTTTATAGCTCAGGATTAGGATGTTTCCAAATTTGGAAGTTAGAGGACACAATAGGTAGGACTGCAGGAACAGAACTTCAGCAAAGCAATTTGTTCATCCTGAAACAAGTACATGGTTGTATGGCAGGCATGAGACTGTCATTGGTGGTCATATAACCTATTGAAACAAAATTAGGTTTACAAAAATGATTATAAACAGTTTTTGAAACAAAGATATGATTGCCATTCCTGGAAGAGGCAGTGCCAAACCCCTTAGAGTTAACATTATATGTGGGATATAAACCAATCCTTGAGAAAGGGAGGTTTAATCATAAACAGGAATGCACCTAGTTTGTCTTTAATATAAGATGGCTTTTTAAATCTAAGATGGCAACTAATTTGTGGTCATCTAACTTACATCTTAGCAATCCAATTACAAAGTTATAAAAGTATTCTCCCTAATAAGAAGAACTGAGCTCAGGAGGAGAAAAGCAAAATTAGCAATTGGCTTGGTATATAGCCTTTTAAAGATTGCTTGCTAAGTAAGTACAAGTCCCTGCGTTAGATGCTGAATTATTTATCTCTCAACTAAAATTTCAAATTGCAGTTTAAAGCAGTGATATAACACAGAATATTAGCAGGTATTTTCAATATACTTAAAACAGAAAAAAAACATCAAATTGCATTTTACGGAACTTTAAGGCTAATGACACATTGTTTTAAAAAGTTCTCCTAGAAGCTCAAATTGCTGTTCATTCTAAATCCTTAAAAGAAAAAGAGAGCCATTTATATCTATTGGTTCAATAGTCTTTCAAAAGGATTTCAAACAGTAGTTATCAATAACTTTATTATAACTTCCAGAAATATAAAAAAAAACCAAATCTTTATTCAAAATGTAAAACAAGCTAATATCCAAATGTATTACATAGCATAGTTGAAAAAAATTTAGTTACATGGAATCTACACAAATTGACATGCTTCGTGGTTTATTAGAGAATTTTTGAAAGTACCATAGCCAATGATTGATAGAGTATTACAAGCAAATGTTTGCCATGACTTTTTATAGAATAAAGACTGCTGCTAAGTGGATGGTATTCATAAGGTAATCAGCTTTTAATTGCTTGGCTTTCAAATAAAGAAGTCTTCATTGATTCTTTTGGCATGCAAAGGCATGTTCAGTGAAGTGAGTTATTAACATTTATTGGTTGCATTACAAATGTCTGTGGGCACACTGTGTCATCCCAGCAATTTTAATTCCCTTGTAACACATGTTAAAACTGGTTCACATACAGGATGTGACCAGAAAAGAACAAGTCATCTCTTCTAGGAAATTTTGGAGGGTTTAGAAGAAATATCAGTGTTTACTCTTCTTTTTACTAAGATAGGCTTTCAATGAACTACACTTGAGCTTGTAGGCTTTGAGGGGAGAGGCTTTCAATTAATTACACGTGAGCTTGTAGGCTTTGAAACAGAAAACGTGCACTCTTTGGAATAGCAGGCACACTCTTAGGTAAATTTCAGCTGTATTCTGTGAGTATTGTCAATCACATCTCTTACTGGCCTTCATTATTCTCAAGAATCTTGTACAAGTTATAAATGTGTCTAAGATGTAACAAAGTGTGTGACATTTTAAGAGCAAATTCTCTGTGACATTGTGATTTCGTGTGTTTGTGTTATTCCCCCCACATATTTCTTTTTTGAGTACAGGACTTCACTATCTAGCCTCTGCTGGCCTTAAAATATCGATGTAGACAAGGCTAACCTGAGCTCACAGAAATCTTCCTTCCTCTTCCTCCAATACTATGAACAACTAGAATAAAATTTTTAAGTGTTAATAAGAAAGATAATGTCTCTTGTATTGTAAAGCATGTTATTTTTGGAAATAAGTAAATATGGAATGCATACACAAATTGTAAATTAGTATTCTCTCTCCAATTAGAAAATTAACACAAACAAAATAAATATTAATCTTAAGGAATATAAAAGACTGTCTAGAAATGTATTTTCTAAGGTAGCCATTAATGTTATACTCATTATTTTAAATTTGGGCTATAAAATGAAACTGACCAACTTGACACTTATACAGATATAATATTTATTGAGTATTTTTAATGTGTAAATTACAATTAGCATACTCTTCTAACTCAAACAGATAAATGCTTCATATGTTTTCCCTACATATTCCTATTCTCCCTCTTCTCTGAAGAAATAAAATAGATCAATTGTGAAGTTCAAATATCATAACTAGAAAATAGTTGATATCTCAAAACCTTAATTAGTATATAGAAATTATATATTATACTAGGAGATAATTTTTTCTTTTGCAACATTAACTAAATCATGGCATCATACTATAAAACAGTTGTATGTGATTCTCTTCTACTGTTATATAGAATTTTTCTGCTTATATGTAAGTATTCAATTTAGAATGACGGCAACAATATTTTCAGATAACAATTAACTTTGGGGGATTTAAATTAATCTAAGAGTATGCCAATTACCCAATCTATTTCTCTGAAAGGTAAGTTCTTAGTATAAAAACAGCTGAAAAATAAAATCAATTGTGAGTAAGTGGCTAAAAGCATAATTACACAAAGGATTTTTGATTGCAAAGGCAGATAGCAGGTGATACTGGAAAAAGAAGTAGTAGGTACTAGTTATTAATCAGTATGATTTTCTACAGTAAAAAGTCAAGAGCTGATCATTAGTTTAAATTTTAAATAACATAGATTTATTGATCAAGTACAGAGGCAAGTTTCAACAGCTGAGATAATGAAAAAGTTTAATGAATCCTTGTGTGAATATATCACATTTGCTAAGGTGCATTTTCATCTCAGATTAAAAACGGCCTTTAATCATTCTACAGTAGACTTGCAAAAGTTCTAATGGCTGATTAAATAGTAATGGTGTGGAAAAAAGAAAAATGCAGTAGTGGCAAAAATTATGTGGGTTGTGGTCACCTTAATATTTCCTGTCTTTTTTTAACCTTAATACTTGAGTTCCTGATAGTAACTTCTTTAGTGACATAAAATTATTTCAGCAGTTATCAGAAAAAATTTCGCTCTGTAAATAGAAAATCCTGTTAATTTTTAATTTTTCTCATGCATTTTGTACTCCAGATATAATTTGTCTATTTGGAATTTATAACATTAATATATTTGTACCCAATAGTTCCTTTAGGCACTAATAAAATGTAGATTTCTCGACTTGCTGACTGAACAGGTGATTCAGTACATTTGGTTTTAGTCCCATAAATCTTCTTCGTGGGTGATTTTAATATTAGATCAAATTAGGTCAAATTTCTCCTAAGATCAGTCAGATCAGTTTCTATATACTTCTGAGAATACTCTAGTGATTCAAATGAGGCTTAACTTGCTAATGGTAGATAATTTTGATATTACCAATTCTTCATAGTTAAACATGATTCATTTTTTCAGAATATTTACAGAATTTATAAAATAACCATAACATAAAAAATAGCTCCCCCAAAGTCACCTACTTCTTCTATTCTCCAAGTGGTACTGATTCTGGACTTCTGGCAGTTTGCAAGCCACAGAGTCTCCAGATGTTAAATCACCATTTAAATGAAAATGGCAAGAGTTTGATTTCTCGAAGATTCCAGCTGTAAACTAAAACAGGAAGGAAGGACTTAGGAAGGATGGACCATATTGTAAGAAAATGGTGTCAAGTCTGGGAAATTTAATGAGAACTTTTGGACATTTCAAGTGACATTCCCTGTATCAAATGGATAATTAATTAATGAAGATGCTGTAATAATGAGAGTGTACACAGTGTTTGCTATTATACCTAAAACAAAGAACACATTTCTAGCTGTAGATCATATTTCACAATGATTCATTTCATTCAAATTATTGTGAGTTTGTAAAAGAAAACGCTATCTGTCATGGCAAAGGCACTTCATTACAAATTTCTCTGCAAACTGACAATAAACTTGTTTGCAAGTAGTTTTGTCCCTTATTTTGCTGGGCATGGATTTAGTTGTACATTGTGAACAAAGGGCACATCACAGATACATTATTTTTTTCACTGGCATTTACCAATTTCTAGACTAGACTAGTCATGAACAATCTCCTAATGGGAAGGCATTTGACAGGCTGGCTCCTGCTCTCACATGGTTGAGGCTGAAGTCAATAACATAGTTTCCTGTTTGCTCTGTTTCAAACTGGTCTGTACGTTTGGGGTAGATGGATACTTGGTCCTTCACCTATGACTTCCATATTCATTACTTCTGAAAAACCAAGGAACTGAACCCGTTCCTCAGTTCCTCAGTTGTATAAATTCCTTTTTCCAAAGTCACGGATAAATATATTCTCTTACTCTATAATACTCAGACTACCTGAGTATTTTTGATGTAGCACTCTCAGAATATTTGGTTTGAGGATAGGAATCCCCACACAGGTTCTGAGACACAGGCTGTTGTATTTCCACGTCTAACAATATTTTTCTATCCCTATGTCTCCTCTTATACCTGAATCTACTCAAACATGCCAGTCACTCCTTTACTTCTCCATAATATATGGATGGAGTTCTGGGACACGGAAAAGCATGAAGAAAATAGACATCACATCACGTCATTATTCTGTAATTTCAGTTGATTATTCAGAAAGGATTCAGAATGATCCATGCAATGAGGTGTTTCCTCTCTAGTCTATTATATCAAATTCCATTGTTTTCCTCAGGAACTTAAAAACTCTATTTCATTTTCTTTATTCTTGTACAATCAATCTCTTTAAGTAGTTGCCTCCTACTTTAGTTACAACAGCAAATAGCAGAGCTTCCCATGCATCACTGCCCTATCTCGGAGTTCTGAACATGTGTGATATAAAAGTTAACTCTCATAGTCCTAGATGGCGATAGAACTGTTTGGAAGCATACTCTTCTACTTATTTTGGTATTTTACTACACTATCAGGAGGAAAAATTGAATCAGTATTATAATGCAATAATAATGTAAATAAGTCTGCTGAAACGTTATAGATTGAATGTTAACCAAGTATTAGCATTTTTAAGTATTATTACTTTATAAATGGATTATTTCACTGATGGTGTTAGAGTGTTCATGTTTCTGATTCTTATAAAATTCCCACATCTCAACACTAATGGTTTAAGAATCAAACCTGTAATTTATATTGCTTTGGGTAGATATTTAACAACTTTATCTAGCATTTGAACAAGAAGTTTTCATCAAACTCTAACATACGCTGGTTCTCATAAGGTGAAGTAAATAGCTGATGAAGATGTTGGGGATGCATCACGGTCAGTCGGGTGATGACAGAGCACATACGAAGCCCTGGATTCAGCCCCACGTGCCAGTGTGATGATATATATCTGCATCCCCTGTATTTAGGAAGTAGAGAGGGGAGGATTATAAATCCAAGATTATATTAATCTACTAAGCAAGTATGAGATCAGATAGAGCTATGTAATCCTCAGACACAAAAAGACAGAGACTGGGGTGACTATACTTAAAATACATTGAAAAACAGTCTTCAATAAATACTAAACATACCATTAAAAATAAATTTAAATCATTGATGCTGACATATGCATATTAAGGTAGAATCTAATAATATATGAATATATTTATATTGGTATATTTGTAAATATTTATATGTAAAATAGTGAAAGCAAAGAGAAGAAAAAAGAAACTGTTATTTTATTACTTTGTCTTGTTTATCAGAGATCATTTGAAAGTACGAAATCTATAGATTATTCTCAAGACAAGAAATTAGTCACACCTGCTCTGTACTTTCACAACCATACAGTCCTCTCAGGACTTCTATAGTGTTCCTAATAAAATGGTCCCAGAGTATCATAAGGTCTCCCCAGAAGGCATACATTTCTTCAGTTGTTTTGCTTTCTAATTTTTTTTTCATGATTCTTGGAACTAAGGAACTATTAGTGTATTCATTCTCTAAAGCTGTTCAGGATCTGGTCTTTAGAAATAACTTCATAAAGATTTTTTAACAATTTTCCACCAAAACAGGCCGTGTTTCCAAAACAAAAGAGTAGGCTTTCATTGAGAGATTTCTTGACAGGAGGTCCAGTTTAAGCTCTGCCTGAAGCCAAACTGTTAAACAAGGCCTGATATTTGATGTTTTTTAAAGTCACACGTAAGACCTTGATCACATGCTACTCTTTCATCTTTCAAATAAACATTAAGAATTGCAGACATCTAGATATGAAGGTCACTCTATCTGTCACTTACTCTGTCTTGGTATATACACAGTCAATCCTTTAGCAACAAAAGAAAAAAATAAGAGAGTAAAAAGAAATATGATTTTAAATTCTGAATTGAGAAATATTGTTTCAAAGGTATATGTTCATTCTTCTTAAAAAATATTCTTATGATGTATGTTCATGAGTATGTGTATTTATTACACTGTTCATATTGAAGTCAGAACACAACCTTGGGTTGTATTATTCACTTTGTACTGTGTTTTAGACAGGATACTGTGTTTCTCATTGTACATGCTAGGCTAGTTGGCATACAAACTTCTAGAGAGTCTCATTTCTCTTGTACTATCTTGTAATGGAAGTATTGGGGCTGCACTGCCATGCCCAGCTTCTTGTGGGCTTCTGTGTTCTGAATTGAGTTTCTTTTGAATTACACAGCAAGTAGCTTAACCTTTGAGCCATTTTCCTCACACAGAAGGACATTTTTAGTAATTTCGATTAATTATTCCTTTAAGGTGTTTTTTGTTATTATTATTGATGTTATCATTCTTTAACACTTTTGCATAATTTGTTATTTATTTATTTGTTCTCTGTGTGTATGCATTGTTCAGTTTTGCATTTTTATGTATATATAAGTTAGACAATAATTTTAGGGACCTTATTCTTTCCTTTCACTATGCAGGTTTCAAGAATTCAACTCCAGGAGGGTCTTCGGTGTTCCAAGGGACCCCTCCCCTCCCCCCACTGCTGCAGGCCCTTTGTCTCCTGAGTCCTGGGAAGACCAGCTAGCCCTGTTGCCCTGCTGAGCAGTTCTTCCCAGAGAGGTGAGTGGGTGCTAGCCTGGGCAGCCTGCCTGCCTGTCCGGGAAAGGAGCACAGCCCTTCCCCCCCCAGCTTCTGCGGCAGGGTCTTCGGTGTTCCAAGGGACCCCTCCCCTCCTGCCACTGCTGCGGGCCCTTTGTCTCCTGAGTCCTGGGAAGATCAGCTAGCCCTGTTGCCCTGCTGAGCAGTTCTTCCCAGAGAGGGCTGAGGAGCTCTATCCAGAGAGTGCTGTGAAGTCCTACCCAGAGAGTGCTGAGGAGTTCTATTCAGAAAGTGCTGAGGAGTTTCATCCAGAGTGGAGGAGATGGGCAGGCGCCAATGCAAGAATTCCTCCAACAACCTGAAAGGCAACATGACATCGCCAGAATCCAGGGAGCTCGAAACTAGAAGAATTGAACACCCTACGCAAGAAGAAATAGAAGAAATTGACTCTAAGCACTTCTTTATGAAAATAATAGAGGAACTTAAACAGGAGGTGAAAATCTGCCGTAAAGAAATGGAAGATAAGTATAACAAAAAAATTGAGGAAATGAGTAAAGAAATGGAAGAGAAATATACCAAAAAGTCTGAAGAAATGAGTAAATCCGTAAATGAAATTCTGGGAAACCAAGAAAAAACAATCAAACAGGTAATAGAAACAGTTCAAGATTTGAAAACTGAAATGGAGTCAATGAAGAAATCACAAACCGAGGGCCGGCTGGCTATGGAAAATCTGGGTAAACGAACAGAGACTTCAGAAACAAGCTTAACCAATAGAATACAAGAGATAGAAGAAAGAATCTCAGACTCTGAGGACACCATAGAGAAATTAAACACTCTGTCCAAAGAAAACAGCAAATCCAACAAATTCTCATCACAAAACATTCAGGAACTGTGGGACACAATAAAAAAACCAAATCTAAGAATAATAGGAGTAGAAGAAGGAGAAGAATTGCATTTCAAAGGTCCAGAAAATATACTCAACAAAATTATAGAAGAAAACTTTCCCATCCTAAAGAACGATATTCCTATGAAGGTTCAAGAAGCATACAGAACACCGAATAGACTGGATCAGAAAAAAACATCCCCTTGTCATATAATAATCAAAACACAAAGCATTCAGACTAAAGAAAGGATATTGAAAGCTGCAAAGGAAAAAGGTCAAGTAACTTATAAAGGTAAACCTATCAGACTTACACCAGACTTCTCTATGGAAACCATGAAAGCCAGAAGGTCCTGGATAGAGGTACTGCAGAAACTAAGAGACAATGGATGCAAACCCAGACTACTTTACCCAGCCAAGCTATTGTTCACTATCAACGGAGAAAACAAAATATTCCAGGATAAAAACAAATTTAAACAATACGTAGCTACTAATCCAGCCTTACAGAGAATACTAGAAGGAAAATCACAACTCAAGGAATCCAACATTCCCAACACTGCCTACATTAACTCAGACATCTAGCGACCCTCCACAAGCACAACTCAAAGAAGGAAAACACATACACGCTACTACCCAAAAAAATGACCGGAGTCATCGATCACTGGTCATTAATATCACTTAATATCAATGATCTCAACTCACCTATAAAGAGGCACAGACTTAGAGATTGGATACGAAAACAGGATCCAACATTCTGCTGTCTACAAGAAACACACCTCAACCACAAAGACAGACACCTACTCAGAGTAAAGGGTTGGGAAAAGGTTTTCCAAGCAAATGGACCTAAGAAACAAGCGGGTGTGGCCATTCTAATATCTAACAAAATCGACTTCAAACTAAAATCAATCAGAAGAGATGGAGATGGACATTTCATACTCATAACAGGAACAATTCATCAGGAAGAAGTCTCAATCTTGAATATCTATGCCCCTAATATAAAGGCACCCACATATGTAAAAGAAACTCTTCTAGAACTCAAGGCAGTCATCAAACCACACACACTAATAGTAGGAGACTTCAACACTCCTCTCTCACCAATGGACAGGTCAATCAGACAGAAACCTAACAGAGAAATAAGAGATTTATTGGAGGTACTGAATCAAATGGACTTAACAGACATCTATAGAACACTCCACCCAAATAGGAAAGAGTATACCTTCTTCTCTGCAGCTCATGGAACCTTCTCAAAAATTGACCACATACTTGGTAACAAAGCAAACTTCCACAGATACAAAAAAATATTAGTGACCACCTGTGTCTTGTCAGATCACCATGGATTAAAATTAGAATTCAACAACAATGGTACCCCCATGAAGCCAACAACCTCATGGAAGTTGAACAGTCAACTACTAAATCACCCCTGGGTCAAGGAAGAAATAAAGAAAGAAATTAAAGTCTTCCTTGAATATAATGAAAACAAAGACACAACGTATTCAAACCTATGGGACACAATGAAAGCAGTGCTAAGAGGATAGTTCATAGCACTAAGTGCCCACCTAAAGAAAACAGAGAAAGCACACATTGGAGACTTAACAACACACTTGAAAGCTCTAGAAAAAAAAGAAGCTGATTTACCCAGGAGGAGTAGAAGACTGGAAATAATCAAACTGAGGGCTGAAATCAACAAAATAGAAACACAGAAAACAATTCAAAGAATCAATGAAGCAAAAAGCTGGTTCTTGGAGAAAATTAACAAGATTGACAAACCCCTATCCAAACTAATCAAACGGCAGAGAGAGAACTTGCAAATTATTAGGATCAGAAATGAAAAGGGGGACATAACCACAGACACAGAGGAAATACAGAGAATCATTAGATCTTACTACGAAAGTTTATATGCTACAAAGTTGGAAAATGTAAAAGAAATGGACATTTTTTTAGATAAGTACCATATACCAAAGTTGAACCAAGACCAGGTGAACAATCTAAATAGACCTGTTAGTCGTGAAGAACTAGAAGCTGTTATCAAAAATCTCCCTACCAAAAAAAGCCCAGGACCAGATGGTTTCAATGCAGAATTCTACCAGAACTTCCAGGAAGAGCTAATACCTATACTCCTTAATGTATTCCACAATATAGAAAAAGAAAAGTCACTGCCAAACTCCTTTTATGAAGCTACAGTCACCCTAATACCAAAACCACACAAAGACACAACCAAGAAAGAGAATTACAGGCCAATCTCACTCATGAACATCGATGCGAAAATTCTCAATAAAATACTGGCAAACCGAATCCAAGAATACATTAGAAAAATCATCCATTATGATCAAGTAGGCTTCATCCCAGAGATGCAGGGATGGTTCAACATACGCAAATCTATCAATGTAATCCATCATATAAATAAACGGAAAGAAAAAAATCATATGATCATTTCATTGGATGCTGAAAAAGCGTTTGACAAAATTCAACACCCATTTATGATAAAGGTGTTGGAGAGACTGGGGATACAAGGATCATACCTAAATATAATAAAAGCAATATACAGCAAGCCGACAGCTAATATCAAATTGAATGGAGAGAAACTCAAAGCCTTTCCACTAAAATCAGGAACACGACAAGGCTGTCCACTCTCTCCATACCTCTTCAATATAGTGCTTGAAGTTCTAGCAATAGCAATAAGACAACATAAGGGGATCAAGGGGATTCGAATTGGAAAGGATGAAGTTAAACTTTCGTTATTTGCAGACGATATGATAGTGTACATAAGCGACCCCAAAAACTCTACCAAAGAACTCCTACAGCTGATAAACACCTTTAGTAACGTGGCAGGATACAAGGTCAACTCCAAAAAATCAGTGGCACTCCTATACACAAAGGATAAAGAAACGGAGAGTGAAATCAGAGAAACATCACCTTTCACGATAGCCACAAACACCATAAAATATCTTGGGGTTACTCTAACCAAGGATGTGAAAGACCTATTTGACAAGAACTTTAAGCCTTTGAAAAGAGAAATTGAGGAGGATACCAGAAAATGGAAAGACCTCCCCTGCTCTTGGATTGGGAGAATCAACATAGTAAAAATGGCAATTCTACCAAAAGCAATCTACAGATTCAATGCAATCCCCATCAAAATCCCATCAAACTTCTTCACAGACCTTGAGAGAACAAAAATCAAGTTTATATGGAAAAACAAAAAACCCAGGATAGCCAAAACAATCTTATACAATAAAGGAACTTCTGGAGGCATTACTATCCCTGACTTCAAACTCTATTACAGAGCTACAGTATTGAAAACAGCTTGGTATTGGCATAAGAACAGAGAAGTCGACCTATGGAATCGAATAGAAGACCCAGATACTAACCTTCAAACCTACGAACACCTAATTTTTGACAAGGGAGCTAAAGGTATACAATGGAAGAAGGAAAGCGTCTTTAACAAATGGTGCTGGCATAACTGGATGTCAACCTGTAGAAGAATGAAAATAGATCCATATCTATCACCATGCACAAAACTCAAGTCCAAATGGATTAAAGACATCAACATCAATCTGTCCACTTTGAACCTGATAGAAGAGAAAGTGGGAAGTAGTCTACAAGATATAGGCACAGGAGGCCACTTCCTAAGTAGGACCCCAGCAGCACAGACAATAAGAGAAACAATGAATAAATGGGACCTGCTGAAACTGAGAAGCTTCTGTAAAGCAAAGGACACTGTCAGTAAGACAAAAAGGCTGCCTTCTGACTGGGAGAAGATCTTCACCAACCCCTCATCAGACAAAGGTCTGATCTCCAGAATATACAAAGAACTCAAGAAACTAGACACTAAAACTCTAATTAACCCAATTAAAAAATGGGGTACTGATCTGAACAGAGAATTCACAACAGATGAACTTCGAATGGCCAGAAGACACTTAAGGTCATGCTCAACCTCCTTAGCGATCAGGGAAATGCAAATCAAAACCACTTTGAGATACCATCTTTCACCTGTCAGAATAGCTAAAGTCAAAAACACCAACGATAGCCTATGCTGGAGGGGATGTGGAATGAGGGGAACACTCATCCATTGTTGGTGGGAATGCAAACTTGTGCAGCCACTGTGGAAATCAGTGTGGCGGTTTCTCAGGAAACTGGGAGTCAACCTCCCTCAGGACCCAGCAATTCCTCTCTTGGGAATATACCCTAGAGATGCCCAAACATACTACAAAAGCGTTTGTTCAACTATGTTCATAGCAGCACTATTTGTAATAGCCAGAACCTGGAAACAGCCTAGGTGCCCCTCAATAGAAGAATGGTTAAAAAAGGTGTGGAACATATACACATTAGAGTTTTACTCAGCGGTAAAAAATAATGACATCTTGAATTTTGCATGCAAATGGATGGACATAGAAAACGCTTTACTGAGTGAGGTAAGCCAGACCCAAAAAGAGGAACACGGTATGTATTCACTCATAAGTGGATTCTAACCATAATTAAAGGTCTTTGAGCCTATTATTCGTGATCCTAGAGAAGCTAAATAAGAAGACGAACCTGATGAAGATTATTTACCTATCCGCCAGGAGGTAGGAAATAGTCAAGAGTCCCAGGTAACCTTGGGTGCATGGGGGGGGGGGGTGGGAGGGTTGTTGGAAGGGGAGAGGGTTAGAGAGAAGGGAGTAGGGGAGGAATGGAGAAAGCTCGGTTGACCGGGATGGGGGGAAGGGAGGAAGGATGAATGTGGGATCAGGGAAGAATATATTTCAACTAAGGGAGTCATATTAGAGTTTACAGGAAACTTGATTATATATGGGATCCCAGGTCCAAGGAGAGATCCCCAGATTGTTCTCTGGACAGAGGAGGGGGTGCCTGAACCGGCCTTGGCCCGTGACCATACTGATGAATATTTTGCTTATCACCATAGATCCCTCATCTGGCGTTGGATGACGAAACAGATGGAGGCCCGCGTTGGAGCACCGAACTGAGCCCCCCAAGATCCAAACGAGGAGCAAAAGGAGGAAGAAAATGACGAAGGACTGCGAGGGATACTATCACCCACTGATACAAGGGGTCGGATCTAATGAGAGTTTACCAAGGCCAGATGGACCGTGACTGAACGAGCATGTGATCCAACCAGATTCTCTGAATGTGGCGGGACTGCAGTCTTTCCGAGAAGCCATTGACAATGACACTGGGACTGGTTTCCTCTGCATATACTGGATTTTTGGGATCCAGTCTGTTTGGATGCTCACCTTCCTGGACCTGGAGTGAGGGGGGAGGAACTTGGACTTCCCACAGGGCAGGAGACCCTGACTTCCCTTGGGGACAAAGAGGGAGGAGGAGAGGGAGGGGGGAGTGGGAGGGCGTTGGGAGGAGGGGCGTAAATGGAAACTTTTTATAATTTAATAAAATTACTAAAAAAAAAAAAAAAAAAAAGAATTCAACTCCAGTCAAAAAGCTTTGGGGCAACTGACTTTACACACTGAGTTTTTTTGTTAGTCTGGATTTTACTACAATTTTAGCTCAAACTAAAATCAAGATTTGAGCTAAAATTGTAGTAAGTGTCTGTGAATTTTATCTTTAAAATTATTTACTTGCAATTTAATTCTGATTAGCACCATACATTTCTGAAGTTGTGTCCAAAAATGAGAAAGAATAATATTATAGAATCAAAGCTGGGTTTTTTTTATTTTTTTAATTTTTTTTTTCACAAAGAGAGGATCACTACTCTATTCAATCATGGAACAAAGACAAGAATAAAGGTACTTCTCTGTGAAGCTATTCTCTGGAAAGTATTGAAGGCCAGGGAAATATTTTCAGAACTCACTGAAGCATACCTTCAAACAACATAACTACTTGGGACCTGCTGGGAAACAAGGTCTCAGACAAACAAGCCTGGCAGGTGGTACTGAGGAGCCAAATAGCTGTTTCTGATTGTTACCTTCAAGGAGAATGCAAAAGTAGATGTGGGATGTCAAACAATAATATACTCCTCGGCTAAGGGCCACAGAGACTCTTCAAGACAACACAAAAGATAAAGAAAACTGCTTGTCTGTTGACTATTGAGTATAATGTCATGTCACGACGGTCACTCACAGACTATACACACACACTCACACACCTGGCATTTTACCATAGTGAACAATGATGGGAGAAGAGAGGAATTCGCTAAGAAACTAAATCAAAAACCAATACAGTCTTCAAAGTATGGTTAGAAATTTAAAGTACATCTATGCAACGATTTCTTTGTTTTCCTTCATGGATCGTTCGCTTTATAAGGAAAGTCAATATCTCTCTAGCAGTCGCTTGATGTCAAACTCTGTCTCCCAGTACTGTTTTGTGTAAGTCTTCATCAGTCATCTTAATAAGCACATTCACACTTGGGTCTGGATATGCACAATCAGTTAAAAAAATTTGATTATGTTATTTGAAGATCACAATCTCTTGTTATTTTTTTTTTCTTTCTTCCTTTCTCTTGACTCTACTGAATTGTAAACTTGGAGCCTTTTGCCTTTTGCCAAATGGTAGAAATCTGCTTCAATATCCCTAGGAAATAGGTCTCAAATTCCCTTATAAAAACATTTTTCGATAATATGTGCATTAAATTGCTGAACTGATTTTCACACTTTTCTGTATTTCATTTGTTTAAAAAGTAAATAATATCACATCATCGTCCAATTCTTCCCTTCTAAGATCATGTTCCATTACCTTTTTTTAATGAGTAACCAATGAGCTAGTTATAGCTAATTATAACTTCTTATCAGAGTTCTATTTTTCCACTGTAACTCTGTGCATATTCTCTCACAAACTTGCACATACTGGTAGGACCACAATGTAAGCATCTCGAGAAGATGTCTTCAGTTCTCCAAACTAGAGTGAGCTGGCTCAGAATTACTTATCTGCACTGATGAAACTCCTTTTTTGTGTGCATTCTTCTTTACATAATGGTGTGAATATCTGGTGGATCAACAATAGTCTTCAACATTTCTTTGAAAATTCATCAATTTTAAAATAATCAAAAAATATTTATAAAAATATTTTAGCTCAGTTTCATAGAACTTTTAAATTGACAACAATCAAAGGTTTGAAATTATTATGGGAATATCTCTACAGTTTATTGGCAATTTTCAAGCACTTAGGTTGCAGTTACAACATGGTCGTAGGATTATTGACTATATACATGGAACATGGACTTACAACCGAGGTACCAAAAATATAATTAATTCATTAATATATAATTTCAAATATTTCAGCTGACAATTCTCTAAATATTTATAATTTTGCCTTAAATATCTCTAAATTTTTTATGGTAGGAATTAATATCTCAAAAGTAATGTTTTTTTTCCATTACTAGTACGTTTCTATAATTGTTACCTAAAGCAGGGCATATTTCAAAATTAAAATGGCAACTATTAACAATTAATCAATGAAACAAGTAAAAATTAGGAATGCAAAGAAAATTAATAACTAATTTCCTCTTATAATGATTTTTCTAACATAAACCATGATGCCTCACTGTGATCTAGTTCAATATTGAATAAAATATATATTCTTTATTTCCACTTAAATTTTGGTGCATTGGATCAAAAACACATTTCACATAATTCATTTATTCATAATTAACAGTGACTATTTCATCAATGAAAACTGATAATTTATTAACTTTTGCCTTTCTTTGTCTCTAATTTCCAGTTTGCCTTCTTAGACTCAACGGATGACATTATGAATTTTTCT
Source organism: Myodes glareolus (assembly GCF_982192425.1). NCBI lineage: Eukaryota > Metazoa > Chordata > Mammalia > Rodentia > Cricetidae > Myodes > Myodes glareolus. Next base: position 14,366,383 of record NC_142045.1, on the reverse strand, counting down.
TCTAAATTTATTTCAATAATTGGTAGATTGTCAGTTACTTCATGTCCCAATGGGCAGGTTCATATTACTAATTCATGGCAAATGACATGATCATTCATGCATAAAGCTGCTCCCACCAAAATCCATTACCATTCATTGGGAAGAGGAATTTTCTTATGAAATTACAAGGACATTTTATTGGGTCAATTCTTCTGTTCTTAGCATAACTAACAATAGGTTGCAGGCAAAGAACTTTTCTACCAAACAGTAGGTGAAATCGTATACAAAATGATTATCCTACTACTTTTTTCAACAGGCATCTTCACCTTCCAGTGTTCATTCGCACACTGCTCCCATGAAAGAGGTGGGTGACTGAATCTTTCATTTCCATTGATGACCTGAGAAGTAAAAATAGCAATATTCTTTTTTGCACATGTTTCTCATTTAGGTAGACCAACTAAAAATCGTGGTATAACTAAATTTATTTCTATTACCTTTAATTGTGTTCAGTTTTCTGTGTGTGCATGATGGATACTTAGATGGATTTATCAACACAATTCATACTTGAATGATGCGGAAGCCTTGTTAACCGATTATCTTTAAGAGGTGGGACCAAGTTAGGGTGTGGTTTTCTGGGACCCTGAAAAAAAAAACAGGCCCAAGGCCCAGGTGCTCATGTTTGCATGTTCTCTCTCTCTCTCTCTCTCTCTCTCTCTCTCTCTCTCTCTCTCCCCCCTTCCCTCTCCCTCTCCCTCTCCCTCCCCCTCTCCCTCTCCCTCCCTCCCTGTGGCACAGCTGAGCTTGGACTTTTCGTTCCTGTTTTGTGAGTTTTTCTCCTTATAATAAATAAAAATATAATTTCTTATCTTTTAGCTAGCCTGGTTATCTTCCAAATCGAGGTAACTTCTACACTTGAAGGAAAATTATTTCTTCCTTTACATATCGTTCCAATTTTACCTTTTTGTTATAATATGCTGATCATAAATTATAGATGGGATTTAGAGGAAAGTTTTAAAGGCTGGAAAATGCGTGGTACAAATAAAACCTTCAAGATCATTCCTTAAATGTTACTAGAAAAACAGTTCCTAAAATAATTCATAAAATTTATTTTATTCTAAACTAATTTTATAAACACTGAGCATAAAATTTTCATTTAATAAAGCAGCATGAGTTCTAAATGTATCCCCTTTTGGATAAATTTTTCAGAACCGTTTCTGGTCATTTGATGAAGAGAATCATTTCAAAAATATAATTCTTTCGATCAAATTTCTCTAAGAGTAATTATTTTTCATGGAAGAACGTTCCATGATAACTGAGCCCTCAGCCTTTAGAAACATTGTATCTGCATTGTGGATTATGTTAAGAGACTAGCCATGAAATATCATATCTTTTGGTTTCCACCACTAATAGAAAATTAATGTATTGTTTACTGGATAAAAAATTATGTTTTGAATATCAAGATATAATCACACTAGTACTGGAAAAATTTTAGAAATATTTCCCACTGTACCTGTTTTATTAAATTTTTTTTCATGATTGTGAAAATCTTAACAAAAATTTGCTTGAAAATTCAACTCCTCAATGTCAGTTATTAGCTTCCTTTTCTCTTTTATACTCCACCCAAGAACGTCATTTTTCTTATAGCCACATTCTGAGGTTTTAGTGAAATAAACCTGCCTGACTCTAAAAACAACAACAAAAAAATTCATTCAAATGGAAAATTACTTTGATGGGAAATTTAATTTTCACACGGTTATTTCCATTAGACTATAAGCTGCTGTTAAATAACGTGTTCCTAGGAGCTGGAGAGGTGGTTAAGTGTTTAATAGCACTTACTGCTCTCCCAGTAAACGTATGTTTGATTCCCAGAATGCACATGGCAGCTCATTGCTGTGTGCACTCCAATTCAAGCAGATTTGATGCCTTCTTTTGACCTCCATGGAAATCAGGCATACATGTTATTCATGTGCATAATATGCAGGCAAAGTCTAATGTATATGAAATTTAAAATAAACTATAAACAATCTTCTATATTTTAGAATTTTTTCTTAAATGAATCACTAATTTTTACATCTATATCATATTGATAGCCTTTGTAAAGAAATGTATAAAGCAAGATAAACCCACTCAAAGCAATGCAATTTTATGACACCCATATAAAATATTCTCTGATTTATATTTACTACTAATGTTATGGAAAATTTGATAATAAATTTAATATATACAAATCGCTAAAGGCTTCTAAGAAACAAAACAATGGGACCATTTTCCTTGCAATTAAGATTCAGTGAATTAGAATTTGTGTGTTTTGCAAAAGACATAACATTAGTCAGCCTTTTATACAGAGTTTAAACTATATGTGGCCATATGAAGAGAAGACTTTGTAGGACAGAAGATACTTTTGTGAAGTGAAAAACAACAGGCTGAATAAAATGCTAAAGGAAAAGAATATAGTACTTTTTAGCACAAAGTTCCAAACAACACATTACATGCCATGCTTAGTTAAATCATTATTTTTAAGTTATTTAAAAATATTGAATTAATAGCAACCATGCTGATTTATAAAGGAATTTGAAGTAATATTCTTAGAGAACAACACATTGCGGACCCTGTTATACACATGCTATGTACAATTTTCATTATAAAATAAGCACAGTATTCAAACACCACTGTTTTGATGCTGACACAGGGTGATTGAATGTAAGTAAGGAAAGTACCGTATGACTGAGCCACTCCCCAAGTCTCAATTGTTACATTTATATATAAATTTGTAATTTTATATTGACTTATTTCAACCAATTGAGTTTTCAGTTGTATTGCAGCACGCTGTGGAAATACCTTACAACCTTTTGTTAACTTTTCCTTAAGTACATTTTCACATCCATATTCAAACACAAGCATACTCTCACATGTTTGTATATTTATATGGCTTATTTCATTTATAGTTTCTCAAAGTATAAGTTCTAGTATATAGACCTGTCTGTTATTAATGTGCTTAATTATTAAGGTATGATAGAATTATTTTATGCAAAATAGACAATTTTTGATGAAGTGACAAACATCATATTAACACAGTTTTGGCGTTTTCTTTTTAAAGTGTATGACTAATATAATTATCTTGCTTAAGATATTTTATACTGTGGAAAATTTCTATTGGCACACATTTTCATGTTATACTATAACCTGCTCATTTCTTACTGTATAGCATTAAAGAGGAATCCTTAACTTTGAATAATAAATTTATAGTTAATAATTCATGCATACATGTGTTTACAAATACAGATTAATTTTGTGTTTATGTATCCATAAGAAGAACGGGCAAAAACTCTAGGTCTGAACTGAAATTAACTTGCTAGATAAAGTTAAGCAACCCCAACAATATCTTAGAAATGTTCCCAGAGTTTATACTCCCACCAAGTTCATACTCACTCAAAGACACAAGCAATGTACTGCATAAAGTAAACCACATTGTGGAACTGATTTATTGATATTGCTTCATGCACTGACTTCTAAATGATTGCTTTGGACTGCTGTAATACAGTGAAACGTATTAGATAGCTTATAAAAACAGAAATTGCACATATTCCTAGAGATGAGAAAATATATACTCCAAGGTCTGGGATATTTGCTGTTTGATGAAGCCTCAGTTTCTGGTTCAAGAGCTCATCTTTCATAATCCTCAAGTAGAAGAGCAGACAAAGCAGGTCCTTTAGATATAAATCATTAAATTTGATGGTGATAATGATGACCATTATTTTCAAGTCTTTTTTTTAAACATGAGTTTTTTACTCTGTATCTCAGATTGGCAGGGAAAGTTGTTGCAGTCTTGCCTTGAACTTGAGTTGAACCACAGGCTTGAACCAAAAGAGTACTTTAATATATCAAAACGGAAAATATCAAAAAAATATATCATTTTGGCTCACACTGACAGCTATGGTAATGGCGAATCAATCCCACACCAGTTAGGTTTTAAAGGGGTATTTATTTTGGGGGGTAAAACTTACATACACACAAACCATCAGGAAAGGAGCCTAGTTGCTGGAGCAGGAACCGGAATCAAGCGCCAGAACCAAGAGAGGCCAAGCCGAGACTTGCGGCTCTTTTTAAGAGAAATATACCACGCCCCAGTAGGCTGGTATTTCAGCAGCTATTGGCTGAAGGAGCGGAAGGCACTCCCACAGCACTGTGGGCTCGTACTTTAGCAACTATTGGCTGAAGGAGCAGAAGGTACTACCACACTATCTCCCCCTTTAGTTTAAGTAAGAGAGTTCTAAGTCTACTATGAAATTATATACAGTAAGTACAAACCTACAGAATTATATACAATAAGTACAAATATCCTATTCTAACTAGCTTAAGTCTTGTATAATAAATAACTTGGCCAAGTCATGAGAGGAAAGTAGCTACATTTATCTAGTCTTCAACCCCATAGAAGATCCGAGAAGGGAAATAATGTTACCTGAGTAATTAGGAAGTGCAATCAAAGAACTTCCAAAACATGCAACAAATCACAGAGACAACAGGCTACCTGGGCAATCACCAAATACCTGTTTGCAGCGTTGAAGCAACCAACTTTGACTAAGCCCTAGAATAACTGACAGATTATTTTTAACAGGCAAGAGATTTTTCAAAACCATCTTACCCTGTCTTGGCAAGATTTAACAGTTCTGTCTATCCATTTCCGGATTTTATCCATTTCCGGATTTTAACAGGCAAGAGATTTTTCAAAACTGTCTTACCCTGTCTTGGTAAGATTGGACAGTTAGGCTTATCCATTTCCGGATACTGTGTATTTGTCAGTAGTTGAGGTATGGGCAGTTCCTTGCCTAGAGGCCGGTTTTGTCAAGAAGACAAGTTCCAAGTGGAGTGTCTTTGGTGCTCAATAATCTCTCGGGAATAGGTTGGTGTTGACAGGAGTGATTGTGTCTCACTACACAGAACTCTAAGATTAAATTAAATGCCATTTTCTACAGCTCTTCGAAGAGGTTGAAGACTATTTATACAGAATACAATCTCTATGTATCTAAAGAACCTGATCAGTCTAACCATAAATATGACAGACATAGATGACTATTGATCTACAATTCTTAACACATATCTAACTTAAAGACTAAGAGAATAAACAACTGTGCAATAAGTGAGGACAATGACCTCCAAATGTAAACAATATATAAGTATCTTAATCAGAGGTAGAAATGTACACTGCAATATGGTATACATATATCAATACAATATATATCAATACATAAAAATGTTTTAAACAGGTAGATGCATGTATACATACAATATTCAATATAATTTAACTTTGTATTCATATACAAAAATCTATGCCTATGTAATTATCTATAAACAATAACTCACAAATACCATTATTATCTATCCAATTATCCCCCCCTTTTTTTTCAAAAAGATCCCTGAGCTTATAAAATTCCTTTCCCAACTCTCAACCGTATACTAATTATAATCAATCCCTAAATATTGTTCCTAAACCTGAGGACAAACTTTGCTGAGAGAGGGGATATCATTCTCTAGACTTACTTCCAGCTGTCATGGGGGTGAGGTTCTTTCTGGAGGATCCCTGTGAAAGTAAAATGATGGTTAAATTTCAAGATCAATTTCTTTTAAAATTGCAAACAGTCTCTGAGTACTTTGTGGAGGTCTGGCCAAAATGTTGTACAAGATGTGCACCATTTCGGCTAACCAAGTTGGAATCATCTGTGCAGCTGATACCTGAAACAGGACTTGTAGCACTATCAGTATCATGATGTCATATCAACCGAGTGGAGTTGTTATTATGGGGGTCCCATCTTCTCCCTAGAAACTTCAAATGTCAGTGCAAGAAAAACTCATTGTTCATTGTGGAAAACTTAAACATTAATTATATAGACATATGCAAACATATATTCAATGAATGGTATGATAGACATATTAAATGAAAAGTATGATAGATATGAAGAAAAGCAAAGATGTTTTCTAAACTCATATTTCTTTCTGTCTCATATCATGGCTCTTGACATAAGATAGAAACTCCAGAAACTCTGGATTTTTTTCTTAACAAAAGGCTTGGAATTAGAAAGGAACCGAGCCAAGAGTCCAACTCCAAAACCAGCTCTATAAATTCAGAAATATGATTTAGTTTATTCCAGAGCTTCATACTCACAGAACCTATTCAGTTTTCTTGATAGTCCATATTGGGTAGTTGGACCAATCTGTCAGTATTTTTCCATCTGTCAGTATTCAAACATCCAGAGTCCTTTGAATTTTTCAAAGATGAGTGTTTTCCTGTGGAGACAAGAACAGAACCCTGCCCCCATTCTATGTTTTTCTTACCATCTGTATGGTTATCATCATTATAGATGCTGTCATGTCTCATTTCCAATAGGTTTCTTCTCTTCAAATCTAACTTTTATTAATTTTGATGGTATCCACAATTTTTCTTCTCCTGTGGAAACAAGAGCAAAACCCCTTCCCCAACGTAACACATCTCCTGGCTTCCATTGAGAGGTCAGCACATCCTTGATATAAACCGGTTGATTTAGTTCAGCAGACTTTTCCATTATCCAATGTCTTTCTGCCGCTGTTGTTCCCTTCTCATTAGCATTAAGAAAATTCAAGGTTAATAAGGCATTATGTAATCTATTACTGGGGGCATTTTCCACCCCTTTCTGTTTATTTAGCATATCCTTTATAGTTTGATTTGATTTTTCTATGACTGCTTGACCTGTAGGATTGTATGGTATACCTGTAACATGCTTAATATTATAATAAGCAAAAACCAGTTTGATTTTCCTAGAGACATAAGCTGGACCATTATCTGTTTTTATTTGTGCAGGTATACCCATAATGGCCATAACTTCTAATAAATGTGTGATTACTGAGTCAGCTTTTTCTGAGCTTAAAGCAGTTGCCCACTGAAACCCTGAATAAGTGTCAATGGTGTGATGTACATATTTTAATTTGCCAAGTTCTGGAAAGTGGAACACATCCATCTGCCAAATTTCATTCCTTTTAATATCCTTTGGATTAGTCCCTGCAGGCAATGGTGTTTGGTTATAAAAAGAGCAAGTAGGGCATTTCTTTACAATCTCCTTAGCTTGTTGCCATGTAATAGAAAACTCTTTTTTCAAGCCTTTGCTAATGACATGATGTTTTTTATGAAATTCAGATGCCTGCAGCACACTACCAATCAATAATTGATCAATATCTGCATTACGTTGTGCTAGAGGACCTGGCAGACCCATATGGGATTGGATGTTTGTTATATACATAGGGCAGAGCCTGTTCCTGATCATGTCTTGTACCTGGATAAACAATGAGGTCAGTTCTGTATCATCAGGTATAAATTCAGCAGTTTCAATATGCAAAATAACTCTTTCTGCATATTGTGAGTCAGTAATTATATTAAGAGGTTCTTTAAAATCCCTAAGCACCATAAGGATGGCATATAATTCTGCCTTCTGGACAGAATCATAAGGACTTTGTTTCACTTTACTCAATTCTTCTGATTTGTAACCTGCTTTCCCTGATTTATTAGCATCAGTATAAAATGTACAGGCTCCGGTTATTTGAGCATCACGGACGATTTGAGGAAGGATCCAAAAAGTTCTCTTTACAAAATTAAGTCTCTTGCTTTTTGGATAATTGTTATTGATTTCTCCCAAAAAATTAGCACAAGCTCTTTGCCATGGTTCATTGTCTTCCCACAACTTTTTAATTTCATCAGCAGTGAAAGGCATTATAATTTCTGTTGGTCCTATACCTGCTAATTGAGGAAGTTTCAATTTTCCTTTTATAATCAATTCAGAGACTTTTTCTACATAAGTTTTTAATTTTTTACTTGGTTTGTGTGGTAAAAAGATCCATTTCAAGGTAATATCATCTCTTTGCATCAAGATTCCTGGAGGAGAAATTCTGGAAGGCAATATGACAAGAATACAACTAAGCTTTGGATTTACCCTGTCCACATAAGCCTCCTGTAATTTTTCTTCAACCATTGTAAGTTCTTTCTCTGCTTCGGCTGTTAATTCTCTGGGACTGTTTAAGTCTTTATCACCATCCAAGGTCTTGTTTAAATGAATTATTAGATCAGGTGTTATCCCAAGAGCCGGTCGTAGGCTGGAAATGTCTCCTAATAATCTTTGAAAGTCATTAAGAGTTCATAACCCGTCTCTCCTGATTTGTGCCTCTTGAGTCTTAATTCTTTGTAAGCCTATTTTATAACCTAAATAATTAACAGAATCTCCTCTCTGAATTTTTTCAGGAGCAATTTGCAATCCCCATTTTGGTAATATTATTTTTACTTCTTCAAACAGCCTTTCTAAGGTATCTTTGTTTTGATCAGATATCAGGATATCATCCATATAGTGGTATATTATGGACTTAGGAAATTATTTGCATATAATTTTCAATGGGTGGCTTACAAAATATTGGCACAGGGTGGGAGAGTTTAACATTCCCTGTGGGAGGATGGTCCACTGGTACCTCCTTGCAGGCTGAGAGTAATTATAAGTAGGCACTATGAAGGCAAACTTTTCTCTTATCTTTTTCTTCTAATGGTATAGTGAAGAAACAATATTTTAGATCAATAACAGTAACATGAAGGGCCAGCTAGTTGGTGTATCTGTTCCCACCCAGTACCCCACAGCCGGCAAGTCCCAAGGAAAATCAATCACACAGAGATCTCTATAAGTTATAAAGCTGATTGGCCCATTTGGTCAGGATACTTATTAGTTCTTATAACTTAAGTTACCCCATTATCCTTATCTACGTTAGCACATGGCTCCATACCTTTTCCAGAGGGGCAGCTTACATCTTTCCTCTCCGGTGGTCTTGGCAGAACTGGGGAGGGAGCTTCCTGCCTTCTAGAATACTCCCAGTCTCTTTGCTCCACCTCTACTTCCTGTCTGGCTTTCCCGCCTATACTGTCTGCCTGGCCAATCAGCGTTTTATTAAAATATGATTGACAGAATACAGACAATTCTCCCATACCAAATAAGTATAAGAGGCCATCCCTTTGGTAACAGGGAGGGCAGAGGAATTCCAGATTGCAGAGGGCCCATAGGTTGAATAACCTTGTTGATAGCTCTAAACCTGTCACCATTCTCCATTTACCAGATTTTTCTTAACAACAAATACAGGAGAATTCCAAGGGCTGGTAGATTCTTCTATATGTCCGGCATCTAATTGCTCTTGTACCAGCTGTTCTAAAGCCTGTAACTTTTCCTCAGCTAAAGGCCATTGTTTAGTCCATATTGGTTTCTCAGTCAACCATTGTAGAGGCATGGTTGTTGGTACCTCTGAAGGGCCATCAATTGTGTTGTGTTCTTGTATAGCTCTAATGGGCAGTCTCTGCCATCTGTAATATCTTGTAATATTTTCCTCAGAAATATAGGCTCTAGAAGCAGCAGGAATGTTAATTTGTGTATTCCATTGCTGCAATAGGTCACAGCCCCATAAATTCACTGCAATATTGGCTACATATGGCCTTAGTTTTCCTACTTGTTTGTCTGGACCTATACAATTGACCCATCTCATGCTTTGTCTTACTCGAGATAGAGTTCCAATTCCTAGGAACTTAATATCTATCTCCTGAAGAGGCCAAAGCAGATGCCAAGATTCTGGAGTAATGATACTTACATCCGCACCTGGGTCCAGTAAGCCAGTAATAAATTTGCCATTTACACACACTCTTAGCTTTGGTCTTTGTTCATTTATAGAAGTCTGCCAGAAAATGCATTTACTTTGTCCTCTTAAATTTCTTGATGCATTCACCACATTTAACTCATCCTTCAGGCCGTTATTGCTTATAACAGCAGGCATGGGGCATCCTAATTTCCCTGAAGAGGCATGTTCTCTGCAGTGACCAGAAATGACTGGACCACATTCACCATGGTGGCCTGCAAGAGGCCCCTCATTGGGTTTCCCGATGGCAATGGGTTGCCCTGTTTATCTCTTGTTGACCTACACTCATTCGTCCAATGCCTGACCTTTCCACATCTCCTACATAAACCTGAAGGCTGAGTCCTCCTATTCCTGTCATTCCTAGAAGAGGTATTATTCCTGGAATTACATTGTCTACAGTCCCTTTTCATGTGTCCCATTTTTCTACAATGAAAGCATTTTGTAATCTGATGTCTCCTTTTACCTTTGGAAATTGCTTCTTGTACCCATGTTTCATTGCCATAATCAAATGCATCAACATTCATTGTATGTAATACACATTCATCCAAAGGTGCTGATCTGATCTTTAAAGGCCCCAGGATCCTTTTGCATTCTACATTGGCATTCTCATAAGCCAAAGACTCAATTACTGTATTTCTTGCTTCTGGATCAGGTATCCCTATTTGTACAGCCTTAGTTAGTCTTTGTAAAAAGTCACTAAAGGGTTCTCTCTGACCCTGTTTTACCCTGATATATGATTCTACTCTCTGACCTGAGTCTTGAACCCTGTCCCAGGCCCTTAGAGCTGCTGTGACACATATGGATAAAATGTTTTCATCATAAAGAGCTTGTTCCTGAGGATCAGAGTAAAGTCCTTCCCCTAGAATTTGATCTAGAGAAACTTCAATTCCTTTCGCTGATTCTTGTTGTTGTAAAAGTCTGGCCTCTTGTTTGAATATGCATTTGAAATGCCATAAAGGTCCGTTCTCGAGGACAGCTGACGTTAATTGATTCCAATCTTGAGAGGTGGCCCTGCTGCTAAGAGCCCAGGATTTTAACATCTTTCTAACAAAGGGTGAATGTAACCCATAATTCACAATCGCTTGTTTAAATTCTTTCAGATCACTCATACGTATAGGCTCCCATGTATGTTCTTTAATGACCTTATGGTTTTTGCAGCCAGTTATCTTTTCTGATGCTATTACTGGAAAGGCAGGTATAACTCTGTGTAAACTGAGAGTTTTCAGAGGTAAATGATGCCTTTCTACCGTTTGCTCCTGTTCATCAGAGTCTATGATTTCCTCAATCTTATTAAATCTGCTGACCATTGCCTTCTGTAAATCCTGAATCTCCTGTCCAGTATTATGCTCAAAAGCCTTCATTAACGATTCTAAAGCATGGAGCTTGTCTGTCAGAGACACCATTTCCTCCTTGGACACAATCGCCTTCATTGATAATTCTAAGGCGTGGAGTTTGTCCGTTAGAGATACCATATCCTCCTTGAACATAATCCTCATGGCATGTGCTGTGCCTTCTTGTATGGAAATTCTGTCAATTAATCTATCATACCCTTTCGATAAAGTCCGATTTTCACATTCAATGGTTTTAATCTCAGCTAATGTTTCAGCACTTATAGTCATGGACTAGAGGTTATGAGTCATTTTGATTGTTCCCTCATCCAGAGCAGTGAAGCTCCCTTCTAAATGAGTAATATCAGACTGTATCTTTTGGATATTTTGGTCAGTCGACCGAGTCATATCAGACAAAGATCTAGTCTCCTCCTTGAGAACTCCAAACTCTGATCTAGTCTCCTCCTTGAAAACTCCAAACTCTTTTTTGAGGAGGTTGGTGTCAATCTGAATTGTCCTTAAGGTTTTAATCTCTGCCCTCAGCATTGTGGATTCAATCTGGAAGGACTGCAACAACCTTTTAAAATAGCCAAACACCAGAAAAGTGACAGATCCCAGAAATAACCAAGTAAGAGGAATATTAGAGACATCCTTCAGAATATCCTCCATAGCGCAATTAAAAAAGCCATTGAACTTTTGGATAGTAATATTTTCTGACATTTTCAATCAACAGAAATCGCACTTATATGTATGTATGTATTTATTTATTTATTTTCAAATGAAAAGAAAAATCTTACCTGTAATGACCGTTGCCTGCCAGTAGGTGGCGGGGTGCACCTGAATCCACGTGGCAATCGGGTCAATCTAGGAAGTAAACTCTAAAATATATACACTCAAATCCAGAGGCTAAATTTAGGCTAGCAGCACAGACCAAACTCAGTCGGGGCAGCAGGGAATACACTACCCAAGGTGGGGTAGAGCTGCCTTGTGCCCAAGTTCCACGGCTTTTGCAGAAGCCGAGAAATCCCCTCCCTGATCTGCCCAAGGTTCGGAGGGGGATTGTCGTCAGTGGTGTGCGACTCTGGAAAGAAGTTCCCCTGCCTAATTCTATTGAACGGAGCTGGGATCCAGTGCAGGATTTACAGAGCACCTAAGGAAGCTGTTGGTAGCTGTCTACTGTTTCAGTGGCTGATCGGCTGCACCATGAGGGATGAAAGAGCCACGTTTGGGTGCCAGATAATGGCGAATCAATCCCACACCAGTTAGGTTTTAAAGGGGTATTTATTTTGGGGGGTAAAACTTACATACACACAAACCATCAGGAAAGGAGCCTAGTCGCTGGAGCAGGAGCCGGAATCAAGCGCCGGAACCAAGAGAGGCCGAGCCGAGACTTGTGGCTCTTTTTAAGAGAGAAATATACCACGCCTCAGTAGGTTGGTATTTCAGCGGCTATTGGCTGAAGGAGCAGAAGGTGCTCCCACAGCACTGTGGTACATTAAAATTCTGTTTAACTTACTATAGGGTATATTTTTTCTTACAAGTTCAATAGCTCCTAGTCATCATCATTTCTCTATAAATAAAGTGGAGTCACAATAGCTCTCAGGAAAATTGCGTGAAGAGGAGGCTAAAATATTATAAGAGTCCTTGGATATGAAAGACACCAAGAAAAAAATGGACTTTTAGACACAGAAAGGCTAATGCACATATAAGCTCAGAACCAGGCTGACCTCTAACTCTCAGTGATCTGCCTGCCTCTGCCTCATGAGTGTTGGGATGAAAGGCATGTCATGTGCTATCACTGCTCAGATTAGGTGTTTTGCATATATATATATATATATATATATATATATATATATATATATATATATATATATAGTGTTAATTTTGGTAATACAAGCAACACAAAGGGTTCAAATGGATAATTTGGAGAACCATAGCTGACTGTGTAATTTCTTAACAATTCAGAACATGGTTGGTTATGGTGGTGCATGTCTTTTATCCCAGCACTTCGAGGAAAAGGCAGAGATTTCTGTGAGTTTGACGTCAGCCTCTCCCATAAAGTGAGTTCCAGAACAGCCAGTGCTGTTTCACAGGAAAACCTTGTTTCAAAAAACAAATCAAAACAAACAGAAAAATGCTAAAATAAAAGAAACTCAGAACACAATATTATAATCCCAGAAAAAATGTAGAATTAAATCACATCTCTTTAATGCTGGGCAATATCTAAATAGTTAAAAAAGTATGTCTTTGATGATCATTCTCTGAATTAATCTTCAAATCTCTGGAGAAGTTGTGATGCTAGAAATGTAAAATTGATATAGAAAGAGTTCAAATCAAGTAGAAGAAGGGATCATTAGATTCTACTACTCCTTGAGTTGCTATAGTCTGTTAAAGATTGCTGAAAAAGAGAGAGCTCTTTCGCAGGGTTATAGTCTCTGGTAATCTGTCCTCATACAAGTCAATAACCTCCCATCTATGGCTATGCATCCAAAATAATTAAAATCTCTCTCCCTCTCTCCCTCTCCCTCATCCTCCCACACACATTCAAAGAAAGACAAGAAAGTAAGAGGGTTATTTTGGGAAAAAGAAAGAGTTCATAGGGATTTAAGAGGGGATAGAATAAAATAATGAAAGGTAAATATGATCAAGCTAGTATACCCATGCACACACAGAGACACATATATATGGGGAGTTGTGAGATATTGTGAAAAGAACTACATTTTTTAAATGACTTGTGGAAATGAAGTGTTCAGATCACAATCAGACACATATACACATATGTGAAGATAACCCATTTTTCCCTTTCATCTGATAATAATAAATGAGAGGAAGAAATTTAGTAAATGGATAGGGCTGAAAGCATTCTGAAAGGGAGCAAGTCCAATCAGTTCTTTAGATGTGTCAAGTATTTGAAAAAGACTCATGCAATAATTCTGAATGCCATAGTTCACGGTGCTTGTAAACATTTGTCTTGTTTTAGCAGTCTATAGCAGGAGCACCACCAGACAGCCAAGCCAATATGGTGCAGTCACATTCTTCTCATGGCTCCTGGTGATGGTCCAGCAAATATTCTTTCCCTAGTTACCACAATGGGACTTTGTTCAGGTGCCAGAGCTCACTCTCTAAAAGCTCTTCTACTCATCCAGTGTAATTTAGATTTATAAGGAGTAATAATTGTAAAAAAAATGAACATTTAACATACTACTTCCCACTGAATCACATGTCCCTATGATATCCTTTACTTGAAATTCCTTTATTTCTCATTTACACTTGAATAATTCTTATTTGTAGTTAAATTTAGTTGAAAAAAGTCCCTATTAGATATATTAACATAAATTTAGTTGGATATGACACCCCATCATTCACTATTTATTACTTCTATTTATTAGCCACAATTATTGATCCACATACTATTTTCTGTATTTAACATAAGCTTGTGGAAGAAGATGCTTACATGGAAAAGATGGCTCTAGTAAGGTCTCAATATCTAATAAAACAAATAATTTAAACAATTTATATTTAGTGATGTAAATATTTTGCTCTACTCTTGCTGCTAAGAAATAGAGATTTCAAGCATTTTTGAAATCAAAACAGTGTGCTTGGATATAAACATAGAGTTGTCTTCATTAAACTGTGCTATAATCCATACGAAATATTAATTTTCATCATTGTAAAAGAGCCTTTTGTAAATGGCTGATTATAGATCAGGAATCCTAAAAATCAATTCAAGACAGTCACAATTTCATGGAGCATTTCTACTGAAGTAAATGCACTAAATTATTGTGCACTGTGTCTCTCCCATGTTATTAGGTAGGGTTAAAGTGAGTCAGTGGTTTAAGATTGCAGAGCATTCAGAAGTGTTTCAATATTTTCCTGAGTATTTTGGAATTTTCTAAGTTTAAAGTTTAATTAAAGTGTCATGTACTTTGCCTTGCTAATTTTACCCAATAAACTCTTGAATTTGTATACAATAGAAAACTGGAGGTTTTGTATGTTTCTTTCCATAAAAATAAACACATATACACATAGGTTTTCTATAAATATTTACTAGAAATTCAAGATTAGATAAATAATATAACAAAAGATAGTGAAAGTATCATTAAAAGCTATACATAAGTGCCTCTTCAATATTCAAGTTCTCTTAAGCCAATATAGAAATGTGAATTAATTTTGTAAGCAGCAGAAATTTTAAGCCATGCTTCAGAATATACAATAGTATACAGCAACAACTTTAGAACTTTCTCACTGTATTCACACATAATTTTGTTATGGAGTAAAAAAATTGTGATTATATAAGATTTCTATATAAGGTCTCTAGTTTTATTTTATTTTGATGTGCATACTACATGTATTGAAAGCTTATTAATTTTTCTGTTGGAACATGGTAAGAATAAAGTCATGTGAAGAAAATTCTGAGTGCTTGTGAGAACACTTCAAGAAAACAAGAGAAGAGTATCGTGGTTCTCAGAACTTAGATTTGTCAGAACTGAATTGTTCTTGGGACATGGCTTTGTTCTCCACAGAACCGTAGCAGACAGGAGTGAGCTTGCTTCAGATTGCTCGGTATTACTTATTGATGATATTTCACTATGTCTCTATGGGAAAGCAGGGGTTTTTTTTTGGCACGTGGGGTTTTCCCTGATTGTATATTGCCTGAAGTCATGAACCCTTTACTAAGGTGGCTTTTCCTAGCCCGCAGAGTACCAGTGAGGCTCTAAATACAGTTGGCTACTGCATGAAACTTTACTTCTCCTCATTTGTTGACTTCATTCTACCAGCTCCCAATAAATGTCATCCTTTATGCTTTATAACAGCTCAGCTATTTTTCTTTGATTTGTCCCAATAATTTTCATTAGGTTTTATGAGTGTCCTCCAATTCAGTTACCATATTTTTAATTGATTTCTAATCCATTGATCATAAGTTTCAACTCAGAAAACATTTCTTTTTTGTGATTTTGATTTTGTCTCATTCACATATTACATAACAGTCTTAGTCATTGTTCTATAACTAAAAAGAGACACTATGATCAAAGGAACTATAATTAGAGAAAGCATTTAATTGGGGGCTCACAGGTCATGGTGGGAAGCACAGCAGCAGGCAAGATAGTTATGATGCTGGAGAAGTTGTTGAGAACTCCATCCTGATGCTCAGGCAGACAGGGAGATTCTGGATTTGGCATTGGCTTTTAAACCCATGAAGCCAAACCCCAGTGACTCTTTCTCCAATAAGGCAACCCCTCAAACAGTGCTACTCTGTGACTAAGCATTCAAATATATGAGCCTATGGGGTGGTTCATATTCAAAACACATTTTTTCACTGACTTCTCCCCATAGATTTGTAGCTATTTCATAATGAAAAAGAATGCATTCAGTATAAGTTTGAAATTTTCAAAATGGCTATAAATTCTCAACACAGTTTAAATTACAAAACTCTCTTCTGACACTCAGTATAATTTTTTAACTATACCCTTCTGTAAAATGAAAATCAGATCACATACTTCCAACAAGTAATAGCAATGGAATAATATGGAAAGGTATTACACTGCCCGTTTCTTATACCCTTGACTTTAGCACCAGAGCATGTGTCCGAAGCTTTCACGTTCTATGGTTTGTTGAGGCTGGAGCATGGTTCTCTCCTTTAATTACATCTGCATCAGCTTTTGGTTGTTGAGGGATTCCTTCACTGTTTAAGTTCTG
Source organism: Myodes glareolus (assembly GCF_982192425.1). NCBI lineage: Eukaryota > Metazoa > Chordata > Mammalia > Rodentia > Cricetidae > Myodes > Myodes glareolus. The sequence goes on along the minus strand of NC_142045.1, from coordinate 14,349,698 downwards.
CTTTAATTCCTTTTCCTAAGTTGGAAGCTTAGTTGGGTAGGATTTTGCCCTGAGGTTACCACTTCCTCTATTACATTTAGCATCAAGCTTCAGGCTTTTCTCTTTTTCTCTTTTTTTATTTCATTGATCCCCAAACTTAGCTCTTTCTTCTTGGGGCCACGTTTCTCTTCAAACTGTACATTTTCCTATTTCCCTTTTTCTAAATTGCTCATTTTCTTCATAGAACTTTCTAAGAGTGACTATTAACGACCATTCAGCACAGTCAGTATGAGGCTGTCTTGTCATCTCCTATGTCAATGTAATTAATCCAAAGCTTTTTCAGTTTAGGCTTGGACAGAACTTTTTGGGCATAATGCAACCACATTCTTCTCCAAAATACGTGAGAACAGTCTCAAGGTCATTTACTAATATTATTCCTCTACGAAACCTTTTGAAGCAAGCTTTCACAATCTCCATCGTTTTAATGATCACTGTCTTTAATGGTCTTACTAGGAGGGCCCAGTAAGCCCCCTCTAAGTTCACTTACTTTCCTATTCCAATGTTCCAAAGTCTTTCATATTCCTACAAAAAACAACTCGGTCAGACCTGTCAAAAGGACACTCTGTTCCCTGGTAGCAATATCTGTCATGTTCACTGCTCTATTGCTGTGAAGGAAAGCCATGACTGAAGCAACTATGTCAAAAGGACACTCTGTTCCCTGGTAGCAATATCTGTTATGTTCACTGCTCTATTGCTGTGAAGGAAAGCCATGACTGAAGCAACTATAATAATATTTGTATTACTATAGTTAATAAATGTATTATAGATAATGTGTGGATTTCACTTGTAATGATTGTTCAAATATGTCTGGTATCATTAATATCTAACTAGATCTGAGACAATTTTGATTAGGTGAATAATCCCTCATCACAGTTATAACTTCAACCATTTTTACATAATTTATGATTTTTTAAAGTAATACTAGATGTACTGTAATGTTACCTTTAGTGAGATGTGTTTCTAAAGCCTTTAAGTTATTTGAGAGAGCTTAGATCATCTGGATTTTACACACATTAATTGTTGGATATAACACGACAAGCTTTATTCTAAAGGCATTTATAATTACATGGAAAATCCCATTTTAAAATCTGCCCAGTTTGCTATAAATTACATAGTAGTTCCTATTCATTCAAAAGGAGTACGTGTTTATATGTGTTGGGTAATGTTTCCTGTGTATTCTCAAATGGTTGCTTTACAGCTTTTGGAAGTTGCCTTCCACTACAGATGGAAGGATTGACCCCTTGTATATAGTCCTGTAGATTCTCAATAATTTGGTTCCCTCCGGTATCCACCTATTAGGTTAAATAAGGATTTTCTTTCTGTCTTGGTTTTGTTTTGTTGCTTTGAAAAAAGAAACACCTTGACAAAGCGACTTAGGAGAGAAAGTTATTTGAGCTCACACTTTCAGGTTGCAGTCTGCCATTTCAGGGACATCAAAGGACATCACTGTGACAGGAACTGCAGAGAGAGAACTGTGTACTTTACATTCTTGGTCAAGACATGACAAGGAAGGAATTTATGCATGCATGGTTTTGCTCTACTATCTTTGTTACTCATAGATAGTTAAGTATTCCCATCCCTTATAGAATGGTGGTACCCACAGTGGGTGAAGCCTCCCATTTCAAATAAAAACCCAAGATAAACCCCCACAGATTTGCTCAAAGTCCATGCAGATCTACATAATATCCCAGTAACACATTCTTTCAAAGAACTTGTACACCTCTTGTCAGATTAACAATTAAAATGAACCATCATATCTTCCTAATTTCACAAATACCCTGAAGCAAATTTAATGTATTTAGTACATTATTTCTCATGATTTCGAGTTTGTTGCACTTTTAAATGTGATCTATTAGACAATGCAAACTTTATATGAGAAAAATGGAATATAATATTTTTAAATAGAACTGTTTCTAATGGGAGTTGGAATGTACTTTTTCTGGAAGTGAGGTTATGACATGGAGAAGAAATAATTATTGAACATTAAGAAAAAAAGAGGGCAAAGGTTTTATTTCAGCATTACAGCACCTGCCTAGCATGTACAAGGTCCTGAAATTGACATTAAGCATCACAAGTATTTAGATAAATAATTAAACATGTACTGTGAAGTGCAGTTAAAATTCCAGCAAAGGTGAATGAGGTAGAACCTCTTGAGTGCAATAGTTTAAGGTCAAGGTAACTTAATGAGATATTTTAACACACTCATACATCTCCAACTACAGATTTTTTAAGTTTCAACCTGAATTTTAGGTGAGACTCCTTAACTGTACAGAGGTATTTCTTAATTTTAATTGCACAAACAGGCAAGGAATTCTATAAAATTGTAATTTGGTGAGGATTAGGGAGAAGTAAATAAAACATCCAATTTTAAGCACATATTAAGGGACTGAATAAATATTCATCAAATCATTTAATCAAAACATTTAAAAAGCAGACATTTGAAAAACTAAAGATATGCAGGACTAGTACATTTTATGAAATGATATGACCCAAATGTACCAAAGTGGCAACATTAAGCAGAGTATTCTGGAGTTAAAAAACGAAACAAAGCAAAAATACTCTAGTGTAAGTAGACAAAATGCTGTTTAAGATGGAACAGATAATATGAGCAGAGATCCAAGACAGGAGTAAATTTGGCAAGAATGATTCTAAACGTAAGGCAATATTATAAACATCAATGGGTGGAGATCCATAATAATTAAAAGATGACTGCAAAAATGAAGACTAGTGGGTTTATGGATCTATAAGAAAAATTTAGATAAGTTGTTTTGAGAAAGACAGGACAAGGTGAAAGAAATTTAGTTACCCATCCTCCCCACCTCAATTTCCACTGGAGACTTGAGGCATATGTAACTGCAAGAAAGAAAACCACTTTAGAAAGCATACATGAGCAGTGCCCTTAGAGAAAGCAGGGCTTATTAGAGGGAGAAAGGAAAAGTCACCCTTGGAAAATCACTTGAGACTCTAGAAGTGTTTACTGGTTGTTCAGGAGAGAGAAGAGCACTGGACAGATTTCAGTGGTGGAAAGACCTGAAGGAAGGAAACAAAGGAGGAAATGTGCCAAGCATCTAGAAATGATCAAGACAGTATACTGATCTTTGGTAAACACCCACAAAGGATTCACAATCGCAGCAGTGGGGCCTTGGAGTCTGGGCACACAATCATTGTCTCTTCAGCAAGTAAATACTTTCCTCTAAAACAATAGTTGGTGAGTTGTTGCTAGTTCCTAGAGGAGACAAAGGGCCAACTGCAGAATATCAAGTGAATAGTTTGGTTTAGCTTTTAAATAAAATTTTAGTTTTATTTTTAATATGTGTGTGTGTGTGTGTGTGTGTGTGTGTGTGTGTGTGTGTGTGCCATAGGAGATCATCAGACACCTTGAAGGTGGAGCTGCGGTCCATTAATAATCAATCACCTGATGTAGATGCTAGAATTCAAAGTGTGGTCCTTCCCAAGAGAAATATACGACTTTAGCCTCATAGCTATCTTTCCAATCCCTTAAGTGATTATTTCTTGAGCCATTCAGTATTCTTTAATATTTTTGACTTATTTTTGAGTATTTAATATGCAAGTACTATATTTAAATATCTATTTTCTCCTATTCTCTCCAAATCTTCCCATGTCCCTCCTGCTCCTTCTCAAATTCATTGTCACCTATTTAATTACAGCTGAATGAATATGTATATATACATATTCATATATGCATATATATTTATGAATATATATACATATTCATAAATACACCTTACATAGATCATTTATTGTTGCTCATATTTAGGAATAACCTCCCAATAATCTATTGGGAGTTGAGTGTACTCATCTTTGAAGAAAAATAATTTCTTCTCTCTCATTTGACTCATGAAGCACTGATGTGGGATTCTCCTCTGTATGCTGTGAGTACCACTGGTTAATAAAGAAACTCTCTTGACGTATGATAACACAAAAGAATAGCGGTAGGCAAGGAAAACTAAACTGTATGCTGGGAGAAAGAAGGCAGAGTTTAGTGACAACTTGGAGCTGTCACCAGAGACAGATGCTGGATGGAATTTTACTCAGTAAGCCACAGGCACGTGGCAATACACAGATTAATAAAAATGGGTTAAATTCAGATGTAAAAGTTAACCAATAAGAAATTAGAGCTAACAGTCCAAACATTGATTTAATTAATATAGTTTCTGTGTGCTTTTGGAGTGAGTCTGGGCAGCCGGGAAATGAAAAGAGGCCTTCCTACTACAAAGCACAATTAATAAAAGCTAAGAGTGAAAAATTAGAGTTCAGCTTGAAGATCTGAAAAAAACAAAACAGTCAGCCACTGGGTCTTCCCTCAACCTCAGTCTGAAATGTTAAACCTGCCTCCTGGTATTTCAGAAGGAGACTGTGTCTGAGAGCTGTCTCCCCCTGTTTTGTATGGAATCAAGGGCATGCACCACTGGGATTAAAGGCATGCACAACCCACTTTCTATAGCAACTAGGGTGGGATACTGGGATTAAAGGTGTGTATTACCATAATTAGGTCTGTAAGACTGACCAATGAGACTCTGATCTTCAGGCAGTCTTTATTCATTAAAACACATTTGAAATGCCACTACAGACTCTCAAAAGAATAATTGTATTTATCCCCAAATATAAACAGCTCAGTGTAGGAAATTACTATAAAATCTCCATTAATGAATAACCTCTAAAACTGTCTTAATACGAGAAGGATATTTATATTATTGACAAGAGAATGAGACAGTGGAATGAGACTTTTCTCGGGCATTCTCTTCTTTAATAGCCTATGAGCAAATATGATGAAAGGAAAGATGAAGCCAATCACCATTCCCAAGGCCAAGCTGCTGAACTACTGGGTATCAAATTTCATCATCAATGACAAATACTATGGATTTGGTACTACCCCAAGCAGAATGGAGGAGTTGAATCTATTCTGGAAGTCAGAGGAAATACCTTTTCAAAATTGTTGTGAGTTTTGTTCATCTTCCTGAAAACCATTTTGATAGTCTTATTAATTTTAAAGTGTATGAGATCTTACTCCCAATTAAGAAGTTACCTCCAATTAACAAATGCTTACATAGCAAAAAACATACTTTTATCCAGTGGAGTCACACTAGGTATATTAACAAGTATTAAGTGTAGGCCCCACACTCATTAGTAGATGGACAACTACAACAAATACAATGGTATTTTTATAGATATTTTGTTTCATTCACTTTGGACAGATTTTTTTTTCTAATTGAACTTCTTGAATACTATGATTTCAAATTCTGTGCTTTTATGGGTTATGTTTATATCTGTGTGTATTTTTCTTGTGCTTTCCCTTTGTTATATTTTATTCTAGTTTGTTTGGTTATTTGATTGCTTTCTAGAGAGAGAGAAAGAAGGCATGGATTATAGTGGGTGGAAAGAAAAGAAGGGTCTGGGAGTAATTGGAAAAGAGAAATTATTATCAGAATATAATGAATGAACAAAATTTATATTTCAACAAAAAATGAACTTTGAAGATAAATGGACATTTCTGGAAACCATAATTCTGGGTGATGTATTCTAGACTCAGAAAGATGAATGTTCCATATATTCTATCTGTAGATCTTAACTTCTAATCTTCATGAAAAATGTATGCCATTTAGAATACCTATATAGGTTATCTAATTTCTATGATTCCTATCAAGTGGTATTCAAAGGAGAGTAGGTAGAACATACTGTTATAAAGATTTTAAAATGAAAACATAATAGATAAGGTTATGTGGGTGGAATTTCACTATTAGTATGAAAACTCTGGTATTAAACCAAAATAATAGAGAAAAGTGCTTCAAACTTACAGTTCTCAAAAGATGGAAAAAGCGATCATGACTTTCATACAAAATAAAAATGAATAATGATCATCAGGGTAGCAAAGACAAAAATATAATGATACAAAACGATGCCTTCTGTGAAAGAAAAAAGAACTCCTAAGCATCAGGATCTAAACTCTTGACAAGAAAAATGAAAATGAAGTAAAACAGATGCTCCTGAAACTTAATGGAGAAAGAAGACAATTTTCTGGTACCACTACAGACTTAACACCTCCTGACAGTTTATTGGCAGTGTTAGAAAATAGAAAGTCAGCAAAGACTAGTAGAATTATAGACGGCATTGTCAATCAACTGGGCATATCTGACATTTATGGGATATTTCACCAATAAAAACAGAATCTATGGAACCTTTTGATTCTCCTAAATTATTCCGCACAATATCCTACTGTACCGTGGCCTACCTGATGCCCCTTAACACATTTGAAATATACAAGTCATATGAGCTGTGCTCTTACTTCCAGGGGATTACATAAGAAATCCCTAGAGAGACAGCTAGACGGGGGCACAGGATTTAAAAAATTAGCCACAAAATTTAAAGAAAATAAATACAAACTTTTTCATATTGCTGAAATAACAAGTTGTTCAGATAATTCAGTCATTTCATAAAAAAATTGTAACAAAAATGTATGTCATGAAAAGAGTAATATATGAAACCAATATTGTAAGAGTTTAGATTATGGAGATGAAAAAATAAGCAGAGAGAGATTTGGTGAAAAAGTAAGCAAGTAAATTATAAAATTTTAAGAAGTTGCATCAAAAATCAACAACTGTATTAGTTAGACTTAAGAGTTCAGGCTGGGAGGGCATGGTGATAGGCTCAGCAAGCTAGAGAGATTGGATCTCACCTGAATACAGAAAGCAGATGTACATGAACTGAAAAGTAAGAAGCAGTTATAGGCACTCCAACCTTCACCACTGACGAGCTTCTTCCATTAAAGCTTTATATCATAAATATTCGATTGTACCCTTAAATAGTACTGAAGACAGAGACTACACATTCATTTTCCAGTTACTCACGCCTGAATAATCACACAGAAATTATGTTAATTATTACATCACTATGTGGCCGATAGCTTAGACGTATTCTTAACTAGCTCTTGCATTTTAAATTAACCCAATTCTATTATTTTATACTTTACCATGAGGCTTGTGATTTGTTACCACTTGATTCATGGGCAGTTCCACGGCATATATGTTTTTAGACAGCTGCAAAGCCTACTCTTTCTCTCTGATCTCTATTCAGACTTCACCCTGGCTTTACTCTGAGAAGCCACTGGCCCAAATAGCTTTATTTATCAACCAATAAAAGCAGCATAAATACAGAAAGACATCTCACATCTTCTTCCATTTTCTGTCTAGTTGAAAGGGAGGGTTTTAACTTTAATGTAGTAAAATTACTTGTACAAAATAGTTATCAGGCAAGAAATAAAGTTACAATATTTGTATGTAAAGTTTTATATATAATTTATCTTTTAACATAACTAAGGAATATTATAAGTGTCTCAAACTCTACAAAGACTCCAGAAGGGATATAATATTAATTAAATAAACAGGAATTACAATGAAAACAACTTCCAAAAATATAGAACTGACAGAAATAACTAGATCTCTGGACAGTCACACAAAGTTTTTCTGTAATACCTACAGGACAATAGTATCTAGAAAACTTTTCCATGAAATAGAAAATTTGAAAATTGTTCTATATTGGCAGTTTGTCAGTCACTTTCCTCTGTGTCCTGCAGAATTTCTGGCAGACTCTTTTATTATGCAGGAGTCCCAAAGGAATATCTCACCTTTAGGCAAGTTAGGCAGTCATTTTTCTGTTAGGCCTACATGTCTAGTTCATACAGCATACCATAAAGAAATCCAGGCAAAAACAGTTTCTTGCCCAAATGGATAGCCTTGCCACATTGAAGGAAAAATTTCATAACAAGTTTCTTCAATGCCCATGAAGTAATTGGTGCTTCCAGGAGAAGATGTATCTCACTGTTGAAAAATGTCTAAGTTCTTAAAACATTTTAAATGAACTCAGACATCTAGCGACCTTCACAAGCACAACACAAAGAAGGGAAACACACAAACTCTACTACACAAAAAATAAAATAAAATAAAATAACCGGAGTCAACAACCACTGGTCATTAATATCACTTAATATTAATGGACACAACTCACCTATAAAAAGGCACAGACTAAGAGATTGGATACGAAAACAGGATCCAACATTCTGCTGTCTACAACAAACACATCTTAACCACAATGACAGACATCTACTCAGAGAAAAGAGTTGGCAAAAGGTTTTCCAAGCAAACGGACCGAAGAAACAAGCGGGTGTGGCCATTCTAATTTCCAACAAAATTGACTTCAAACTAAAATCAATCAGAAAAGATGGAGATGGAAATTTTATACTCATAACAGGAACAATTCATCAGGAAGAAGTCTCAATCCTGAATATCTATGCCTCTAATATAAAAGCACCCACTTATGCAAAAGAAAAACTTTTAGAACTCAAGGCAGTCATCAAACCACACACATTAATAGTAGGAGACTTCAGCACACCTCTCTCACCAATGGACAGGTCAATCAGATAGAAACCTAACAGAAAATAAGAGAATTAATAGAGGTAATGAATCAAATGGACTTAACAGACATCTATAGAACATTACACCCAAATAGGAAAGAATATACCTTCTTCCCTACAGCTCATAGAGCCTTTTCAAAAATTGACCATATACTCGGTAACAAAACAAACTTCCACAGAAACAAAAAAAAATATTAGTAACCACATGTGTCTTGTCGGATCACCACGGAATAAAGGTAGAATTCAACAATTCTAATCCCAGAAAGCCTCCAAACTCATGGAAGCTGAACAGTCAACTACTGAATCACCCCTGGGTCAAAGAAGAATTAAAGAAAGAAATTAAAGTCTTCCTTGAATTTAATGAAAATAAAGACACAACAAACTCAAACCTATGGGACATATTGAAAGCAGTGCTAAGAGGAAACTTCATAGCACTAAGTGCCCAATTAAAGAAAACAGAGAAAGCACACATTGGAGACTTAACAGCACACCTGAAAGCTCTGGGAAAAAAAGAAGCAGACTCACCCAGGAGGAATAGAAGACTGGAAATAATCAAACTGAGGGCTGAAATCAACAAAGTAGAAACACAGAAAATAATCCAAAGAATCAATGAAACAAAGAGTTGGTTTTTGGAGAAAATCAACAAGATTGACAAACCCCTAACCAAACTAATCAAACAGCAGAGAGAGAACATGCAAATTAATAAGATCAGAAATGAAAAGGGGGACCTAACCCCAGACACAGAGGAAATTCAGAGAATCATTAGATCTTACTATGAAAGTTTATGGGCCACAAAGTTGAAAAATGTACAAGAAATGGACTTGTTTTTAGATAATTACCATTTACCAAAGTTAAATCAAACCAGGTGAACAATCTAAATAGAGCTGTTAGAAACTGTTATCAACAAGAGATGCCCTATCATACTACTAAAGTATTTGTTCAACTATGATCATAGCTGCACTATTTGTAATAGCCAGAACCTGGAAACAACCTAGGTGCCCCTCAATAGAAGAATGGTTAAAGAAGGTGTGGAACATATACACATTAGAGTTTTACTCAGCAGTAAAAACAATGACATCTTGAATTTTGCATGCAAATGGGTGGATATAGAAAACGCTTTACTGAGTGAGGTAACCAAGACCCAAAAATAGGAATATGGTATGTACTCACTCATAAGTGGATTCTAGCCATAATTAAAGGTCTTTGAGCCTATAATTCGTGATCTTAGAGAAGCTAAATAAGAAGGTAAACCTGAAAAAAAATCATATAGTTATCCTCCTGGAAATTGGAAGTAGACAAGATTGCCAGGCAACCTTGGGTGCAAGGGGGTGGGGGTGGGATTAAAGGGAGATGGTTAGAGAGAATGGAGTAGGGGAGGATTGGGGAAAGCTCGAGGGAATGGGATGGGGGGAAGGGAAGAAGGATGGATATGGGAGCAGGGAAGTATATATCTCAACTAAGGGAGCCATTTTAAAGTTTGCAAGAGACTTGATTCTAGAGGGGTTCCCAGGCTCCAGGAGAGATCCCCAGATTGTTCCCTGGGAATTGGCCCATAACCATACTGACGAATATTTTGCATATCACCATAGAACGTTCATCTGGCGATGGATGGAGATAGAGACAGAGACCCACATTGGAACACTGGACTTAACTCCCTAGGTCCAAATGAGAAGCAGGAGGGAGAACGTGTGCAAGGAAGTCAGGATCAGAGAGAACCTTCATCCGACAATGGATGGAGATTGAGACAGAGATCCACAGTGGAGCACTGGACTGAGCCCCCAAGGTTCAAATGAGGAGCAGAAGGAGGGAGAACATGAACAAGGAAGTCAGGACCGCGAGGGGTGCGTTCACCCACTGATATAAGGGGACTGATTTAATGAGAACTCACCAAGGCCAGCTGGACTAGTACTGAACGAGCATGCGATCAAACCAGATTCTCTGAATGTCACTGACATGGGGGCTGACTGAGAAGCCATTGACAATGGCACTGGGTCTTGTTTCGTCTGCATGTACTGGCATTTTGGGATCCAGTCTGTTTGGATGCTCACCTTCCTGGACATGGAGGGAGGGGGGAGGAACTTGGACTTCCCACAGGGCAGGAAACCCTGACTGCTCTTGGGACTGGTGAAGGAGGAGGAGAGGGAGTAGGGAGAGCGGGAGGGTATTGGTAGGAGGGGAGGAAGTGGAAATTCTTATAAATAAATAAATAATAGAAAAAAAAGAATTTGATCTTTTGATTTAAATATTCCTACTCAAAATTTTTAACTCTAAGAACATTTAAGGTTAATTATATTTATTTATTTTAGTGTTTGTGTAGTCTTTATAAACAAAAAATTAAACTAAAACTCTTTTACCTACAGTGTATTAATACTTGATTTGTAGTGTTTGGAATATGGTAATATTGGTTATAATTTACTGTCAGATTTTCTGGAGTTGCATCCTGTTTACTATCTAAAATCAATTTTTCATAGCGATCCATGGCAAAATGAGAAACCATTTTAAAACTCTGAAAAGCCATGGGACCACAATCATCACAATTTACATACATTACACACGTCAATATACATGCATAGATAAGTACATGGATTGAGTCATACAGTTTTAAATAAGTTCTTCATCAACACCAATGTGATAAACAACTTAATTGAGAATGTTTTAGCCTCATCTATCATATAGTAAGACTACAATTCCACTAGACAGAATTCTGGGTCAGAAGGGAATTCACTTCCTTATAGCTGGCACTGTTGAATTGTTCTATGTTTCACCACAGTGATGACTAAGGTGACAATTTTAAGAAGAGGAGGTAAGCTTTGGTTAACCCTTATTCCACTATGTTTATGAAAGAAATCCTCGTAAATAAGAAAGGGAGTCAAGAAGCAGAGTTTGCAAAGATGTGATGTAGGGTGCCGAAGTTGTCATAGTGGATCTTTTGTCAAGTAAATAAGGTCCCATTAGCCATAGAATGCATGGACTACAAGTTACCTACCTAAAGACTCTAACATCATTGAATGGAAAATTAATGTTATTTATTTAGGTAGATGTAGTAATCGTGATTTAAGGCGAATTCATTCAGTACTTATTTATTCAATATTCAAGTATTGAATTTATTTAATATCCAGTACTTGAAAAAAGGAATTATTTATCTTTATAAATGATCAAATATTTTCAGATAAAAAATTCTTTGTGTTCACAGAAATTTGCATTTCCTGTTTGGTACAAGTATATGGCAAAACAATGCATATGCACCTTGAAGTTTTATCTGAGTTCCATGACAAAGTGTTAATCATCTCCCAGGCATATTATTGCTTGATTTTCACTTAATTATAATTATTTTACAAAATAATGATTAATATTAAATACTTATTTTGAAATAAATAAACAATGAAATAAGCATGAAAATTGGCTACTTTGTGGTGATCAATACTCTGTGATTGTTATATTTGGAGATAAGTAAGTTTGAACAGTGTTTGATCTTCATATTTGTAAGCATTTTCATAATTTTATAATTAACAGTTAAATTTTAAAGTTAGGACTTCATGTATGAAACCTGCCTCTTTATTTTCCAGTGACAGGATGCAGCTTAACCTGCCATCCTTCACTTTACAGACATGGGGGTCACTCTCAGTCAGTTCAAGACTTGAGCTGAGACAAATTCATGGCTCCTCTTCTCCAGTCATTTCCTCCATTTTCTGGGTGTGAATAGGAGCAGATGGGGACTATCAATCACATTCTCACCAGGGCAGTGATTTCTGGGCGTGAAGTAAACAAAGATGCTCAGTCCTGATCTAAACTACTGGATCATTTCTCCTGGATTTGCTGCAATTTACTGAGCAGGATGCCCTCCGATCAGTGCCCTCTGGCTACTTGGAGGAACTCAGAATATACCCTGCAAGCTGTCAGCTCCATCCTTTGAAAGGATTGCTTTGTGGTTTTCTGTCCCATTATTGTCATTTTGCGTGAACATAATCATTCACATCACACAAGCACATTGTTCAACATCTCCCGATACTTACTGATATTTTATGGCACTCTTGAAGACAAAAACGAACTCGCAGGCCTTTCTACACCCTCAATGAAGGGCCCATGGTAAAATATGGCTGGAGAAGACATATGTGTATGCGCTGAATCTGATTCCATAGCTTGTATAGGCTAGGATGCCATGAGAAACACCCACCTACTGAAGGTTCACTACCTCAATTTCCTCCCTAATTTTCTCACTATGTCTAATTTCTATGTCATAAAGTTGTCATCATAATCAACACTAGTAGGAACAGCAGCAAAATAGGTGTGGTGACGTTAAAATTATTCTTAGTACTTACAAATTATATATTTTTGAACTTCAAAAACTAAATATTCTCTCAACTACCTTAAAGAATACATGATATAGGTAAACTACTTAACAATGTTAAATTTAAAAGTAGAAACCCAATTTTCAAGATTTAAACCTCCCTTAGGCAAAGTCTGAGAGTTATGAAACAATTAGAAGAGCTAAAAGTAGTTGAGAAATAACTCAGAGTGGTAAATATTGGAGACCTGTTTTCCACTGTGGCCCGAACAAGCAAAGAACCACGGTGGAGTTCTTTCTGTACAACATGGGGAGTGAATTTTGATGTAAGTTCTCTAATATACTGGGCAAGTTTGTAGTGTAGATGTACGTTCTTTTACATACTGCGTAAGTTTGGTGTATCTATCATCTTGTTCCAATCATTTTATATTCGGATTTGAATCTCAAAGATACACTATAGGCCATATGCTTCAGCACTTAGTTCCTAGCCTGAAAGTTGTTAAAGTTTGTGAAACCATATGGGTAACCAGGAAGTGAGTTGCTGGGCGCCAGCCTTGTCCTAACATCTGATTAAACTGCCTGCTTCATGGTGTGCTTACACAAGAAAAGCAACAGCTGGAATCTCTCAGTCAAGTGAAACTCCTCCACTGGGGCTTTTTTTGGTTTTTTTTTTATAATATTAGCCAGAAAACATAGAAAAATATTTTCCTCTCTAGCTTTTTCAGGTATTTGTCACAATGATTTGTTTTGTTTTGTTTTGTTTTTCTTTTTTTGAGACAGGGTTTTCTGTAGCTTTGGAGCCTGTCCTGGAGCTCACTCTATAGCCCAGGTTAGCCTAGATCTCAAAGAGATCCAAGTGCCTCTGTCTCCCAAGTGCTGGAATTAAAGGTGTGCACCAATATCGCCCGCCAAGTCACACTGATTTTTAAAATAAGTCACTAGCATTATTGAATAATATTAAAGTATATATGGTGGTTTCTAAGAACGTTATCATTAATTAAGTTCTGTGCATTTGATAATAGTGTATACCTGGGTGTAATAATTATACATGATATGCTTCAGACTGTTCAACCAAGAAAATGGCATGAATGCTTACATTGCTTACATGAGTATTAACTTTGTATCAAGTAAAACAATATTAGATTGAGAACCATGGATTTAGTCCTGTGATAGGGCAAGTGTCTAGCATGATTATTATTCTCAGCTATGAATATAAACTATTCTAAAGGTAAACATTTATATAGTTTCTAATTTGGGATATTACAAATTTAAAATACTGAAAAGGTAAACATTCCCATGTCTTTGTGTATATAGAAATCTTTGTGTGCCCTGGAAAGATAACTAGAAATGCAATTGCAGCAATTCTGACTACTATTATGAAGTTCATACAGTAAGTTTAATTTGCAGACACATTTCACATACCAGAATTTGGAAATAAAGCATTATTGAACACAATAACAGTATGTTACTGTGGACTAAAATAATTTTCAGTTGACACTGGCTATAAGTCTTATCAACTTCAAAGAAACTTGAAAAATTGAAGAGCTAAGAAATTCATGACCACTTAGCTCCTAGTAAAGGGAGTACATTTTATAAAGACAAAATTTAGTAGTATAATTTATTAGGAGTAATGGAGTTACATTGTAGGTACACAAGTTCCCCACTTTTCCCGAGGCGCCATGCAGGGCTGTTCTGCTTCCTGGTTCCACTGCATCAGCTTGAGGGTGTGGCATAGAACTGCCCTCTCCTGTTATGTTAATTTTGCCTACGGCCCAAGGGTGTAGCTTAGAGAGAACTCTTCTGTCATGGTAATTCCACCTGCAAGCAAGGTTCTCGCCCGCAGGCAAGGTTCCTGGGTCAGCTTTTCTCTGAGCCTGAGCACGCCCACCTGGCTTCCTCTTTTCTCTGTTCAGCTGCTCTCCGACCTTGGGTGCGGCCCCCTGACTTTTCTCTTTCCTTGTTCCTGATGGGGGGCTGGTGTCCTTTTGCCCCACAGTATATATATCCGACTGATGCTTAATAAAGCTGCCATTTGCCACTTGCTCTTTGGCAGATGAGCCGGTCTCTTTGTGTGTGTGTCGTCTGTTCAAACCCCTAGGACAATTGTCCGTTCTCGTGGGCTCGAGTCAGGAAAGCGCGCGCCTGTTTCGAGGTTCCGGTGTCCACAGAAAAGTGCGGAAGCTTACATTACATCTTGCTCTAAGAAACCTTTTGTCTGTGGTGTCCTTGAGGTGTGTTTCTTGCATTTGACAGATAGATGGATCCTGCCTTTGTAGCCATTCTCTTAGCCTGTGTCTTTTTATAGGTGAATTGACTCCATTGATGTTACAAGATATTAATGACCAGCAATTATTAATTTCTGTTATTTTTCAGTGGTAGTGTTTGCATATTTCCCTTCTTTTGAGTTTCCTTGTGTGAGGTGTTGCTGGTGTTTGGGGGAGTTTTCATTCTAGTACTTTATGTAGGGTTGGATTTGTAGATAAGTATGGTTTAAATCTGGTTTTGTCATGGAATATCTTGTTTTCTCCATCGATGCTGACTAAAAGCTTTGCTGGGTATAGTAGTCTGGGCAGACACGCATGATCTAATAGAGCCTGCAGCACATCTTTCCAGGAACATTTAGATTTCATGTTTTCCATTGAGAAGTTGGGTGTAATTCTGGTAGTTCTGCCTTTATATATCACTTGGTTTTTTCCATTACAGCTATTAATATCCTGTCTTTATTTTGTTATGTTTAGTGTTTGGTTGTTATGCGGCCAGCAGACGTTTTTTTTTTGTTTTGTTTTGTTTTTTTTGGTCCAGACTACTTGGTGTTCTGTAAGTTTATTGTACCTCAATAGGGATATACTTCTTAGGTTAGGAAAGCTTTCTTCAATGATTTTGTTGAAGAAATTTTCTGGGCTGTTGAGCTTGAGTTCTTTTTCTTCTATCCCTCTTATTCTTAGCTTTCATCTTTACATGGTGTCCCAGATTTCTTGCATGTTTTGTATTAAAATTTGCTGTATTTCATTTTCTTTGACCAAAGAATTTATTTCCTCTTTAGTATCATTAACACCTTAGATTCTCTCTTCTATCTATTGTATTCAGTTGGTTATGCTTGCCTCTGTAGTTCCCATTTATTTACTCAGACTTTTCATTTCCAGAATTCCATTGGTTTGTGTTTCTTTTTTGATTGCCTCTATTTCAGTCTTCAAATCTTAATCTATTAGAACTGCTTGCTTTACCTGTTTAAGTATTTTTTCTTAATTTTCTTGAGTTCCTTTAAGAGATTTACTGATTTCTTCAAATTTTTATTTGTCTTTTCTTCCATTTCTTGAAGGAAATTTTTCATTTCCTCTTTAAAGGTCTCCATCATCTTTATAAAGTTACATTTAAAGCACTTTTTCTTCTGTGTTAGAATGATCAAGTATTCCTGTTGTATGACCCCTGGTTTCTGGTAGTACATGTCCCTTTTAGGTTGCTGAATGAATTTTTTCACTGGCACCTACATACCTCTGCTGTAGAAAATCCTTCAGTCAATAGCCTTTAAGTTACCTGCACACTTTGGTGTGCCCTCTTATATTATAAATACTGATGTAGAGCATGTGCCCACCTTCTTCAACTGCTAGATTCAGATGCTGTTTTCCCATTCAAGCAGAGGACTGTAATCTGTGAGTCTACCCCTAAATAAATAACCCCTAAATTGTTCTCAATTCTCATCTAGTATGAGATTTCTTTTTAGCATCTGTCTTCATCTGGAGTCCCATGTGGATCTCAACTCCACACCTACTGGATGGACCAGTCCAAAATGCTCAACCAGACCATGGCCCAGAAGATCCACATACAAGCCTACATTAACAATAAACTGATTGTCCAATTAGCTAAGGCTTCTTATTAACTCTTATATCTTATATTATCCCATTATTCTTGATTATGTTAGCCATTTATCTTGGTACCATTTTTGGCAAGGCAGTCACATCTTCCTTCTTTCTAGGCTGGGTCACAACTGCAGAATGAGCTTTCCTCTTCCCAGAAATCTCTTTTTCTCATTGCCCCACCTCTACTTACTGCCTGGCTACTAGTCAATCAGTTCTTTATAAAAATACAATTGACAAGGTAAAAACCATGTCCCACAGCATTGAGTAGATTAAATTATTGTTGCTTATTTGTACTTGGTGTCAGAAAAGCTAGAAAATGATCCTGTACAAATTGTTGTAACATGAGTGGGCCTGTTTGTTGGGGGTTTTCTATCCTGCCCAGTTCCTCCAGCTGTTTAGTTTCAGAGAAAAATCGCACACAGATCTCTGTAAGTTATAATGCTGATTGGCCCATTAGGTCTAGGCTCTTACTGGCTAACTCTCACATCTTTCTTAACCCATTTATTTGGTCTATTTTAGCCATGTGGCTCAGTACCTTTTTCAGTGGGGCAGCTCACATCCTGTTGCTTCGGTGACCTGGGCAGGAGTTGGAGGAATCAACTTCCTCCTCCCCAGAATTCTCCAGCTCTCCTTGCATCATTTCTACTTCCTGTCTGGTTTTCCCATCTATACCTCCTGCCTGGCCAATCAGCGTTTATTTAAAACATGATTGACAGAATACAGACAATTCTCCCGCACCAAATTGTGTCATGAAATATATGTGATTGATGGGTGGACTTAAGAAAACCACTCAATGTAACTGTAGATAGTAGGTCAGTAATATTTTTACAATAATTTACGAAGATTTGTATGACTGCTATGTTTTCTTCATTTTCTCATTGTGTAAATTTAAGAGACAATTTTATTGTAAATAAATTGCCTTGACCTTGAAATGCAATAAGTGTGTTTGAAATTAGTAAATATTAATAATAATGGAGAACATGCCAATGCTATTTGAGATCTTGTTCTAAATTAGGCTCTATGCTAACCCTTATGTCTAGCTTTTGAAAAATGTAATAACAATGTCATTTTAAAAGTAAGAAAGATTAATAACATTTCTATAAACAAGTAATTTGTAGAATATCAAAATAATATTTACTCATGGATTCTTCTGTTATGCAAATATTAGTATTAATACTAGATTAAATATCAATATTTAAAATACTGTAATATGCAAATTTGTAGTTTAAGTTGATATTACATTTCATATAATTGTTATGTACTGTCTCAGTATTTGTTTACAAATTGGAAATTATTATGTATTTTGACCACAGATTTTTGATAATTTATTTTGTAATTGAATTTTCATGGTATATTTGACAATAAAAAACATTACATTATGTGTCTTATTTACTACTATGCCTGTTATATGAAAAAGTGCTAGGGATAGGACTGATATTTATATATGTCTGTTGATTTAAAAGACCATATTATCCATGTACATGCGTAACAAAAGTTTAGAAAAAACAGGCTGATTATTTTGTTGCTGAATTACAATAATATCTGCCCTTCTCCTGTGTGTCTCACTCTCATTGCTGTTAAGGCTAAAAAGAAACACACAAATAAACAATCAAACAAACAAAAAAATCCTCTTGAAGTTCCGAAATTAGACTTGTATTTTCCTAGTGTTTCTTGTTCTTCTGCATTACACATCAGACCATAGGATATAAATGCTCATTTTCCTCTATTAAACATATGGCACTTTTCCAACAGCCCCTCCCTCCCATTATTTCCATCTAAGGTCTGTTAACACTTTTCATTTAGGTCTGGCATGAAAACTCATTTTGATTACTGTTAGCCTCTGAGCACTTTTTCCTACTGTAGTAATTACTGTTAGCTCTGTCAATACCTCTCTAATTATTCAAGAATTGATCAAGATGAGAATGGAGAGGACTGTACTTTTAATAATATTTTAAGGAAACTAGTAAGAATTTAAATTTACTTTGAGAAGACAAAATGAGGAAACACTTGTTGGTACATTAGATTTGGAAAGTTAAAATAAAACATGTGAGCTGAGTTTCTAAAACGTTTTTCCACAAATAACAGTGGATTAAGGATTCTATTTAGCAATAGAGTGAAAATGTACTAGATGAATTTATGGAAAAATATTAAAGATTCTCTCTTTAGCATGTTAATTCCAAGAATCTTATGAAAATTCATACTGATCATGTAATTCTGTCTTTTAAAATATTTAACTTAAAATAGAAAACATAGACTTGAATGTGTGATCTATTAAATTAGAAATATACAGGACCATACAGAGAAAAAAAATCTGACTTATGGCAGGATGGTTAAACGGTTGTTTATGAAATATAGATTAGGCTTTAAATATAAACATGCTGATAATTAAAGAACTTATTAGATAAGCTTAATTTTTCAGTTAAAATTATTTTAAAATTCATGTGTGATCTCAAGGAGAGTCATAATTTTTTAGTGATGAAAAATGAGAAAAAACTGTTACTCAGTGAAGGACATATCTACTAAAACACTGTTTGCTGTGCTTAATAGAAATTCTAGAGAAGACTCATTCTCTTTTCATTGTCCCACTGTCTCCCTCTCTCCATCTTCTAGCAGGCATTAATTACCTATAGCTATTCGTCTACATGTAAGTTTTTGCTTTGTTTTTTTTTTTTTTTGAGATTTTCCTCCATCTATACTGACATATCACTTGGTATTGTTGTTGTGTAGGTCTCATTTAGGCAATAATATTTCCTGAGATTTCATGGACATAGTTTTCCTGTCTATCATGGAAGGTACTATGAAACAGCACAAATTCTGATGTTCTGGCTCTTAGAATCGTTCCACAATCCCTTTTATACGTACCTGGGACCTTTGAATGCCACTTGTCTTATAGAGGGGTCATTTTGTGTTGGACGCACCACAGATACTTGTTCTCTGCGTCTGATCTGTTCTTGATTTCTACAATGTTCTCTGTCTGCCAAAAAAGAATTATGTTTGATGAGAAGTGAAAGCCACATTTACTTGTAGATGGAAAAAAGCACTTAGAATGCAGTTTGAAATTACACAGCTTCGGGAAAGTGTTAATACTGGATTATCACTGAGGGCCCATGATCTCACTGAGAGCATTTACAGTAACAGGTATGAATTCCCTCCTACTGAGTGTGACCTAGGTCAAGTTAGACAATTAATGGTTGCCTTTAAGATATAAGAGCTAAAGTTGCACATCGTGGATATTTTGAATTAGGCTTCATATTCTCTTATTTTTTTACTTGCAAATATCCAAGTTGCCTAGTTAAAAGCCATCTTTTTGTTCAATATATTTTAGAAGAATATTTCAATAACCTAGAGAATCCCCCAGTAACAGTGTTATGTTTCTACTTTTGATTTTTTAAATAAAGAATGATAAAAATGCAAGAGAACTATGCTTCTAATTATATATTTTTCATGCTATGAATATTAAAATCAAATAATATTATTTGAAAATGCTTCAAAGATTGTGTTTTTTCAAAGTTTGTTTACATGGTGGATTATATTTATTGATTTACATATCTTAATCAATCCCTGCATCTCAGCAGGATAATTGCAGGAGCACAAATGCAAAGTCCTCACATTGAGAGACTTTTCTAGAGCTCTGGTCTTTGATGAATTAGGATTTTGGTTGCATTTGGTAAGTGGTAATGTCTGCATGCTTAGTGCTGTGACCTGAGTGGTCCTTCCTTCATGGACTCAGAAATGTTAAGTTATTGGGACCTACTAAGTGCTAGAGGTCTGTTACATACAGCATACCCAAAGTTATGGGATACAGTGAAGGAAGGGATACAGATAGGATGTCCTTCCTATCTGCCTATATAAAAAATAGACAATCAAACAACAGAAACATAGAAAGAGATCATATACTAATAATATCTCATCTGAAAACTCTAAATAAAAAGGAATAAATCACACTGACAATCTGTAGGCTAGGAAAAGTAATCCATCCAACTCTAAGCTAAAATAAATAAAAAATGAAACAAGAAACAAAAAATATACAGAGTCAATGAAATAAACAGTTGGTGTGTTGATAAAATCAGTGTGATTGTCAAACCCTTAGCTGAATTAATTAATATTAATGGAGAATATATCCGCATTAATTATATTAAATAATAAAAAGGAGACATAACTACATACACTGCGAAAATACAGAGAATCATTGGGACATATGGTGAAAACAAGTACTCCACAAAATTATGAAATGCAAAATAAGTAGATTATTTTTATACATACTACCTACCAAATTAAATCCAGATCAGTCATTCAATTGAAAGATACCTATAACCTATACTCAAATAGAAGCTTTAATCAAAAATAACAAAACCAAAGTAAGGCCAGAGCTAGATGATTTTAGCCCAGAATTCTACCAGAGTTTCAAAGAAGAGTCAATTTCAATCCTCCTCAAACTATTCCACAAAATAGAAACAGAAGCAATATTGCCCAATTCAATGTATGGGCTTCAGTTATTCTGATACCTAAACTATAATTAAAGAACAACAAAAGGATGAATTGCAGACTAATTTCCCTTGAGAACATGAAAACAAAGTCTCTCAATAAAGTATTTCCAAAACGAACCAAGAACATGTTACAATAAAGATCATCATCTATGATCAAACAGGCTTCATTCCAGAGATGCTGGTATGGTTCTACATATGGAAATCAAGAAGCATAGTTTAGGTCATTCTGACCTGCCGAATCTCCCTTGAGAGGTCATCTATAATTTCAGTAGTCAACTTTATATGTTATTTTGTGTTTCTTCTTGTAGTTTTATCATTCTTTCTTTAATCTGTACTTTTACTGTTTTGATCTATAAATGCTTAGGAGACTTTTCTGATCAAGGCTATTTGATTTTCTGTATGCTTCTGAACATCAATATTCACCTCATCTGTATTTCAAAACTATGTTGTATTTTGAAAATATGCTAAAATATACTTTGAAAATATGTTAGTTGATAGAAAATGATGAGATGAACTAACCACTTTGATAGAATATACATAAATATTTAATTTGTCTATGAAACTCATAAAATTAACTAATAAATCATATGTTCATGCCTCTAGTCTTATTTACAGAACTATCTTCTAAAACCTAATTATCAATTTATGACACCTGTATTTGCCCCAATTATATGTATTTTTGTACTATAAGTTTATTTTTTTTTTATTTAGGCCATCTTTTCCGTTTTTGCACAGGATGGACAAGAATTCTGTATACTCCCTAATATATTTTAAATATGTTTAAACTGTAATCATTTACAGCAGGAAACATTCCTCCTAAAAAAGAAACTTGAAAGTACTCCACACTTTGGGAATCTCTAGGAATAAAGTGCATTTTTGAATGTATAATAGAAATTAAATCAAGATAAGTAATGAAAAGAAATACGACTTTTTTTCTTACTGATAGCCAAATTGGAAACAAATGCTAGAGAGTGCAAAATTTCATACAGACATATCTATGGGACAGAAAACCACAACATTTTATTGTGTAAATACATTCCAAAATCATCATTTTTGTACTGCTGAATATAGCATGATTATCGGGGAGTAAGCATACTTTTTATTTACCTTTATAAGAGCAGTTATTTAATATTTTCTTTCTAGTACCAATTTTGAT
This sequence comes from Myodes glareolus, assembly GCF_982192425.1. Taxonomy (NCBI): domain Eukaryota; kingdom Metazoa; phylum Chordata; class Mammalia; order Rodentia; family Cricetidae; genus Myodes; species Myodes glareolus. The sequence continues at coordinate 14,327,446 of NC_142045.1, read as the reverse complement.
TTTTGTTTCAATATCATTCTTGTGAATATATTTAATTCCCTTAAGCAATTTTACTGTTTCCTCAGAAAATGAATATTTTTTCACTCTCTATCACTTCCTACCAAATTGTACACAATTAAAATTATTAATTTCATGGTAAATTATAGCCACAATATTCCCAACATTACCTTGATGCTGAATACATACTCATTAATATAGCTATGACAATAGGGCTTCCAGTGAAATTTCATATTTATTGAGGCTAAAAAATAATGAATTGATTCAATCATTTCTTGAGTGTTATTTCCAATGTCCATGAAACCAATAAAACTATTAAGCAAAGATATTTCTGTCTCTTGTCAAATAGACTTCATAAATAGAGTGTTTAGTGACTAAAGGTTGCCATGTGTTATTTCCTTTTATCATTCTCTCTCTTATTATAAACAAATTCTCAATCATTGGATTAACCAATAAAAACTCAGGAGCCAGATACTGGGTTGAAAACCTGCTAGCTCAGAGAAGCCTTTCTGGATTGTCTCTATGAAAATTTTCGTTTCTAAGAATGTCTTGCCTACAATCCCATTTCAAATAACTTTGCTTAGCACAATTAAAACCTCTCACATTTTGATTTTTTTCCTAAAACTTTTAAAAATTATTTCTATCAGAGTAGAATCATAAACTTGAGATCCACCCTCAGTCACATTTCTAGTCCATTCATATATTGGCATTAATTTTTCATTTAAAAGCCTGATCATTCTGAATCAGTATTTTCAAAAGACAAATATTTTCAAAAGACAAATATTCAATTAATATTTGTCTGACTTTTGAATCTGATACGATTCTCTTTGCAGCTGAAGTCAATATTTGCAAAATAATCAGTGAAGGCTTCCTCGGGGCCCTGTATGATTTTAGTAAATGACTCAGATCTCTTTTCCAATTCTCCAAATTTATACCAAATATTTAAAGCTGCTGAAGGACGTGGTGCCAAGATGTGATTATCAAATTCTAGCCATCTTTGTCGTTGTCCTACACCTAGAAACCGGTCATGGCAAATGTTAATACCTCTAACCCTATTTTAGTGAGTGTTCAACTACTCTAGCTTCCTCTACCATGTTCACCATTATAGAGAAGAACAAGTTTCCAATATTTCACTTGTTACATCTTTCCAGTCTTAGGAAATAATTCTGTTCCGAGTTGCCCATGAATTTAACATTTGCTTCACATAGGGTGAATGCAGATCTTATGAAATGACCACTTCCTTACATTTTCTCAAATCTAATATTTCTATAGGATTCCATTTAGCTTCTTCATAACCTTGTGGTGCTTATCTGTTGGTAGCTCTTGTATAGTAACTGGGTAAGTAAGCCAAGGTTGGCTTCCTAACAAACTTGTGCCACCCCTCTTCGGTTTCATCATGGTGTGGTATGGTAGGTTGTTGTTTAAATTTCTCTGTCCACTTCTGAGTATTTTCTTTATTTTCATTTATAAATCTTTCTAAGGCTAGCAATTTATCAAACCACTTCTTACATTTGGTACAGGAAGGTATGGCATTTAGGGATAATATATGAGTTACAGGACTGTAGTAACCGAAGTGATATTATGTCAATCTTAGTTAAGTCTTTTACCATTTCAATTTCTGGCTCTATTTTCAAACCATCTAAAGTAGCATTATACAGTGTCCTAATGCCTTGTATTATGATATTTTTCATCCTTAATGTGAGAAATATATTTCCTTTTAATATTTTAATTCTTTCCTTGAAGACTTTTAAGTACAATGGCATGGCATCTAAATGTGTTTGCAGCTTTTGTAATATCTCTGCCCATGTGGTCATGCCAGATGCTGGAGTACCAAATGTTTTTTACAAAGTCTCAATTGTTCACTTTTACCAGTAAAAACTCAGGAGCCAAATGCTGGGGCGAAATCCTGTTAGTTAACAGAGAAAGCACCAGCTGAACTTCCTCCTCTGCTGCTGTTCGCCAACCCCTTTTATCCTATGCCATATCAAACCAAACCTTCTACTGAATCTCCCTTTCTTCTACTTCCTAAGAGTCTATGTACCCGTGCTTGTGGCATCCTCTTTCTATCATTTTTCTTAATCACTCTGTCTTTGTTTAATGTCAACTGGTTTCTTGTTCTGTCTCTTGAGCTAATGTTGACTTTATTCAATCTTATTTACAGTGTTCAAGCAGAAAATTCTATGATTAAAAGTGTGTGCTGCGTCAGAGCCATACAACAAATAGGAACAGATTTTTCCAATAAATAGTACAATCTCCGGATTCACAGTATGATTAACTATCCTGCAACAGTTATATATTTTATTTACTGAGTATGAGTCTCTCAGTGAACTGTGTCTCACGGATTCACTTAGTCTAGCTTGCTGTCTTGACCAAGGTATTTGTTTATGCTTCCTGAACCATCAGATTATATTATGTGTAAAAAGAAAAACTCTTGGTTTGGTTTGGCTTTTTTCTTGTTAGCTATTGTTTCATTTTCTGTGTCTACTGTGGGTCTAGACTCTGTTCCTCACTCCTCCATAATAAGTACTTTATCCATTGATCTATAACCTCATGCAATAATATAATTCTGAATTTATAGACAGCCAAGTAATCAAGCAGAGAAAACATGTAGGCAGCAAAATTGTCTCTAAAAATGTTCCATGGGAAATACTTTTTTATATTCCCACTGTCAGAGCCACAAATATCTTTAGCAAGTCTCTTAAGAAGTATCATAGAACACTATCACTGTTATTACTAAAAGCGTAATTAGGCCTTACTCTGGAATGTTTTTCTATTCTTATATATGAGAACATGCATTTGTTTAAAGATCTCTAGAAACCAGTTGCAGAATTACTGGAAAATGTATCATAGCTCCAGAGTCAGTAATGAAAATGAAGATGACACAATGTACTCAATAGTTTTATGTCAACGAGACACAAGCTAAAGTCACCTGAGAGGAAGGGAACCTTAGCTGAGCAGCAATCTTGCATGCTTTTAATCCCAGCATGTGAGAGACACAGGAAGACGTTTGAGTTTGAGGCCTGCCTGGTCTGCAGAGTTAGTTCCGGGATATCCATGGCTACACTTGGAATCCCTGTTTCAAAAAACCAAGAAAAAAAATGAAGAAAAATAATTACACACCTCCATAAGATCAGGCTATAGGCAAGCCTTGATAGCATCTTCTTAATTAGCGATTGATGAGGAGGGCCCACACCATCGTGAATGATGCCATTCTTGGTTTGGTGGTCCTGGCTTCCATAAGAAAGCAGACCAAGCAAGGCAGTAAACAGAACTCATATAAGGTCTCTGAAAATATCCTGCCTCCAGATTCTTGCCCAGTTTGAATTCTTGAGCTGTAGAACAATGGTCTGCACCTTGTCACTTGTATTTTAAATAAACGGTAATTGACCATTAGCCAGGCAGGAAGTATAGGCAGAGCGGCCATGCAGGAAGTAGAGGTGGGGTGATGAGAATTCTGGGAAGAGAAAATATTTAGTCTGCAGTCATCACCCAGACACAGAGGAAGCCAGACATAGAGCAAGCAAGATGTGACTGCCTCATCGAAAAGGTACCAAGCCATGTGGCTAACACAGACAAGAATAATGGGATAATACAAAGTGTAAGAAAGTCTAAGCTAATAGGACAATCAGTTTATGATTAATGTAGACCTCTGTGTGTTTCTTTGGGACTAAATGACTGTGGGACTGGGTGGGACAGAAACCTCAGCCAACATTCCTGTCCTGACATTTTGGATGATTGACTTCAAAATAAATACATAAGCCAAATAAATAATTTACTTCCCAAGATGCTTTTAGCCAGGGGGTTTCATGGTAACAATAAAAACCATAACTAAAATACATAATATCGTATTTTTTTCTGGAGATTCTGACAAATATCTACTTATTCCAGGTAGGACACGGACCAAGAAATAAAGAAACAATTCTACCTAGCTGTAGCTTTCTGAACCACTAAGTTTATTACAGCGATTTACTGCCGAGTGGGCAGCTCACGGGTGGCTACATTACTGAAGAGAAATTTTCTTTTCCACAGCAGTTGTTAAATGTCTATATAACCTTAAGGAAAGATATGGTCCTCCAAGCCAATTTCCCTGGCAATCATAGAGTTCATAAATACTTGAGGAGGGTCATTTCTCTGTGAGACCACTCTAAGATGGAAAGTTAATGAGTCCAAACTTGCTCTGATTTTCTTCTGATAATCAAAGCTGCTGACAGTTCAAGAAGACAATGAACATATCACATTCAGAATATGGTACTCAACAACAGTTACAAGAATGGGCAGGCCATATTTATAATATGTTAATTGTTGTACTTTTCTGGTGATGGTGTTCATGACGCACTTAAAAAGTCCAAAAATCTGCACTCTTTTGTTTTATTGAAAAAAATACAAAAATATGAAGAATTTCCAAAGAAAATTCCACACTTGAAGAAAAAACTGCATGTATTAGTTATTCAAATAATATGAACTTAAAGAAAACTGAGCTGGGAATATATCCTCAACAACTCAGATATTCAAAGAATTTATACCACCTATTTTAATAGATAATAATGCATGAAACTGAGCCAGGTGTGTTAGGGCATGACTATAAGACCAGCACTAAGGAGGCTGAGATAGGATTATTGTGAGTTCTTGGCCAAATTAGACTACTAAAACGCAATATCCAAAAAAACAAAACAAAACAAAACAATAAACAAAAAAACAAAAAAAACTTAACTAAGCTAATTTGAATCACAATTAATAAATCTCAGAGACAGAAATTGGGCTTCAATCTAAATCTCAGAAAAGTAAAACAGCCTTACTATTACCTCTACTGTAGTCCAAAATGGTGATCCTACCTCCAGGAATCTCAAAATGAGATTGAAACTGAGAGCTGTCTCCTCCTGTTTTATAGTCCTCTCTAGTTCTGGGACTAAAATCTTGTACCACTACTGCCAGATTTCTATGGCAAGCTAGTTTGTCTACTGGGATTAAATGTGTATGTTATAGCTGTCTGGTCTGTTAAGGCGGCCAATGTTACTGTTTTACTTTTCTGATCTTCAGTAAAGTTTATTAACTATTTTCCTAAAAAGTATAATACATATAATTTCATATACAACTACAGTGCATAGTTTAATGAAGTTTTCTCATCTGTGCTGTTGGTGCCACTGTGAAAACCAAGGGTCACCCAACAAAAATCCCAATATAGGATGTGAGAAGTCCTCTATTTGTTGTTTGCCAGGACTTTAACGACACTAAATACACAAACTATTTTTATAATCTTTTGTTCAGTCCCACAAGTGGAAGGTAATTCCCTATTGCTTTAGAAAATACATCCTCAAAATTTTTTGAAATGTTATAAAGTTTAACAAAACACTTTGCTCCCTGTTTTAGCTGATAAAGAACATGGCACATGTACTAAGATTTATGCATGCATAGACAAGTTTAAGAAGTAAGGAATGTGCTGATTTAACACATTCAGTTATGCTTTTGAGATCTCTATGAACTAGTAATTTGACATTTGGAAACTTACTTAATCTCTCTTGATCATATTTTCATCCCACAAAACATAAACTACAATGAGTTTTTAGGCACCAAATATCCATTGAAGTTTCTTATATTTTGTTTTTTTCTTATATTTTATTGTTTGAGGTTCTGAATTGCCTACAATAGGCAAAGCTGACAGAAGACTGATGTTCATACAGAATACATATTCCTATATAGTAAAGATACTGTGAAACAGAGCATGATACACAGTAAAAAGTAGACAATGACAATCAGAAGGATAACCAAGCAGTAGTGGTTCTAGCATGGGCATGTCTGGTGTTCGTTCCTCGGTATAATAGACAACACATTCATGTGCATGCACGCATACGAATAGATGAGTCTGTTTTCCTTTTTAAAAAAGCATAGATTGAACATAGAGAGTATGTAGTCTGATCCTAATCTGTATATGTGTGTGGCCTATTCCAATGATAAATAAGCATCATAACTGACGGTGTGGAAGGACTGTGGTAGCCTGAAGGCAAAAATGGGCTGTGAACCATTTACTTCTGGATATGGCATGTTGGTTGCCTTCAGGAACTCATAGCCATTGTGGCTACTGAGTATAGTAACAGCAATGGAGGAAGGAAGAAAGAGGGAAAGAAGGAAGGAAGGAAGGGAAGAAGGGAGGGAGGGAGGGAGGAAGGAAAGAAGGAAAGAAGGAAGGAAGGAAAGAAGACAGGGAAAATAGGGAGGGAAGGAGGAAGGCAGAGAGGGAGGATGAAGAAAGAAAGGAAAGAGGAATGGAAAAGATCAAAGAAAAAAGAAAATATGGAAGGAAGGAAGAAAAGGAGGAAGGAAAGGAAGAATTCTGAAGGAGTCATGAGGAGAGCAAGTGGACCCAGGGTTAAAAACTATGCTTACAAGCCTGCAAGAAGGATGGGAAAAGACAACAGAGTGTGAATAGACTCTCCCTAGATTGTATAGAAGTATGAAATTGTTAGAATATAACATGTCTAAAACAACGATTAAAATCATTTAGAAGTTTCTCTTGAAGGAACATTCTTCATACTAAGAAAGGTAATACTAATTGAAAATACTGAATGTATTCTAGTACAATTCTTGGAAACAAAAGCCAAGCAAGAAGAAAATAGCACCGATTTACTGTAAAAGAAAAGAAAAGGTTGCCATCAATCATTTTGACAACACTTTGTTCAGAAAAGAATTAAAAGGAATATTAAAATATGCAAGGGGAAAGGTGAGCAAATAATTTTATATCTATTCTTTTAACATGAAATAAATATTCAGAATAATTGAATGTAATACAATACTAATAAAATCTTGAACAATTACATATACTTATATTTTCAAAGATTTAGAAATTGGTATTATGATATATGTGATGAGGTAAGCTAACAGGAATTGTTGTATTTTCCTGAAAATTAAAACTCATAAATTAATATGTCCTATACAAAAATGGTATGAAAAAATATGGACACTAGGATTTCTTGACAACAGTTTGTCTTTCAGAAATTTATTCTATAGAGACACCTACAAAGACACATATAATCGTGAGTAGCATAATCACTAGTAGCAGAATATTAAATTTATAATAAGAAATGGCTAAATTAATTTAAATATCTTTATTTACAAATCCAAAGTTATTAAAAATATATTTACTCCTATGCGTGACTATGTATATAGTTTAATACAAACAACAGGAATAACATGATTTATGAAAATTATTAGTGTTCAACTATATCCCTCATATATATAAACACTTGTTTGAATTCATTTATATTTAATTAAAATTATTGTTACTCTGAAATGAATTAAGAAATGAAAGAAGGCATATTTTAGTATCTATAATGTAGTCTGTGTTAATATATGGTATGTATATGTTTGCTCAAGCTCTCATAACAAATGCCATAAACAATACTATACTGTGATGGGCAACTTAAGTATTGGAAATGCCTATGTTGGCTGACCATGATGCAAACTGTGCACTTTGTGCAAGAGAACTGAAAGTCCCAGCACATTAAAACTATTTTAATGTAATTTGACAAGGAGCAAAAAGTTCAAATCAGAATCATTTTATTTAACTTTAATGTTGACATTTGTAAGTCAAAGTAGTAAAAATGAATACATTTTAAACTTATGATAATTCTTCATTGCTTTAGAAAATACAGTATTGACCAGAGAAATCACATTTTCAGAACACATATTGTGACATTTCCAATCTCATTTGTCGTTGTTTGACTGGGGGCTTCACCCCAGCTCCTGGCATAAGCTTTCTCTGCTGAGAGTTGCCTCAGTCCAAACACCACCCCTGAGAAAGCCCACTAAACAGTGACCTCTCCCCAATGAGGGTCAAGAAAGCTTGCCAAATGGTAACCCCTCCTCAGAGTAGGTCAGGACCACTCCCACAGGCTATTTAAACTGCCCCCTAGAGAATGAACACTTGGTCTCTGGGTTTTCTGTGATCTCCCCTACTCTCTTCCCCTCTCCATGTTTTCCATTATCCCGAGGCCACCCAGGAGCAATCCATTAAATATGGGCATTTTTTAAATTTGGTTTAATTTGGTTTGATTGAGATTATTTGCATTAGCAGAGAGATTCGGCTTAAGAAAATAACTAACCGTCATCATTCTTTTCCCTTCTTTTCACTCTAGATTAAATACATTCATTAAAGACTCAGCATTAAGAATTCTGTTAAAATGATCACACAGAAATCAAGTAAGCCTTTAGTGATAGGACTCTAGAAAGAAATTTCTTTCTACAAAGTGTCAACTGTTGATTTTTTTTCCATTTACTAACACTAATTTGGCACCCTGAAAAATCAAATAAAATGTCCAAGGATTAAAACATAATCAAATATATTCTTCTCAGCAGAAATTTGTTATTTATGAAAATTTATCTTTGCTTCCAATAATTAAGAAAAGTAATAATTGCATGTAAATGTTAAATGTGTTTCCCGTATATTGCTTCTTTATAATATAAAAAAGTCATATAGTATATACAACATAAACATTACTATATGAAATTCAATATAAATTACAGATACTGGGGGCTGGAGAGATGGCTCAGTGGTTAAGAGCACTGGCTGCTCTTCCAGAGGTTCTGAGTTCGATTCCCAGCAACCACATGGTGGCTCACAGCCATCTGTAATGAGATCTGGCGCCCTCTTCTGGCGTGCGTGCAAACATGGAGGCAGAATGTTGTATACATAAGAAATAAATAAATAAATCTTTAAAAAAAATTACAGATACCAAAGTATATGTGTTTTCAGACAATAATTGAAAAAAGTTATAAAAACCTTTAGCATTCCAAATAATTGGAGTAGTTTGTGCTTTAGGAACTTGAGTAATTAGCAAACCTCAAGGAAAAAAATTTATATACAATTGAGAAAACTTTTTATTAAGTATAATTAAGGCAATTTTGCCCATCTCTAATTGCTAGTCAATTGCACATATAGCAATTTACATTTCAATTTGGAAAGAATGTTAATGATTTGAAGTGTACCTCTTTTCATTTCATTTTTATTAATTCAACGTGTCTTTTACATCCTATGTTCTGATCCCATTGATTCCCTTATCCTTGCCTTCATCTTTTTCCTAATCAACTTCACCTTCTCTCTAATCATCCTCCACCACCCCATTTAAAACTTCCCTTCTCGAGAATATAAGAATAGAAGGCAGAACCACAAGGGGTGCGACTGTGGAACTGATCTAGTGGTCGCTCAACAAGGCCAGCTGGACTGGGTCTGAATGAGCATGTGATCCAACCGGACTCTCTGAATGTGGCTGACAACAAGGGCGGATTGAGAAGCCAATAAAAATGACACTGGATTTTGATTCTAGTGCATGGACTGGCTTTTTGGGAGCCTAGTCTATTTGGATGCACACCTTCCTAGGATGGAGGGAGTGGGCCTTGGACTTCCCACAAGGCAGGGCACCCTGACTTCTCTTAGGACTGGAGAGCGAGGGGGAGGGGGAGGGGGGAGTGGGAGGGAAATGGTAGGATGAGGGGAGGTAGAAATTTTAAATTAATTAATTAATTAATTAAAAAATGAAAATAAAACTTTTTTCTCTAAATTCCTATTTTCTACTTTCATATTACAATCCTTTCACTGCCCATGTATCTTCAGAACTCATTTTAATCCTCCTTTAATCTTTTAGGCCCCACATCTTGAAACTTGAAGACACTAATGGCTACTTAAACATAGGATTCTAAAGCATGAAGAGTATTTGAGTTGGTGTAATTATAATTTTCACAATGTTTACTGTTCATTGTTCCTAATAGAATCTGGAGTATCCACAGGAATTGGAGACTTCTTCAACAATGTCTTTAACAACATCTTTGCTGTTGAAGCTATTCTTCAGTTTCAAAGGTAGCTTCTACTCTCAATTTTTAAAGTACCTTATGAATTTTGTATGTGTTTTCTGAGCATTTTCATTTCTGATATAAATGTATTTTAGATCTTTTACACTTTTCTCTCAGTTACCTGTGGTCATGAATTTTGACACATTTTCACTGTTCTTAAGGATGTGTTTGCTCCTCTGTTCTTTCTCTCTCTCTCTCTCTCTCTCTCTCTCTCTCTCTCTCTCTCTTTTTCTCTCTCTTATACTTTCTTTTACTTAAGATGCATTTTATTGATATTCTTAGCACAAATATTTTTCCTGTTCATTGTTAAATAAAAAATTTATTTTACTTATCCTTTAAGAAAATGAATTACTCAAGAAATCTTGTATCATTTTTGATAATTTTCTGTACTGATAAAATTAAGTCTTCAAAGTCTGACCCATACCGCGCTCTTATGTCACATGTTTTATCCCCTTTAATCGACACTGCCTGGTTAGGAAAACATTTCCATCAGCTCTTTTTTACACTGGGCCTTTTCTTGTATCAGCTGTAAAGTTTCAGTGTAAATGAACTAAAATATTTTAACGGTCAAGATATTTGGAGAGGATGCCAGGCCATTTGTTCTAATTTTATGGAATAGATTTCTAGAGTTCCCTGTTAGTTCAACTTGATCATTTCTTGTCGTCCCAGAGTGTGTGCGTATAAAGTATGTTAGTGTGGGTATGTGTATACCATGAAATTTATGTGGATATTGAATAACATTTTTGGAATTTTCTTCCCTGGTGGAAATTATGTATTTAGCTTGAAGATGTGGGAAGCAAGTGCCATGAAGACATGTCACTAACACCATGCCTTTTTCATAAGGTCTCTCTTGACCTCAATATTACCTCTTGTCTTTGCATTTCTTTCCTAATCTCATGCATTTCTATGCTGTGACATTCTTTCTCAGATAAGTAGTTGTTTGTCTTAATTTCATGTTTTCCAAAGCAAATTTTTGTATAGAAAATATTCTCTGTTAATTCAATTCCTTTTTTTAATGTGCAGATCCATGTCTAATCTTATTTCTGAAAAAAGACTCTGTATCCTTCTAGAACCTTTGTCATCATAGTTGAGAACTTGCTACTGATTGTCTTCTATCTCTGTAATAGATATTGACTGTGAAAAGGATAGAATTCTTTTCTTAAATTCACGCTTACTAGCCTTGTATATAAAGCTCATTAAATTTCTAGACTGTTGCAGTTTGATGCCCTCATACTAACTTCTGTTTTTATTTTCATTGGCCTCAGAAGGATAGAATAGAACACAAAAAGATAGCTATGGAGAGCCATGGTAATGGAATACCTTGATCACAAAACACTGTGGCAACTCTCCTTGTCCCCAGGAGATCCATTGAAAGTCATTCTGGAGATGCTTCCTCAGCAGATAATACCAAGCCATTCACCCACCAAGTTTTATGTATTCACATATTCATAATAAAATTCAATTCAGAAATTAGTCATGATAAGAAAAGTACCTAGTAAGTAACAATTACAATATGGGAAAAGAAAAGTGATTTAAACTTCTGGATTGTTTATTTCAGGAGTTTCCATTTTGTACGTTCAAGGCTTAGTTTATTATGGCTAAATGAAACTATATGGAAAACAATAAATCTGATTGGAGAAGTCCAGAGAATAAATAAGGAAGGGTTTGTGAAAGACAAAAATATTCTCACTGTGCTCTCCATGTTTATGTCTACATGCATGTACAAGAGCAAAATTGAATATAATACTAAATATTACCATGAATATCTAATATTGCAGAACTTTATATTACACAAAATGATACAGATTAAGAACTTTATATTACACAAAATGACACAAATTAAACAATAAACAGATAGCCAAGTTGTATTTTAGGGAGTGAGAAGATACATGAAAGCCTAAAACTAAAAAAAAAATCATTTATTGTTTACAGTTGGTGCCAGGCTGACCCTCTGATTAAAAACTGATCTCAGACTAGACTAGAATGGAGAACTGAGCTAAAGGAAAAGTTGTGTACCCTTGGGCAGAAACCTCAGCCCAAGAAACATAACAAATTTGAAACTGGAGACATTCATTCTATTTATCTCTAATGGCATTTTTGGAACAGTCCTCATATTTTTTGTAAGTGGAGAGACTCCCTTAGACTGTATCTTGATTATATTCACGGCTACACCTCTCCCAGGTACTGAGTCACACTTGACAGCAATATGCATCCCCTCCTCCTCCTCCTCCTTCTTTTAAGAGATTATCTCATAGCAACTGTCTTGGTCCCCTGGCTCTCACAATCTTTCTACCCTCTAGTGTACTATATTCCCTAGCGTTAAATAGGGAATGTCATGTGACTATATTAATTCAGGTACCTTACAGACCATTGATATATGCATTTGACCACTTTTTGCTTTCTGTTGCATTCATAGTTTTATTTTAATTGGACATTTATCTACTTATTTAACCACATTTATAGTAATATATTATGTAAATTAAACTGATCTGCCAATTCTGTTTACCAAAAATATCTCAAATAAAAAACAATATTAGAATTATTTAAATTTTACTTATATTTTCTTTTGTCATATGTACTTTCTACAACTATAGAAAGTAGCTTTGCTTTAAAATAATGATTTCTTTAGCACAAAAAAGCAGAATGGCTTTAACAGCCATTTTGAAAATTACTGGAATTTCTGTCCTCACACATGAAAATTAATGTAAAAATTTTATGATTTTTTTTCAGCAAACAGAAAAAATAATCAAGAAACAAAATATAATCCAAAGATACTCTAATTTTAATCATACTAAAAATCTTGACAAGAAAACAACAAACATTTTAAGTTTTATAATTGACATTTATAATTTATATTTCTGTAAGAGAAGACTTTGGATGAACATTAAACAAACACTACAGTTCATAGCATTCAATACTTTAGTATTTGAATAGCTATTTCAAGTACCATATTTTAGCCTTTCATGGTGTAAAGAAAGTGCTCAAGGGAGGGGAACAGGAAAAATGTATAGCTCAATAAAATCAATATAAAAATAAATAAATAAATAAACAAATAAATAACTCAAATTATGCCTTTAGAACCATACTGCAGTGACATTCATGATACAACAAGGTCTAGGACTGCTAGAAGCAACATTGACTCATTTTATGATACATTTGATTTTGAATTTATTTGTCATCAATGTCGTTAGTGATAAATTAAGACCCAGCATTCAAAACCTAAGTCAATGGAAGCCCTTATTCAGATCACTGCATTGGGGTAAAGGGTATGTAAATTTAAAATATTTAACCTACAAATTACATATGTTGCAGTCAGATGTTGGTGTTATTCAACACAGGTCTAATGTGCTTACTCTCCACCCAAAAAGAGGGAAACAAAGCCTGGTACTGAAAACCTAGCCAGCTTCCTAGCGTTAGCAAGGTCAGGAGCCTTAGAAAAGAAACTACAATTACTGTTTTGGTAGACCACTGTAATTACTTACTACATTCTAAATCTTATGCACATGTCTCTGTATGTGTGTATATAACCATTACGCCTTATCAAAAAACCTTCTCTTTATAGAAAATGTAGACCATCAGAAAAACAACAAATTGGACGTAATACGAGGATCAATGGATTATAAAAAATCCCAATACCAGTTTATACATTTAAATCATATTTCCTGGATCTATGACTTAGGTAACGCCTTAAAAGAGGGTACAGAAAGATTGTTAGAGTACAATACCAGTTATTCTTCTGCAAAACATTCTGTCGCAGAAATGGATGTTATCCAAACAAGATCTGAACAATTTCATGTGGAAGTGAAATAATTTCACAAGCACCTAACTGTAGACAAGGAATTACAGGCAACCAATGTTTATTCCTAGAGATGAGCCTCCTGATTGTCCAAAACAGAATGGCCATCTCTAAAACTACATGTAAACAAGCAACAATAGCAAAACGATTCAGCTGGTAGTGCTAATATATTTGTGAACACTTATGTAACAATAATACTTGAGGGGAAAGATGCTACTAATTTGAGGGTGAATGCTGTGGGATATTTGCACACCATTTGCAGATGTATTGACTGTGATTGGTGTAATAAAAAGTTGCCCAGCCAATAGCTAGGCAGAAGGTGTAGATGGAACATCTGGAGAGGTAAATGAAGGGAGGAGGAATCGAGGTGCACAGATGCTAGAAGACATATAGAGGAAACAGAAGGTCCAAGATGGAAGAAAGCTAATGCTTCGTGGTAAAATGTAGATTAATATAAAGGAGTTATTTTAAGTTTTAATAACTACTTTGGACAAGCCTGAACTATTGCTCAAGCGTTTATAATTAATAATAAGTCTCCATGTAATTATTTGAGAGCAAACTGGAAGCCCAAAAGAAAGTTCAAATACTGGTGAAAGGGTTGGATAGTGAAGGTGTTAGGAAGGGCTTAGTGAATGGAAATGGAAAGAAGCAAGTAGATCATTCCATTTTAATTAAAATATGTAAAAATTAAAAGGAAAGTAAAATCATACTACTAATAAGCTTCATCGCAATTAATTGGAATTTCATTTTTTTCAGTCTGTCAGGTATAATACAATTTAAAAAGAAAGCAAGTAGAAACACTAGCTACAACACTGTTCAAATATTTCTGAGGGCCATACCTTATTTCTGGCCACACAATCAGAATTTATTGCTCCCCTCTCTGTCTTATAGGTATAGCTGCCATGTAGGTTCTAACTCGTGTGGAAAGTGTTGTTTCAATCTGGCCTCCCAGTGCATTGCTTTTGCTTGGGTCCCTTGCTTTGCAATGTACCTACCCATGGCATTTCAAGTTGTTCATCTCAGGTCTTTAAATTCATGTTCTCCTGAAGGTTTCTTTTGAAGAATTTTATGTAACAGAAGTAATGCCCTGTGACCTCTGAGGTATCCCTCCCCTGACAAGAATGCTTTTTCATCCTTTTTCATCTTCTTAAAACCATTCTATGGCATGTTCCTGTTTCAAAGAAGCCTGGGGTGAAAGACTATTTGGAAATAAATCAGGCTTATGCAGCTGATCTCAGTTCTAGCTTAAAAGCAGCTAAGTTGTATTTGAAAGCAGCCAGCAGTCGAGAGAGAGAGAGAGAGAGAGAGAGAGAGAAAGAGAAAGAGAGAGAGAGACAAAGTAACACTGGTGATATGTTTCTGGCTTCTGAGCATAAGTAATTTTTTTTTTTTTTTTTGCAAACTCAAAGACCTGAGTTCCATTCCCAGGACCCACATTTTTGATTGACATTACCAACACTTGTCAACTGATATCTGATCCCTCTCCCCACACTCCACTTTTAAACAAAAAATGAAAGATGACTTGTTAAAAAGAAAAAGCCATAATGTGACCATTTAAAATATATGATCAATCAGGCCATGAGACTGTGAAAACAATGTTTCTTTCTGACATGGAGTTCTGTGGTGTACTATTTAACAATAAATAGACTGATATAGAAAATATGTTTCACCATCATGACTCTCTCAGTCTTAGGTATAGCCAATAAAACAATCTTGGGAATAACTCTTCATTAAATATAGTGAGATCATAGTTGCTGTTATATAGAAAACAACCCCTTACGCCCAATTCTTAAAGAAACATAAGCAAGAATAAACTTTAAAATATTTTAATCATTTTATGATGTTTTTTGTTTTGGAATGGGTCACATGTAGTTGGTCTTGTATTTCAGGTTTTCCTGTCTACATCTCCAAAGTGCTGAAAATAATATGACAATAACAATACCTTTACCATTAACCTTTCCATTTCTCACCTAGTAACTGTTTTGGAAGTTTTTATTGATGAACAATATTTTTCTCTAATACAGTGAGGTGTTTCTTACTATGTCTGTGGTGTAAGTTAATTATTTTTCTTAGCAAAAGAGAAAAATTCAAAGCAGGAAATAAGGCATAATTCCAAAAGTAGAACTTTTAAACCTTTATGCCTAAAGTATGTCCATTCTTACCCTAATTTGTACAATTATTACCCTAACCTGTTTTTCAGATCAATGCCATTTCTGAACATGTCTTGATTCTCTTAATCGGTTGTGTCATACTCCATCTAGTGGGCACGGAATAACCTTCCTTCGTGCTGTCTGTAGATAAGTTCCAAACTTTTGTGTGCTGAAATTCTATAAGGACTGCTTCTGCAAACATCTGTCTTTCCGACATTCCATAACATTAATACATTTTCCACCATTATTTACTAAAATTCACTGCCCTTACATTGATCATAAATTTGATTTGGTACAGCACCTATTTGAAGTTCTTGCTTTAGACTTACGCTCTGTTTTCTTAAGAAGCAATGATATTCATGCAACCTTAGTCTTCTGTATCAAACCCTCCAGTTTTCTTCCATTTTCAAGTTTCATGATTATCTTAGGAAATTCTGATAGTTACCATTTATTCTAAAACATAATTTACACCTTTTAATCTACCTTGTACATTGTTTCTCTGTATCTTATTCCTTTCTCAATAACTTCAGTTATCTCCCAAGCACTTTTCATATTAGCATATCATCTCCTCGATGCTATAATCTGACTCTGAGGGACAATTAGGTATTGTAACACAAGTAGGTAGATTCCTACCTACTCCCACTTATCTGATTTCTCTGCTCTTATGGGTTTCTAGTGTAATTCTACCTAACCATATCTCTGATGACAGCTCTTTTTCATTGTGGCTGTGCCAATATCACAGGTAATTCACTCTGAATAAACTAAAGTTTGATTTAGTAGATTTCTTTTGGATTTTGCATGGCATTCTTATCAATCTAAAATTAGTGAATATTTTTTGGTAATAAAGACAAACAACTTTTGTAAACTACATATAATAGAACATTATTTTCTGCTCTAACACTCACTTAATAACCAATGTTGTATGTATATATGGATAATACCACTGCTTATTGACTGTGAACACGTTGTGGACATACATTCTTTGAGTACACGTTTTAAATTCTTGGGAGCATATGCTTAGTAGTGGGATGGGATTATCAAAAGATACCATTGTGTTTAACATTGAAAGAAATCACTCACACTCTTTCTCTATGATTTGTGAACCACCGTTTTTCATTACCAGCAGCACTGTATCAATATTATAATTTATCGACAGCCTATAAACGTTTAGAATTCCCTTTTTTGACATAATACTCCCTTTAGCTGAAGCAGTATCCCACGTGGTTTGATTGCTCTAACATAGTGATGATGATATCAAGACTGCATTAAATGTATTTGTCTTTTGGAGCATAAATTTTATGAAATATAAACATTTTTTAGTTTTATTTGACATTTCAGATTATAGTAAATTAAAACATGCTAATTTACTAGGTCCTTAGAACCTTAGAACAAATGATTCCTCTTCTATTGGAATTCCATTACTGTGGCTCGTACATGACTGAATTATACACCACAACCTTTTGATTAAATAAATGACAGTGGAAGATTTAAGTGCATTCTTTCCAAGTTCTCCTTAAAACTAAGGGTTTGTCCACTTATGTACCTCCCAGATACCTCTAATCACTCATTTTTTTCCTTTATTTTGCATTCCAACTACAGTTCTCCCTACCACCTTTCCTCCCCTGCCTTTCCCCACCCCAGTCCATCCCCCAACTCCCAATGAAAAATGGCTTCCACGGGGAGTCAACTTAGTCCAGCACTTTAAGCTAGGGCAGGATCAAGTCCCTCCCCCTGCATGAAGGCTGATCATGGAATCCCACCATAGGTAATGTGCTCCAACAAGCTATCTCATGCACCAGGGATAGTTTAAGGTCCTACAGCCAGGGTCCCCTCAGATATTCCAAGCTTCACCACTGTCTCCTACATGTGGAGGGCCTAGTTCTGTCCCATGGAGGCTCCATAGCGGTTGGTTTAGAATTCATGAGTTTTCACAACCTTGTTTCAGCTGTCTCTGTAAATATCTCCATCATTATCTTGACCTCCCTTGCTCATATATTCCTTTCTCCCTCTCTTCGATTAGATTCCTGGAGCTCAGGCTGGTGCTTCGTTGTGGATTTCTGCATCTGTTTTTGTCAGTTACTGGGAGAAGGCTCTGTGCTGTTAGTTGGGATATTCACACAATGAGGCCAGTTTGGGCACCCTCTGTTTTCGCTTTCTACTCCATTTTCTGGGAGTTTGACCTAACCTTGGTGTCCTAGTTCATTTCCTATTGCTGCTACAAAACACTGTGACCAATATCACAGTAGAAAAAGTTTATTGGTCTAAGAGGCTTAGCATCCATGACAAAAGAGTGAAGTGATGGATGTCAGAGCAGGAAGCTGAAGATTCAGAAACTGAAACAATCAGGAGGCAAAGAAAGTAAATTGCCACATAGTTTTAAAACCTTAAAGTCTGCCCAAGGTAACAGTTTCTAAACGTATTCGAACAGTGCCACCAACTGAGGACAAAGTTTGAAACACCTGAGTCTATGGGGGGGGGGGCATTCTCATTCTAACCCCCACGCTTGATGAAACTTCCTCTAGCCCCAGAAAAGAACCTTTGGTAGATTTTCCACTCCTGCCATTGCTGTCAACAAAGTTATTATTTCTGTAACAACCAGAAGAATAGTAAGTCATTTTACATCCACACGAAGACTTTAATTTCTAAGAGCTAAACATATTCCTAGTGGTTATTTTTCCAGGTGAAGACATACATGCTACATGCTACATTACTTACCAAAATAAACCAAGAATATCCAGGATGGAAAATACGTAAGAAGTTATTTCATGAAGCCAATTATGATGCTAGGATTATTTTACTCAGTTTCTATCAAGAGGTAGTCTCAACCTGTTTCTTAAACCCTCTAGTTATAAGCAATTTACTTTTAATGTGCTGCAAAATGAGGACCAGTTAGTAACTTAACTTGGCACTGATAATAGATGCTTTCTCAATATTGACTTTAAAACCTTCTTATCCTCATTAGGGGAAGAAATTCATAATACAGAGGTAGTTAAGACAATACAAACAGACTTTCCATGCTACCAAATAGATTTGATCACAACAACAGCTATAGTAGAGAGTAGAGAATAATGACTGTATTCTATCTTCTTTATTAGGGACTATTCCTATTAAGTATAATTATCAGCTAAATTCTTCACTACCGCTGAAAAAGAAATGCCTATTGCAGTCATTATCAATTTGCGGAGGTTTCCGAAGTGAATATCTGAGTGTTTTAACTGCCTGTTTAGCTCCTACAGGCTGTGACCAATTGTTAACTGTTCAGTATACCTTTGCATATTAATAACACGTAAAATAATAAAAGTGTTTGGCTTCTATCCCTTGGAACTGAGTTTAAAGTGTTTCATTTGTCCACAGAAGTAAATAATACCTCCTGTTAACAATCAAAGCATGAATAGGTGCTCATTCAAATTGTAACTTTGGCTTAAAACTCATGCACGCATTTGAAAAAAAAATGTTGTAAACAAATTCATTAGTTGACAGCATGGAAGAATAGAAAGATTAGGATTTGTAGATTCAAAATAGAATTTAGATTCTATTTTCTCGACTTTGTTCCCAATGAAGAAAATTACATGGCGTTCTGAGACTGTTATTTTCTTACAGAAACATTAGTACTACTTGGCAGAGTTGTGACTAGTTCCAAATAAGCTCACTGATATGCAAATCTTTTTTTAGTGAATGTCATTAGAAAATCTTGCATTATAATACGAACTCCAGAGACCCAGGTGTTTCAAACACTTCTCTCATGTGATAGAAACTGAGCTATGAATAGACAGGTGACTGAGCACATAGTAGTCATATGCAAGGTCGTGGGTTCAATCTTGGGTATGGTAAAAGGAAAGTGAAGGTCTGATACCATATCGTGTATATTAGACATGATTGTTCTTACTATTCTGTGAAAATATAGAGTTCTCTGTAATTACTTTTTTGGTACTCTCTGTTGATAAATAGTTGGTAACATCTCACAGGGTACAAATAGATTTGAATTTTTATTTTGATAAAATAATAAGATATATTGGGTTTTTTTGCACTTAGTTTAGGAAAAATCTAGTGATTGAAATGAGTTAAATTGCACATTTATTCTATCTTCTTCTTGCTCATTGCTTTTGTCTTTCCTGGGTATCAGACTACTCACAAAATGTGTAGTCTCAAGCAATGACGTTTCGTGACTGCTACTGCTCATCAGGTTTATGAGCTGCCAAGGAAGTCTCTTCTGTGCTTGTACCTACTCTCCCTCATGCAGTGGTCCTTTACAGGAGACAATGGATGGGAGAGTACAAATGGCTTCTTTCTGATCAAGAGAGATGCTAATTTCAGGAACTCTGTGAACTGAGGAACATCACGTTAATGGTTTGAAATTACTCTAATTGCTGTCATTACAAATGTTGCACACCAAGTTATTTTATTTCCTGTGAAGCTGGATTGCTAAATATCTTTGTCTACCTGTTAGGGAATTAGGTAGACAGCTAAGTTCAAGATGACTTCCCTTGGTGTCTGTTTACCGACACCGCTCTTCCCGTCAGATATCTCAGCTTTTTCTATATGAACTATTACTTTAAAGGGCTGAGCTGGCCGCCAGCATAGTGCTCCAAACAGAAGGAAACACATAACAAAGTTCCCTCAGATTTACTGGTTCGTCACGTACTTTGATGACCTTTGCCTAATAAATGAATGTTGCTTGTTAATGTATTGTACAATCAGAATTAGTGAATAAAACAATGGGAAGCCCTCCTGACACTGACAGTACATAAAATATCAATAAATATCCATTGTTATGAGAACTATATGTTTAACATTCTTAATTAGTTTGTATCAGTAAACTCTGTAACCATAGTGAATAAAAGATATAATACTAATTTCTTCCCACTGCACCTAGTCTAGTACCAAATGTCTGAGTAGCAGTTGCCCCCCCCCCCACACAAAACTTTGGTAATTAGTTGAATTGCATCTGTAGCCTTTTAGAATAAAAAGCTCCTATCTTCATTTTTTATGAGTCATGTCTCCAGGCCCACACCCCCAGAGATTTTTTTA
Source organism: Myodes glareolus (assembly GCF_982192425.1). Taxonomy (NCBI): domain Eukaryota; kingdom Metazoa; phylum Chordata; class Mammalia; order Rodentia; family Cricetidae; genus Myodes; species Myodes glareolus. The sequence continues at coordinate 14,306,635 of NC_142045.1, read as the reverse complement.
TTTTCTTTCTTCAAAGAATCATGAATATATTTAAATTACTGGGTATAATTTCTTCCATCTTTAGATATAGTTGACAAACACATATTTAAGGCAAGTAACATTCTTAAACTAAATAATCAAATTATAAAAACTCTATATAATTTGTAACAGAAGACACTGTAAGCAGTGAATGGGTCTAAATGTGAGAATCAATATCGTACAGAGGTAGGTACATAACATCTTGACCTCTGCTAAATGTAAGCACACCACCAGCACGGGGCAAGGCATTTCTGTAATGGTATGTAGACTTTATTTTCCAGTTTTCACTTATATAGAAAGAAATATAAGGATATTTTCCTTTATACTATTGGAATATTTACCATCCATGTAAGTAAGGATCATAGGTTAGGATATGTAAAATAAGAGAGGACTGTTGGATGTAGTGGCACATGCTTTTGATGGCACATGCCATTAGTCCTTGTATTCAGAAGGCAGACACAGGCAGATATCTGACCAGTCTGATATACAGAGCAAGTTCCAGGACAGTTAGAGCCATCGAGTGATCTCTTGTCCTAAAAAACAAAAAATAAGCAAAAGTCTAGGTAGCAATTGTTGAGTTTGAGCTAACCTTGCTGCATAATTATTCTTTTGTTTGGGGGATAATATGCCATGAAATAAAGTTCCCCTAAATAAAAAATACAAAAATAATTCTTTCATCTGTAATATTCGAAAACAATAATACATGATTTTGCTTCATTAAAATAGTTGATATTTTTAAGGATATTATACAAGGAAAACTCATTTTAACTTACGATCTTTTTCATTAGTTACATATTCTTTTAGAAACAATTTGTATATTCATTGTAGTAGTCTAACTTTCATATTTAATAAAACCTGTTATTTTAATTATAACACATATTTTCTTTCTTTAACTTTTTATTTTTTATGAATTTTATGATTTCTAGTACTCTTTTCCAACTTGACTATCTCATTAATAAGTTAGAATTATATTGAATAACTTCGTTTATTTCCTATTGTTAAAATTTCAGTTATTTTATTCTGTAGTAGTTACCATTTTCTCAAATTCTCCCGATGTTCACTTTCATTTTGGACTGCCTTCTGTTTCTCTTTCCTTGGCTTTCTGCCATTTGCCTTCCCATCTTATTTTACATCTCTTATTCTACGTTTCTGACTTTTATCGATACTATTTGAAAGTTAGTTGTGTTTCTTTGAATTTTATAGATAGCACTTGGAATTTATTTTTTGTAAGAATATGTGTTGTGGAAAGCTGGCATGTTTTTGTATTCACACTTTCTTTTCCGTGTGTCACAGAAAGTTCCTTGGTCACTTTTTTCTTCTTCTTTTGTTAATTTATGAATCTACATTTCTCTCTGTCTTTAAAGAGTCCTCGGGATTCGTCATTTCATTCAGAAATAAGATAATTGAACGTTTTTGTTCTCAAGTTCTTTTTTTTCGATGGGAATTTATTACCAAGTCATATTTAGAGCCAAGTATAATCATGTCAAAGATGCAATCATTCATTGCACTTTTGGCCTTCCTGTTTCACTCAGCCATTCTCTTCGATGTTCTGTGATAGACTATGCTATAGGAATTCAGAAACTTGAAAGATGTAAATAATATGCCATCTTGATCTTATTTTAAGGCATGAAGTGAGCACAGAATAACCAAAGAATACAAATGAGAATACATAAGGTGTGCCTTTCTTTTGCCTACTGTGATGTTTGAAAGTAACAGGGAAGATTTGGAGAACTCAGTCAGTTTTCTGACTGCACATAGACTTCTTCATAGTCTTCATAGTCAAATTCTTCATAGTCACAGTCATCAGAACAATTAGTTGACTACATGTGGACTGAACATCTGATGATGTTCACAATCATCAGAACACCTGAGCACTGGAAAAAACTGCATAAGCCACAAAAGAAAGAGAATAAAATAAAGTTATAGACTCCTCGGATAGTTCTGCACTTCCTTACATATTCCTAGTACATGGCACCAGATTCCTATTCCTCTAAATTGATACAAGAATCATTTGTAACCTTTGGTCTCTTAGTAAATACAGAGTTAAGCACACAATAGCAGGGTAGGTGCTAATATATTGGAATAAATAAATGAAAAACGAATTTTGAAGAGAAAGCTCAGTAATTAAGAGTACTCACTGTTCTTGCAAAGTACCGCGGTCCAGTTCTAGCGCCCATATTGCAGCTCACAGCTAACGTTGATTTTAATACTACCAGATCTGATGCCTTTGCAAACACAGGAACACAAGTGTTGTATATTTGTATATGGAGATGAAACACTCATATACATCAAATAAAAATCATAAATAATTAACATAAATTAATAAAAAAGCTATAGGCATAAGAGAGAGTCTGTGTGATTCTGCCTTATGGGCAGTGGAGATGGAAGAAATAATCTTCCCTGTGATTGTGATACTTGTCAGAAATGTACTCTGTAAACTACCAGAGAACAACAACCCAGCCCACCTATGAGCCCTTTACAATACAATCAAGGCTTTTCTGCCAAGTTCACTGGTACAATAGTGGTATAAATATGCAGGTTTATGAACATCATTATGTGATTTGAATTGAGGTTCTTTACAAATTACAAAACAAATAAAAATAAATATTTAAGAATACTATCGTTTCTGTAGAAACACAAAGTCTCAAATTACCTATACTCAGTCATTCCTATCTATACCTCTGTCACATTCCAGAAAAAAAAAATCTTATTTATTGATGCTATCCATAGAAAATCATACTGAAGGAAATAAAAAGTGACAAAAACCCTGTTTAGTGTAGAACCTTAGTTCAGCATCCATTCCTTATATTTTGTTTGTTTTTTTTTTACAACTAAAACCTTATGCAATCATTCTCATATGCTCTTCCAAGGACGTTTTTAGTCTGCAGTGAGGGCTGAGAGACATTTCTGAGTCTACATCTTGTATGGATTGTTCTTTTGTCTCTGAACATACAGACACTACTTTTCACTAAGAATGCAAAACAGAAGGGTTTACGTTGCTCCATCTGCAAACTTGTGATTTGTTACAAAGGAATGAACAAATACCAAGTATTTTTCAGCCTGTAAATCTTGCAATGTATCATAGGGATTTATTTTGTTCAATGATCTATCGCATGCTTGTTAGAAAGGCAGAACAGTTATGCCTTTCAGTGCCCTGAATGAAAAATGGGAAAACTTTCAATTATAAATTTATAGTTCTTTACCAACAATCATTTCAGGTAATAAAAAGGGGGATCTCTTAACCCACGACTAAAGAAAAATCCATAACTACTAGCGCCTTATAGATTACTCACCTGCTAACAATTTTGTTAATTTTGGTATGAAGAAAGTTCTCAAATTTTGCCCAGTACATTGAAAAGATTCAAAACTCGATTTTTTTATGAAACTACAAGGTTGGACAAAGTGTGAATGACAGTTTTAGAAACATATTATTGGAATATAAATTGAATAAATTTATATATATATATATATATACATATATATATATATGTATATATATATGCACTTAGTTCCTTGATCATTCATTAAAATTCACATTTCATTCATTTGCATAGTGTTAAGTTGAATACCTAGTTATTGGGAGTCTACTATAAAAAGTCAATCAAACCAAATTAATAAATCCAGTTATATTCTTTGAAAATGAAGTAAATTGTCCATGCTGCAGTTCAAGATTTGATGAGCTGCCCTCATTTCTGTACAGTTTTCAAAATACAGTAATTTTACCATCATTTCCAACTGCCTACACAGCAGGATGCCTGGCTCTCACTTGGCTGTTGGATGAAGATGGTGTCAGTTCTATTGCCTCTGCCACATTTCAGTATCCACAGAAATGTAACAGCTACAGAAACTGTAGGTACTGTTCAGATATTGCTTTCATCATTGTAACAAGAATAACCTTTGCTGTTTCAAAACAGACTTTTTCAAAACATAATTTCAAAGTAATATGCTATTATTAGAATAATATTTGCATGTTCAACCCTTAAAATAAACCGAAACGTCATTATTGTTGTACTTATATTTTTAAAATCAGACATCTGTCTGATGTGAGGTTGATGAAGATCTTTTCCCTTTCTGTTGGCTGTTGTTTTGTCTTGTTGACTGTGTACTTTGCTTTACAGAAGCTTTTTAGTTTCAAGAGGTTCCATTTATTAATTGTTTCTCTCAGTGTCTGTGTTACTGGGGTTATATTTAGGAAGTGGTTCTCTGCGTCAACTTCTGTGAAGTTCAGTGTGACTAACTTTATGTTGAGGTCTTTAATCCAATTGGACTTGAGGTTTGTGCATGGTGATAGATATGGATCTATTTTCATTGTTCTACATGTTGATATCCAGTTGTGCCAGCACCATTTGTGAAATATGCTCTCTTTTTTTCCAATTTATATTTTTTGCTTCTTTGTCAAAAATCAGGTGTTCGAAGGTGTGTGAATTAATATCTGGGTCTTTGATTTGGTTCCATTGGTCCTCCATGTTTGAAGCTGTGAACCCCCCAGATCCTGAAATTCTGGTAAACAACTTGTAATGCTTGCAGCTGCTCTGAGGAACTCCTCAGGAGTTTCTGATGGGAGGGGAGTGGTTTCTGGTGGGTTTGACTGGGGCATGGCTATTAGTTAAGAATCTCTATATAAGTAGCTCTGGTACACAATAAAAGGGCATTCCTGTTTCAAGGATTGTGGCATCAAGGATGACCCGTGTTTCTGTCTGTGTGTCTTTGTGTGTTTCAATCTCCAGCGCCTTGCCCGGGTCACAAACTGTATTTTAACGCAAAGAGCGCAGCACTCCTGTCTGTTTTTCTGTCAATACCAGGCTGTTTTCAATATTGTAGCTTTGTAGTAGAGTTTGTACTCAGAGATTGTGATGCTTCCAGAAGCTCCTTTATTGTGCAGAATTTTTTTTTTGGCTATTCTTACTTTTTTCTTTTCCATATGAAGTTGAGTAATGTTCTTTCAAGGTCTGTGAAGAAATTTGCTGGGATTTTGATGGACATTGCATTGAATCTGTAGATTACTTTTGGTTAAGATTGTTATTTTTACTGTTAGTTCTACCTACCCAAAAGCATGGGACATCTTTCTACTTTCTGTTGTCTTCTTCAATTTCTTTCTTCAAAGATTTAAAGTTCTTGTCATACAAGTCTTCCACTTGTTTGATTAGAGTTACTCAGAGTTATTTTATGCTATTTATGGCTACTGTGAATGATTATGTTTCTCTGATTTCTTTCTCAGCCCATTTATCATGTGTGTAAAGAGGGTAACTGATTTTTTTGAGTTAATCTTGTATCCTGCTGCACTACAGAAAGTGTTTATAAGTTGTAGAAATTCTGTGATAGAATTTTGGGTTCGCATATGTACACTATCATATCATCAGCAAATAATGAGAGTTGGACTTCTTTCCAGAATTGTATCCCCTTGATCTCTTTTTGCTGTCTTATTGCTCTAGCTAGGACCTCTAGAGATATACTGAATAGATATGGAGAGAGTGGACAACCTTGTCTTGTTCCTGATTTCAGTGGGATCACTGTGGGGTTCTCTCCATTTAGTTTGATGTTGGTTGTTGGCTTGCTGTATATTGCCTTTATTATGTTTAAAATGTTCCTTGTATCCCTGCTCTCTCCAAGTCCTTTATCACGAATGGATGTTGTATTTGTTTTTTTTTTTTTCATTTATTTATTTATAAAAATTTCTACTCCTCCCCTCCCCCCAATACCCTCCCGCTCTCCCCACTCCCTCTCCTCCTCCCTCTCCAGTCCTAAGAGCAGTCAGGGTTTCCTGCCCTGTGGGAAGTCCAAGTTCCTCCCCCTTCCCTCCAAGTCTAGGAAGGTGAGCATCCAAACAGACTAGGATCCCAAAAAGCCAGTACATGCAGACGAAACAAGTCCCAGTCCCATTATCAATGGCTTCTCAGTCAGCCCCCATGTCAACCACATTCAGAGAATCCGGTTTGATCACATGCTCGTTCAGTCCCAGTCCAGCTGGCCTTGGTGAGCTCTCCTTAGATCAGTTCCCTTGTATCAGTGGGTGAACGCTCCCCTCGCGGTCCTGACTGGACTTAGCTCCCTAGGTCCAAATGAAAAGCAGAAGGAGGGAGAACGTGAGCAAGGAAGTCAGGATCAGAGGGAACCTTCACCCAATGATGGATGGAGATAGAGACAGAGACCCACACTGGAGCACTGGACTGAACCCCCAAGGTCCAAATGAGGAGCAGAAGGAGGGAGAACATAAACACGGATGTTGTGTTTGATCATGTGGTTTTTATTTTTAAGTTTGTTTTTATGATGGATTACACTGGCAGATTTTTGTATGTTGAAAATTCCTGCATTATTGGGTTGAAGCTAACTTAATTATAGTGGATTATGGTTCCGATGTGTTCTTGGATTCAATTTGCCAGTATTATATTTAGTATTTTTGCATCAGTATTCATGAGTGAGATCGGTCTGTAATTTTCTTGTTTAGTAATGTTTTTATGTGTTTTGGGTATCAGGATAATTGTAGCATCATAAAGAGAAAAATGTAGAGCTCAACGAAAATAAAAAAAAAGAGTTTGACAATGTTCCTTCTGCTTTTATTGTGTGGAACAATTTGAGGAGTATTGGTATTAATTCTTCTTTGAAAATCTTGTAGAATTCTGAGCCGAATCCACCTCATCCTGGGCTTTTTTAGGTTGGGAGATTTTTGATTAATGTTTCTATTTCTTTAGTGTTGTAGACCTATTTAATTTGTTTATCTGGTTCTGATTTAATTTTGGTAAGTGATATTTATCCAGAAAGTTGTCTATTTCCTCTAAGTTTTCCAATTTTGTGGAGTACAGGTTTTTGAAATATGACCTAATGATTCTCTGGAGTTCCTCACGTCTGTTGTTATGTCCTGCTTTTCATTTCTGATTTTGTTAATTTGGATATTATCTCTCTGCCTTTTGGTTAGTTTGGATAAAGGTTTGTCTATTTTTGTTGATTTTCTCAAAGAACTAACTCTTTGTCTCATTGATTTTTTGTATTATTTTTTTGTTTCTATTTCGTTGATTCCAGCTATCAATACGATTATTTCCTGGCCTCTAGTTCTCTTGGGTGAGTTTGCTTGTTTTTTCCTAAGGTTTTCAAATGTTCTGTTAATTCACTAGTGTTGGATTTTTCTAGCTCTTTATGTAGGCATTTAGTGCTATGAACTTCCCACTTAACACTGCTTTCATTGTGTCCCATAAATTTGGGTATGTTAGCACAGAAAAATTCTAAACCTTATGTGGACATGAGCAAGAGGAATTTTTATTCATGCTGGAGTAAGTTAAAATGGTTTAGTTATTTTGGAAATCATTCAGAGATTTATCATAAAAAAATGATCAACTTTCCATACAATCCAGTAATCATGATCCTTCATATCAACAGAACTAAGTTACAAACATACAACCACTTTTCTTTTGTGTATGCATGTTTAAAATCAGTCCTTAATAATCAAAGTTAACCAGACTGTTCTTAAATATATAGATGAACAGTGGTGTGGTATTCCCATGAGAAGGCATATAATTTGCCTAAAAAAGATATCGATAATTTATAATTTTATTTTACTGTATCAAAAAAGTCACTTTCTAAAGTTTACAGATCAGATGGCTATAATCACATAGATACAAAAGTTGAGATAAGGAAATTTGGGGAAAGATTGTTAGGGGGCTCAAGAGCAGCAAGAAGTGGGGCAGTAACTAAGTAAAGTTCAGGAAGTGTTGAAGGAAATGGCAGCTTTCTGAAAGACATTTCATGGTGAATGCATGTGAATAGGTATTTGCTAAAGAACATAGGACTGCATAATATAAAAAAGTAAATTTTCAATCCAATTGACAGGTAACAGATCCAAGGACAGAATTTAGATATAAAAAAGAACTTTGCATGTATCTGAACAGCTTCAGTCAGAAAGACAGGAGCAAACAGTGCTTGCTTATGTGAATTAGAATTGAGTGGTATGTATAGGAAGGCACAGTAAAAAAACATTAAAATATTTTACTTTAATTATTAAAGTTGTTTATGATTAAACATATATGCTGGTTTTAATAATTAAGGTAATTAATGTGAGGGACTGAGAGCCAAGTTTACCTCAGGTAGTGTGGGAATTTATGAAGTATTACAAGAGCTAAATTTTTCATGTAGTAATAGATTAGAGTTAAATGTATCATTGTATACATCTATACACATACACGGGGGGGGGTGGAGATTGAATTTTTCCTTGGGGAAAGAACTGGTTCAGATTTCAAATTCTTAATTTGTTTATAGAATATTTGCATTTGTATTATGAGACATGTGGACAATAAGACCCAAATTTAAACAAAAAGTTTCTTTGTGTTTTACACTAATCTTATACACATAGAATGGAGGTAATTTTATACAATATTTTTGGTTAACCTATATTTTGGCTACAACTTGTCACTGGCTGATAGGCTCAATTATCCACATGTGACTTCACGTTACTATTCCAAAAGCACCCTCTTGTGTAGGGTAACTTTGTATTTTCAGAATAAGTTTGTATACATAGAAATTAAGTCTGTGTATGGATATATTATAATATACTTAAGTTAGTAAACAAGATGTTTTATGTTTCCTCAGTTGTAGGGCAAAAAGCAAACATACCCTAGTAGTAATAAGTAGATTTAGTGTCAACTTCTTGTTTTCTATAGCGTTCTCCAGAAAACTCAATGAAGGTTCTTAGCATACATGATTGACATAAAAGTTAAAAGGTATAAGAAAACCACATGGAGAAATCATTGTTTCAAAGAGCGTTAGGAGGGGACTGTAACTATAGCTCAAAAATATGCTTAGCACACCATGAATTTAAACACAGTAATACCAAACGGCAATATAAAATATGAAATAATATGAGTAACAAAAATCATCATCAGTATTAGGCAGTAATTAACTAAATAGAAGAAATTTTTTCTGACTCAATATTTACGTGAAGCAATATCTCAATAATGGAATACATGGCTGAACCAAATTCCTTTGATGAGAGTTTCAGAGAGTTTATACAAATTACCTAAAGACATGGACCAGGCTTCCCAATCCTTACACATAGTCTGTGCATAAAGAACTTCCAAAGCATACATAGTGGGGAAATAGGACACACAAAAGAATTTCAAATGAAAAAAAAATCTCACAAATATTACTTGGCAGCACATACACAAGGCCATCATCAATAGTGATAGTATATACCTTGATTATATTTGTTAAAATATGACATTTTTTTTTCTTTTTGTTTTTTAAACAGTCTTATTTACATATCCAACCCAGTTCCCTCTCCTTCCTGTTTTCTGGGTACCCACATCTTCTCCCTGCCCCCTTCTCATCCACTCCGCAAAGAGGGTAAGGCCTCCCACTGGGATTCAACAAAGTCAGTCACATCACTTACAGGCAGGACCAAGGCCCTCCCATGCTTCATCTAGGCTTAGCAACATATCCCTCCATCGGAAATAAACTCTAAGGAGACAGTCAGTCCATGCAATAGGGATAAATACTGGCTTCACTGCTAGTGGCCCCACAAACTGCTCAAGCCACGTAACTGTCATCCACATTCATGGAGGAGACGTCTCAGCCATTAAAGATTAGGCTCGCAACCCAATATATGACATTTTTTTTCCTGTGGTCTTATTTAAAAACAACTGCCTCCTAAGGAGAAATAAGGCATCATTTTCTTTCAGTATGGTGAAATGCTAAGACACAGCAGCTAACCTCCATAAATTACTAAGATTGCTCAAAATAAGGAAAACTCTCAGAGAGTGTAACAAACTTGCAAACAAGAGCTGCACATCTGAAAATGAAAAGTGAACCACGATATCCTATCATTAGAAAAAGAACTTTAAAAAATGTTGAGGATAATTGAATAGGCAAGCAAATTATATTCATATATAGCAGTATCTGTAGTCATATAAAATATACCACAATAATGTACAATATTCTTAAATTATTGTAATTTTAATCATTATATTATATATATTATAAAATCATATATATGTATAGGTGTATTTTATATAACAATTCCAATAACTTTATAAAGATAACATCTTTAAATTTGAATGTTTATTTACAAAAGCAAAGAAAATCCTAAAAGTAATTCATATATTAAAGTTCAAGAACTAGAGGTTTTTACAACCACTATTAAAATTATGAACATTGATATCTTAACGTCTTTGTGAATTTACATGGCAGCTTTTTAATTCACAAATAATACAATAATTTTATTTCCACATAATATCTTTTTTCCTCTGCCTCTACAATTTCAAGGGAGATGCTTGGCGAACTCATCTTCTAAGTCCATTTGTTTGTGTTAGCTTCAGAATTTCTCTGTTCAGTTTTTGTCTGAATGACCTATCTAGAAGTGAGAAGTGGGGTATTGGGATCTCCCACTATTACTATGGGAGTATGATTTTAGCTTTTTACTATTTTTATTATGATCTTGGGTTTTGGGGCTTTGCTGAGTTGAATCTTGGTGGATTTCATTTGACGAGTATGCAGTGTCTTTCCTATTCTCTTCCGCAGTTTTGATTTGAAGTCTACTGTGTAAGATATTTAAATGGATAAGTCATTTTGCTTCTTTGATCCATTTGCTTAGAATATCATTTTTGTCCTTTTAATCCAAGATTTCTATCTTTAAAATTAAAATGTCTTCCTTGGATGCAGCAGAAGAATGGGTCCTGCTTTTGAACCCATTCTACTATTCTCTTCTTATTGGGGAATTGAAAGCATTGCTGTTGAAAGTTATAAACAGTGTTTGTTGATTTCTATGAATTTGACATTATCATGTGGGATTTTCCTATCTTTTGAATTTCTGGTCTGGGATTCTTTATTCCTTGTTTTATTCTTGGATTTGTTTAATCTCTGCAGGTTGACAGTTTCCTTCTAGCATGTTCTAAAGAGCTGGACTTGTAAATAATTTCTTGTACTGTTGGCCAAGTTTGCCCCTGACATTTTTCCTTGTGTTTCAATACTTTGCTTTCCAATTTTACCTCTGTTTGGGTTTTCTTTAAAGAATTTATACTTTCACTTTTTCAACTCTTGGCATCGCTTCATTTTTCCTTTGTGAATCTTTTTGTCCTTATTCTCTTTAAGGATTCTCTAAAGTCCTTGTTCATATTTATTATAGATAATTTTAAAGGTATTTTTTTTTGGCTTGCTTCAGTACAATTCATTTCTCAGGGCCTACAGTAAAGTGCTTGCTGTGTTCTGCTGGAGGCATATTTTCTTCGGTGTTAGTGACAAGGCTTTTGCACTGGTGCCAAAATATCTGGGCTTAGGGAGATTGTGATTCTAGGTTTTGATATTTGTTTTTGTTTCCTTTGGATCTTTGCTCTTGTCCTTCTTTTCTTTGTCCTCTCCAGATCTTGGGAAGGTGTGGTGGTTGTGTGGTGTTTCTTAATCCGCACCCGGTCTGACCACTGGGATTCCTAGACTGAACTTGTGTTTAGGCATTTTGGGAGGTGTGGGTGGTTAGCACAGAGGAATGGGTGGATTCAAAAAGCAGAATGAAGGGCTTTGTGGAAAAGGAAAGCTAGTACTGCCAGGAGGCTTGGCAGAATCTTGTGAGCAAAGTCAGAGAAGTACTGACACCTGTGAGTAGTCTGATTAAGCCTTGGGATGAACTGGGAATTGAAAATGGAGCCTAGAAAAAAGAAAGCAAAGATCACCTGCCTAACTCCAAGACCAGCATGGCCCACTGGTAGCCAGCTGTAGAGTGACTCTGGATATGGGTACCAGACACAAGTGCATGGGGTGAGAGCGAGCAAGGTTGGCTTTCCTCAAAAGATTTCTGGAATCCACAAGGATTCCTAAGTTACCTTAATTTCACATTATTAATTCTTTATATGAGGTACAATAAAATTTCCATATTCTTAGAATATAGAAGTATTTTCATAATATTATATTCTCATATAAGTATACATGCAGGGGAGAGGGAAACTATTACACTGTCAGAATAGGAACAATTGCATCCAAATTTCTAAGGAATACATGAACTAATACTAATATGTTTCTGCATATCCAGGTACATGCAGAATCACTCTTCATATATAAATGCAAATCAAGTCTATATTTAAAAAAATATTTTTCTTGCCATGAATTTCACCTGGGTCTTTACACATATGAGGTAAACACTGTAAGTTAGCGGTATTTTTAGCTCTGTTTGTTTTTACTCTTTGTTTTTAAAACAATCTCACTATATTGCCCTGTCAGGCCTTACTGCCTTAGCATCATGGCTAGCTCGATTTACAAGCCTTCATGCACTGCTAAGTTCAGCTATCATAAATTAATATAAGTAATAAATATATATATAGTCATCTAGCTATAAATATAGTCATGATTTATACTACAGTCACACCTAAAATCATATTCATCAGAACATAGATATGTACATAAGAATTTTACAGAATTGTTTCATCTATCCAGAGGATTTATGCCATCTACTATTTTAACAGCATTAACTTCTCCAAGTTAATTGTATTATTAGCTATTTAGCAGTACAAAAAATAAAAATAAATAAATTTCTTTTTTATTATGTGGTTATTTTATTGGAAATTTGTTTATATTTTACAGTATTTGAGGGACAATAATGTTTTCCTTTAAGTTATAAATAGTTACATTCAAGGAAGATTATTTAAATTACAGGGTTTCCAATGCAGAATATTAAATTGACAGTGTAGTCTTATTTTGGTGATTTCAATTTAAATAAAGAAAACAATCATTACCTTATCACAAATTGGCTTTTCATTATTGTGACTTTCAGTAAAACACCAAGCAAATGAACAAACAAGAATTCCAATTTGATCTTTGAAGTGTTATGGAAGAATGCTTTCTTTTCCTGTCATTGTGATATATAACACACTAACACAAGCATCTTAAGGGAAAGAAGGTTCATGTTGCTTTACAGATTGAGATTACAGTTCATGAAGGTCAGGAGTTCACAGTAGCTTAAAGCAGTTCATCACATTGCATAGCAGTCAAGAAATAGAGAATGATTAATAATTACCAGCATTCAAATTCCTTTCTTCAGTTATATACAAATACATATATACTTCATTATCTAATCTGGGGAATATTGCCATTTCTGGTGGGCAGGTTTATTACCTCAATTGACACTAAAGTCAATTTCTAACTTAATACAAAACAAATTCCCTGCAAGCATAAGAAAAGGTTCATCATCTAGGTGAGTTTATATTCTGTGAAGCTGACATTTTATATTATCCACAAACAATGCCGGCTACGTGCTCGGGTAGACAAAACGATACTATAAGTAGTATAGCTAGTTTAAGAGACCAAACCGAGGATCCATATGAGAATTAGTAAGACTCAAGCTTATGTGACCTCCATGCCTTCAAGTTGAATTTTTCATGTAGTCATAAAATTTAGATGCCCACATAATTTTGTGGAGAACCGCCTCCTCCACCTAACATAGGTGCCGCAGTTTCTAAAACTGAACCTTTGCAATGCATTTCATGGTGAGTAAAATGATTTATTTTGCAGATGGCACATGTAGTTGAGTTGTGACTCTTACTGTGACTGACATTTTGACATGAATGAATGCAGTGTAATATTTAGTGCTGTTGTTCAAAAACATTAGACCCGTGTAAGTGTTGACTTTTTCAAGAGAAGAATCAGAGATACTACTTGCAACTTACATGTTGTGTAGCAGGTCTCGGCTGTCATCTGCAGAGAGGCACTCTTCTTATTCTAGGTATATTTGCATGTAATTGAAACACAATGAGAAATACATTCCACTCACTGTGAGACTCCTTCTATCATCACCTATTCTGCTATGCATAACTAAAAATTAAAAGTAACACACACACACGCACACACACACACATATGGTAGATGGATAGAAATAAAAATAATGAGAAAGCCAGCATTGAATATAACTGTTTTTGCAGCAAATAGCCAAAACCAAAATTGAAATAACCTAAACTAAAAAGAAATTAATTTTAAAGGCAAGGATTTATCTGACAAGAAACTAAACCACTAACATAACTAGTCTTGTTAAGGATTCTGATCAGGGTATAAAGTCAAAAGTTAGGCTGTTTTCATGCTTTTATATTATATTTGTAAATATTGTAAGTTGGATTTATAAGTCAACAGAGAAATATATTTCTAAAGTTTTAGAAGTATTCAAAAAACTTCTAAGAAAATTATTAGGTTGCGATCCCATCATGTGTACTTACTCATCAAATTTTCAATGTTGTCTCTAATCATTGTTGCCGTATTTTCAAGTGAGCAAAGCATTTAGTTGCTCATTCTCACGTCTACAAGTACATGAAAACATCCCAAGATGTATAACATTTCTAGACCTCATAAAAATTATCATGCTTGTAATTATGACTTTTACAGAAAAAATATGTTATTGACATTGGCAAAGGTACATAAAGCAAGGTCCAGCAGTAAGTAGTATGAGCTGCTTCCTAGGGCATACTGTGTCAAAACATTATATAATTATATAGTAATATTAAAATATTTGAAATATTTATACAGAATTAGTTAGAAATCATCCATGATAAGTTTTCTTGTGAGGACTGTATTAACCAGTAATCTGACATTAAAACAGACAAAACCAAAGTTAAGTGACCCTAAGCATCCATTTTTTTTAACCTGGCCAAGACCACCTGAAATGACCATGCAGAAGGAAACCAGGGTCATGTTGGAGGGGCCACAGCAAGACTGTGAAAATTTTATGGAGTGCAATCAGACATTTAAAAAATTTATCAGAAACAGAATTTAATGGCAATTACCAGGATTGATACCATTGTAGTTGCCAGAAAGCAATGCAATTTGCAAGTCAAACAGGGTATACAAAATTAATTTCTAAAAGCAATTGTCTTGTCAAGTTTCCATGCTTCCTTGAGTACTAAGGGAAAGCGTAGAGAAACACTGCAACCTGAGCACTGTACTGCCTGAAGGAGTGCATTCGTTTCTCAGGAAATAGAAGCCCATTGTGCATCAGAAGCCGTGGCCTCTAACCATTTGAAAAACTTAGGACGCATGCCTCTAAGGGCAGTTAGACCAGTCCAACTCCATGGCTCCCTGCAAGTGAATAACTAGGGAACCTAATGCCAAATTCTCTTTGGACTCCATAAAGTTGTCATATTAATGAGTTCTGAGAAATTTTAATCTCAAAAACTGGCCCTCCAGATGGCATATCCTCTTGAACATATAAATATGCCACAGAGACTGCACAAAAAAGAATGTTCCAGGCAGCTGTGAGCACCGGATGGTATGTATTGGGAAGCTTGTGCACAGCCACATGCAACATTGTTCTTGTTCAGTCTATCAGGCAACTGGACTGTCTGAAACACTGAGGAAGTGCCAGTGCTAGTTACTCTGCACTGGAGGAAACAGATCAGGTTTGTCCCCTCTGTTACCAAGCTAGGGAGACTAAACTACTCTGCAAACTGGGACCTGCACAAGGGCCCTCCCTGAGGAGGAAAATGAGAACACATTCTATACTGAAATCTACTTGCCAGCTAATGCACGTAACCATTTGGAGAAGACTCCATTTCTAAATTCTTACAACATTATGATGTGAGTTAATTATTAGCCTTTACTCGAGTAACTAATTGAATGTCTTTACCCTTATTAATTTAGCCAGAACAGAATAAGATTCTTTAATACTTTTCTGTCTTCTTCTTCATGTCATCATTTTTAGAGAAAAAAGAAGTTGAATTCTAATTGTAAGCATATACTAAAAAGAAAACTGACAGCAAATTGATGCTCAGGCAACAGTAGGGTTCTGAAGTTTGTTGCTAATAACCTCATCAGTCTGGCCAACACCGCTTCTGAATTTCAGCTCATATTATGACACTCCTGAGTACATTAACGAGCCAAATTATCAGGATTTTGATGAAAAAAATCACACGTTTTTGTCAACTTAACAAAATTCTTAGTGGTATTATAAAGAAGTCAGCTTATGTGATAAAATGCTTGGAATGTATTCCAATATTCATCAGTTTCTTGGAAGATTCCTGTCAACATAGGTCAAAGTATTTATGACACCCAAATGCAGTAGTATCTTTCATGAGTATTTGCTTGGCTGATTTCCTTTATGGTGCAGGTTAATTTTTATGATATGATTTTGTGACAATGTTTATTTTGCCAACTATCTTTCTTTTAACTGCCCAGTTTTACAAACGCTAGATCTTTCCTTTCATTCTACATTTTGTTGAGTAACAGTTTTTTAAATCCCTTGAGCAGGGGCTTGGGAACATAACTCAATCAGTGAAGAGTTTGTTTGAAAATAAAAGAACCTGAGTTCCATAAACAGAATTCACATAAACATTGTGGGTTCTGTGAGGTGAGGACAAGTAGATCCCTAGGGCTCATAAACTAAGAAAGTAAGTTTGCTACGTGAGGTCTAGGCAAAGGAAAGAACTTACTTCCCAAAATGATGGGCAGCTCCTGTGTTAGAATATCTGCGTTAATCTGACTCTGGCTCATATGGAAACACTCACAGACAAGCGCCCTAACACAGTTGTGAACTTGTAGGCATGGGAACAGGAACACACATACAAACAAAGCAAAATAAAACTCTTGTTCCCCAGTGGTATTTTGAAACTCAAGCCAGCTATAGCATAGGTATTGTAATTTGGGGCCTAATGAGTATCTCATTCCTAAGGTACTATGATATCTTGTTTTATTTTTGAATAATTTCAGCTGCATCTTTGATTTTGTCACTCTTTAAAATTAAAATTATGAGTGTTCCTTATGATTCTTTTCCTCAGAAAAAATACTCCCTAGCTATTTTTTGTAATTGATTAAAGTGTTTGAAGTGACTTACAAGTTAGATCCAGTGCCAAAAAGCTTATGGTGACAATATAGAAAGAAGATCTACTAACAATATAATAAGAACTGTGCAAATCATTTCTATTTCCTTTTTAGTTTTGATTTCTACAAAACATGAAGTACACATTCATTGTTAACTTCGTTTTATGAACTGAGGAAAGTAGAAGTCACCAAAGTGATGGATCGGAATCATATTGCCATAATATTTATATGAACATGGCTCATATGTCTCCATACAATACTCAGGTTTAATTACATAGAAACAACCTCTAAGATATTTATAATCACTTAATACATGTGATGGCATTTGAGCTTTTTGCTGCTCTTCTTTTAAAATATAATATGAAACTATTTTATAGACAAATAAATGTGAAACATATTTGATCCTCCTTAAACTGCTATCTACAAGCAAATGGTCTGAATGTGGGTTTTGACTTCAGGACTATTAGATGTTTTTCTGTATTTCTTTCTTATTTTTTCAAGGAGACAAGAAAAGGTTTATTTGACTTATACTTCCACATAGCAGCTCATCATCAAAAGCAGTGGGAACAGCAACACAGACAGGGCAATAACTTTCAAACCAATAAAACCTGGGAAATTCCTGCAATACCACATTTGGCTGCCAGAGAAGAGTTCAACCATGCCTGCTTCTGGAAGACAGCTTCAGCGTGCTGACCCTGAGGAAGCACTTCTCAGAAGATGTCATCTCCGTGATGCAGGTTTCTTCTTAATGACTTCCAATTCTTTAGCTCCGGCTTACCAGCACATCAATTGTCCCAGTGACACAGACAGAATTTCTTTTCTATGAGGTTGGTCTCTTGTTAATTACTGCTGATTCTTTAGCCCCAGCTGACCAGAAAGACAGACTGTTAATTCAGAATGGCAAGCAGGTCGGAGACCATCTTTACACGTCTCTCTGAAACATCAAAAGCCTGGCCTCTGACTGTTGTGCATTGCTCTCAACATTATCTCACCAGCTCCTACAGAACAGCTCTCCGAGCTCTTAACAGATGATTTTTCTACTCTGAAGTTCCCAAATCCTTCCACAGTCCTTCCCCAAACACCACAATCAGGTCTGTCATAGCAATAACCCACAGTGCTGGAACCAACTTGTCCTAATTAGCACTAGTAAGAAAGAAATTAAAGAAGATTGACAGATCTTCAGCTTTCATAAAAATTAACAGAATTAACATAGTAAAATGAACATCCTACTAAAAATAATTTACAGATGCAATGCAATACCCTTCAGAATTCCAATACAATTCTTCAAAGACCTTGAAAGGGCAATTCTCAGCATCATAAGGAAAAGTAAATAAAACCAAGACAACAATGAAACATACAACAGGACAGTTAAACAATTCTGAAGACAGAAGTAGGGTTAGGGTCTCATATTCTGAATTTCAAGTTGTACTACAGAGCTGCAGTAATAAATAAAAATAGCCTTATATTGAAATTAAAGCAGACATTTTTATCAAAACAATTGAACTAAAAACCCAAAGAGAAATCTACACACATACAGATAACTGATTTATGGAATAGAAGTCTAAATATCACACTGAATAAAAGACAGCATCTTGGTGCTGGTCAAAGGATACCTGCATGTAGATGAATTCAAATAATTCTGTATGTATTACCCTGCACAAAACTCAACTTCAAATGAGTCAATGACCTCAGCATAAAACCAGGTATACCTAATCTGGAAGAAGAGAAAATCGGGGCTATCCTTGAAATCATTGGCACAGGAGATGACTTCCTGAGCAGAACTTCTGATAATGCAAAATTAAGATTAATAAGTAGTAAATGGAACCTTATGAAATTGAAAAGCAAAGGACAAACTATAAGGCAAAAAGCACCATCCTTTGGACAAAGGGACAGCTTACAGAGTAAGAAAAGCTTTTTTTAAATTTAATTTTTAAAATTTATTTTTAAAACAATCTTTTCCCATTTTTGAAAACCAATCCCATTTCCCTCTCCCTTCTCTCCTCTAATTCCACCCACCCACCCCATACACCATCCAATCCTCAGCATGTAAGGCTTCCAATGGAGAGTCAACAAAGTCTGGCGATAATGCGAGCAAAGGCGTCAAGACAATGATAAGCATACCCACAGAAACAGCTGACCTGAGCTAGTGAGTGCTCACTGACTCTGGACTGACAACAGGGTAATCTGCATAGCCCCAAACGAGGCTCGCTGGATGTGGGTGACAGTTGTATAGCTGAAAAAAATTTTTTATCAACTTCACATCTGTCAGATGACTAATACAAAAATATATAAAGAACTCAAGAAACTAGATATCAATATCCAAAATCAAATAATATAATTAAAAATGGAGTACAGATGTAAACAGAGAATTATAAGAATCCTTGTAATGACTGAGAAATGCTTTATGAAATGTTCAGCATCCTTGGCTATCAGGGAAAGACAAATGAAAACTATTTTGAGATTCCATCTTATACAGAATGGCTAAAATCAATATCACAAGTGACAACTCATGGTGGCAAGAATGGCAAAGAGGCTTAACATTCATACACTGCTGGTTGCAGTGCAAACTTGGACAGCCACCATGAAAATCAAGATGGTGTTTCCTCAGAAAGTTGGGAAGTGATCTAACTCTAGATACAGCTACACAGCTCTTGGGCATATACCCAAAGGACTCTTCATCCTACTACGACTCTTGCTCAACTATGCTCACATCTGTTCTATCCATAATAGCCAGAAAATGGAAACAGTCTAGGTATCCCTCAACAAGAATAGGTAAATACAATGTGGTCCGTTTACACGATGAAATGTGTAATTGTACAATGAAATGTGTAATTGTTATTCAGTAGTTAAAAAATGACATTATAAAATATGCAGGGAAATGAATTCATGTAGAAAAAAATCACGCTGAGTGAGGTAAGCCTGTCTCAGAAAAATAAATACAGCACGTATTCACATATATATGGATATTAGTCATTAAATACATGATAACCCAAGAGAGGTTAGGTACAGAGGAAGAGATGTGGGGAGACACATAGATTTCTGTGGGAGAGGGAAATAGAATAGATTTTATGGGTATACTGAGGTTTTGAGAAAACAGGATTGAAAAAGTCAGGTGAGGAAAGGGAGGGAGCATAGGGTTGAGGGACGGAGTGTGAGGAGAGACAGCTGGAATTGAGGGGATTTGAGGGGTGATATAGAAACCTAGAGCAGTGGAAACTGCCTGAAATATATGAATGTTATATACCCTGCCTAGTTTTATGTCAACTTGACACAAACTAGAGTAATCTGAAAGGAAGAAATTTCAGTTGAGGAACTGTCGTTCTAATATCTGTCTGTATGGCATGTTCCTGATTAGTGATCAGTGTGGGTGGTACCATCACTGGCCTGGTGATTCTGGGTTCTGTGAAATAGAAAGTTGAGCAGCAATGATGATCAGATATTTTCTCCTGGACTCTGCTTCACCTCTTGTCTCCAGGTTCTGGCCCTATTAGAATTCCTGTCCTGACTTTGATGATGAACAGTGATAAAGAAATGCAAGCCAAATGAACCTTTCCTCCCGTATTTGCTTTTGTTGATGTTGTTTCATCATAGCCATAGTACTTCTAAATTTCTTGAGTGTTAAATATGACTAAAGCAGCAACAGTTAGCATATAACCCTTTAAATCTTTTAAAGAAACCCCTTGAAGCCAAATATTGAGACACATTATAGCCCAACAGAGAGCCTCTGACAGTATCTCTGCAATATGTCTTAAGCAATGCAGCAATTCCTGAATGCTGCAATAAACTTTACTTGATCAGGCTTTCAGCCTCTAGGTTCAGGCACTTGGAAACCATGCAACTGAAATTTGGTTAAAAGGCTGAACATTTTGTCTTTGATTTGGTGGTGCCGAGTTTTCTTCTCTATTGTTAGTTTTTGGGTAGTCTTCTAGTTCATTGATTTTACTATTTCCGTTTCCCTTCTTCTTCTATTCCTTCTATTCATAGGAGATAAATACTTGATTAAAATTCTTTTCCAAGTATTTTTACATTAGTGTTGAAAATATTTACATGTGTTTCTGCTGTCTGCTTCAGAACACTAGTCAAAAATAACTATGGACTTTGTTTTTTTTCTACTTGATCTTCTGAATTAGTATAAAATGGATTTTATATTACCAAGCTATATGAATAAGCACTATTATTATGATTATAGACTCTACTCAAACTAACTAAATGCTAAGTCATGTTATCATAATAATATTATTGTTGTCAAAACATTTGTGTTAAAAACAATGGTATAGGTGAAAAAATAAATAATATTTCAATTATGTAATATTAATCTATATGCATATGCTCTCATACACACAAGACTTATATTTAAAGTGCTTGTTATTGATCAAACTTTTCTTGAATTACTGAGTATTTATAAAAAAATGAAATTTCTCAGTATCTAACATCAGAACTTTCCCTTCATATGAATAAGTTTCATGTCCCACCTGTGATTTCTGTACCTGTGGGGAAGCACAATTTAATCAGGCCCAGGCAGCTTGAGCCAAGTTATCCAAACTGAGGGCATCACATTAAATCATAAATCAGTGAAGGCTTATCTATGGGGGGCAGAGATCATACAGTCCATTTATTTTTCTTTGTGATGATCTGACATGATACAAAGATAGAATTTGAATGAAAAGATAATGAGAAGGCAGTGTCCCTTTTCTGTTGTCTTTTAGACAGAAAGACAGTGTACACTGTGCAGGTCACCTCCAATTCTGATGTAACTTTTCAGAATTTGTGATAGAGTATGTATATATTTGTGACACAGCCTGAACAGATATACTAATGGTGCAGCTTCTAAATATATAGAAATAATTCAATATTCAGTCAGCCTGGGATTTTGTGTTCTGTCAATTACATATCAAGGTTAGTTGAATCTAATAAGATTAATGAGGGTAAAATTATAGAATAATTCAAACTTTTCCCAAATGAACAACCCATTAGTATTTTTGATGTTTCAAACATGACTGCTCTGACAATTTTCTATGTATTGATCTTTGTACCATAATATTTTGGGTTGGAAGAAATATTCACCACCATGATATTCTCATGTTGTGTTTCTCTCTATGAGCACATAGAAAGTCTTTTTTACACTAGTGTTTCTAACAAGAGAAAAGAAGTAATGCTGAGGACCACAAACTTCAGTCAAGTTCCAACACTTTGATTATTGTACTAAATAGAGCACAGGCCAATTATTTCTGAGATTCAGAAATGAAAGGCTTTGAAGTTGTCTCTTGTCCTTGAAGTCTTCTTTCCTTGTTCGTGCCACATAGCTGTATCATTTGCTGTGTGACAGTTTTGAACAGTTATCTTGCAAGACTTACCTTCACTGTAATGGAGACTATTTACTGGGTTTATCCTTCAGCATTCTTTTACTTTCCAACAGATCTCATATCCTTCTCATTCAAGGAAGCTAGTCTTACAAAACCAATTGTATATACTCGTAATGAAATAGTATAGACCAGGCAGAATAAATC
This sequence comes from Myodes glareolus, assembly GCF_982192425.1. NCBI lineage: Eukaryota > Metazoa > Chordata > Mammalia > Rodentia > Cricetidae > Myodes > Myodes glareolus. Next base: position 14,284,343 of record NC_142045.1, on the reverse strand, counting down.
CAAAATGTTACTAACATGTCACCCTAGAGAACTCTGCAATTGACTATGGAACTACTAGGTGTGGACAGAGACAATAAACCAAAAATAGTCTGGGAGAGTACAATAAAGGGGTCTATTTTCATAGCAATGAAGATTGTAGAGAATTTACTGACTGTAGAACTGTTAGTATGGTTCCATGATTCCAGTAATGGTGAGAACGTGAAGACAGGATGGAGAAACGAAGTCTAGGTTTTGTCCACTGGTTATTTTCTGGCTAAACTCTAATATGTGCAGAGGAGTTATCTCAAAATGGTAGCAGAAGACATAAGAAAACTCCTTAAGAGAAAGTGAACTCCAAAGTCATTATTCTTTAATGCCATTTTTATCTTTATATTTGAATACTGGATTCTGTTCTTTTCATAAAGAGTCTGAGATTTTACTTTTGCTTTTTGAAAGAGAAATACATAGATAAAAACCATACAGTTGGGTGGTTAGAAGGTAGGGGAAATGGATCTAGGAGAAGTTGGGGGAGGGAAAAACATGATCAAAACATGTTTTATGAAAAAAATGTATTCAAATGTTCAATTTAAAAATAGAATAACGCTTCTGTCAGCATGTGCTCTGCCCTATCATTTGTTTTTAAGAGAATTCTGAATGCTAGCTATATTATCTTTCATCTTCACTGAAGAAGAACAAATATATAATGAGGTTTGTTCTTTGTTTTTAAAGGGTTGGAACAAATTGCACACTCTCATTGGAAAGTCACGTGGTCCCTAGTCAAACGAAACAATTCCTAAAGGTTCAGTATCTTTACAATAGAAGAAAAACAAAAATTATATACATTATTTCTTTGAATTTTTTGTTCTGTGACTGTCCTTGAACTCACATAGGGCCACCTACTTCTGCACCCCAAGGGGTGGGATTATATTATTTTAAAAAATATTTTTTCCTAAATTTTATGAAGGGATCTAGAAAAATTCTTAGAATTGCAGCTTAATAATGGGTGTGACAATGAGGACCCTAAAAGACACATACATGGATCTAATCTACATGAGAAGTAGAAAAAGACAAGATCTCCTGAGTAAATTGGGAGCATGGAGGCCTTGGAAGAGGGCTGAAGGGGAGGGTAAAGGCAGGGAAGGGAGCAGAGAAAAATGTAGAGCTCAATTAAATAAAAACAAACCTCTAAAAATGGGTTTGAAGCAGTAAAACATTTCTTTGGGTGGATTTAGATTGGCTCTTCACATTTTTTTGCCTATAGCAATAATTGCAGAACATGTTGAAAATGGTTTATCTTGAGATGGAGGAATTTTCCAATGACAACTCAAACTCTGTTTCAACCACCTACCCTAGGGCTGATTTGTCCTTCAATATTATAGTCTAATGCATTCCGTTGTTTTTGTTTCATAATACTAAGTGTAGCTTCCTTCTCTCAGCTACCGTGTAAATAGGGCACAGACAGATGGTATATCATTACCCAGACAGATATTGACTATAATAAGACAACTCTGGGGTCAGCAATATGTCTTAGCTGGTGAAGGCACATGCCACCATTCATGATTAACCTGAATTTGACATAGAAAAAAAATAATAGATACCCAGATGTTTTCCTCTGACCTTTATATGTGTGCTGCGATGCAAATACTTGCACCACCCACCTCCACACACTAAACAAATAATGAAAAATAGAATATAGATACATTAAAAGACTTTAGCAGTGATTAATTTTACTTTGAATTATAAAGTACCCCATCCTCAGTCTGGCATATTGTCACAAAAATATTGTATGAGTGATCTTTCAGACAAATGTTTATAAATTATCACTGATATTTTCCTTTTTTCTATTTGAATAATCTCTTTTATAACTTTTAAACATTTATATAGGATTCTTAGGAATAAACTATTTTTTGCTATAAGAATTCATTTTCCTTTCATCCCAATATATCATATTTTTAATTATTATATTTTATGACTTAATCAGATAGACTATTCTTTATATCTTCTATTCTCTCCCTCAGTGTTACCTTCCCTTCCTCTATCTTTATTTGTATTTTCAATCTTGATTTTTCACTTTTACTCCATTCATAGCACACATGTCCTATTATTTCCCTTTCTAAATCACCACCAATATCATTTTCTATTTTCCTAGTTCTGAGAGATCTTTAACTTATACACACAAATCTACAGGTCCAAAGCTAGTATCCACACACAGAAGGAAGAACTGGCTTTTGTTTCTTTCCATGTCTGGATTAACTCACTCCTGGCTGTGTTTAATATTTTTTAGTCCAATAATTGACATATTAAGTTATGATTTCATTTTTCTTTAAAGCAGAATTGAGGCAAGAGGACGGGGAAGGAGAGAGTAGAGGGTGGAAATGGAGTGGGGAATAATGTATAGCACATTCCTATCCAAACAATTAAAATGAGAAGCATTTAATGAAAAAGAAAAGCAGAATTGAATTGCATCACGTGTATATACAAGACTTTCATTATCCATTCATTAGTTGGAGGTTATATAGCTGTTTTGTTTTCATTTCTGGTTGGAGTAGGAGAGCATATGGCTGAGGAAACATCTCTGTAGTAAGATATAAAATCTTTTGGTAATTGTCATGTAGTGGCAAATCTTCATCCTATGGTAGATTGACTTGTAGCTTTGAGAATACTCACCCAAATACATCTATCTTGCAATTTCTGACACCAGAATTCATATTTAAAGTTTTTATCTTCTGAATAGTTCCTTAGTCTGTTGATTTTGTTGTCTTCATATTTCTTAATTCTTTAATTCTTCAGATCCTTTGATTTTCATCATAGTCTTCTAATTCTTTTTAAAACATGTACTAATGTATTCCTAATAATTTCCTTCTCTTTAGCATTTACACATAGATACATAGGTAAAATAATAAAAAAAATTATTGGAAAGACAATAAACAGCAAATTGTTTAGTAATTTTTTAAAAAAATGTTACAGAAAGATATTTGGATCATGATATTAGAAATATTTTTTAATTAATTAATTAATTTATTTATTAAAAATTTCCACCTCTTCCCCACCTCCCTTTTCTCTCCCCCTCTCTACTTCCCTCTCCCCACCTCCCCTTCCCTCTCCAGTCTTAAGAGCAATCAGGGTTCTCTGCCCCGTGGGAAGTCCAAGGTCCTCCCCCCTCCATACAGGTCTATAAAGGTGAGCATCCAAACAAATCAGGCTCCCACAAAGTCAGTCCATGCAGTAGAATAAAATCCCAGTGCCTTTGTCCTTGGCTATATTGGTGTTCAAAGGTAAATGCATTGAAATCAAAAGACCTGTTTATTATGTACTTGTGATAACTTTGCATTTTTAAGACAGTCTTACTATGCAGCCCAGCCTAATTTAGAGCTAACGAGTCAAGCAAATCTGCTTACTTAGCTCTTTAAGTGAGATTGCAGTTACCTAAATCACTTGACTTTTTATCAATAGATTGACAATTTTCAAAGAGAAAGATTAATTAGAAACATAAAGTATTTCACAGCATAATTTTGTAATATGCACTCACATTTGATTGAAATTAAATCAAGTAAAGACTTAAGTATTCTTATTTAAATAACATAATTGGAGATCCTGCATGATAGTATCTAGCATGACATTAGATTTATTTATGTAATTTGTACAAATTTCAGAGAATTGGGATACAATTAACCCAAAGGGATAACGATTCTCATGTGACCAGTAACAGCATGCTGTTTTTCTCTAGTGACGTCCTAAGGGAGAGGGTCGGAAAGATGAAAAGATAAAGAAGACAGAAAATCTGAGATCAGGAGGTCTTGCCAAGCTGTCTTATGTCGAGAACATTTATTAAGAAATACATCATCTTATATACTATCTGAGGGAGGAAAATGGAACAGAGTAAATGGAAAGCTAATCAAGCAATCATATGCAAAGGGAAGACAGGGTATATCAAAAGCACCATAGACCAAGCACACAACAACCTTGAAACTGATTACTGTATTCCCTTTGAGTGGGAAGGTTGGGTTTTCATTTTCTAATCCCCCAATTTTCATAAGGTCCTGGTTTCAAGTCATCATTGGCTCCTACAAGTATAGTTCTGGTTTTAGAAAAGACACTGTATTCCTTCTCCATGTGTCAGGGCTTTGGGGAAAACCTCCAAATTACCTGGCCCCAGGCTTTTACTGACTCCGCCAAACATGTTCCTGGGTTAAACAAGGAGCTATGTTCCCCTACCATATATCAGGATCTCAGGGAAAGCCACTGGCAGGTCAAAAACCTGATTGAAGAATATTGTTTAAATTTTGCTTAATGGGTAAGAAAGGGATGTTGAACCAGAAATACCCACTGAATGTGGTACCTCCAGGGATAAAGAAGAAAGCCTGGCATGACAATCTAGACCTCTGCAACCCCAACATAAAGAAGGTTTAGGAAGGATGGCCACAAATATAAGATCATTTTAGGTCACACTGAGGTTTACAGTTCACTCTAGGTTACAAAGTAGGATTCTTAAAATTCAGAAAAAATAAAATACTTAAAATATTCAGAGGAAAAATATTACAACTTATGAAATGTGCCCATGTCATTGAATGCTAAAATCTCTAGAGGACTGCAATTTACTGCTGAATTCCATCTGTTATTTAAATGCTACTAGCAGATATTCCGTGGGAAAAAATTGCATAAACCCCAGAGAAAACTACTGTATTCCAGAAATCTGCTAATTAAAGCAATATTTCTGAGGAGTATTGTGACACAACTGGCCTAAAAATAAGCTATTTAAACAAATATGTATGGAGTGGAGTCAGTCTAGTGGAAAGAGTAGAAATGCACTCAATTCTTTCTTTACACAATAAAGGTAATCAAATATTTGAGAGAAATTCAGGCAATGCAAAGTCATAGTTTTGCTATAAAGCAATGCAGGTTAATATTTTAAATATTTTAAAGCCATTATGTGTATTAAACTATTACATGTATTTATATTTGATATAGATATATAAACATAGATATATGTGTAATTTTAAAGCTTTATTTTTATTTTATCTTCCTAAAAGTTTTGTTTTATTTATCTGTGTGCACTAAATGTGTGTCCACTGAATGGAGGCCAAAAGAAGTCATGTATTTCAAGAACTTGGAATTAGAGGTAGTTGTGTATCACCACATCGGTACTGGGCACTGAACCCAGATTCTTTTGAAAAGCAGTAAATGCTCTTAACCACAGAGCCATTTCTCCAGACTCAGGCATATGTAACTAATTATGAGCTCATTCACAAACTCATCTAAAGGTATTCCTATTTATATATCCAACAGACTGTACCATGAATGTTGCTGTTCAGATTGCAGAAGTTAAGTAGGATGGAAAAATACAATAAGCTTCTCAAATAGAAATATGGTGAGTAATCTGTCCAGAATTACGTTCAAGACACATTTTCACCATCAACATACAAAAATAATAGGGCAAAGTCAGTCTTGATCCATGAAGAACTGAATTTAGGGGGTAGTAACAAATTCTATTCAGAGCAGAGCTTCAATATGATTTTTTGACAATTATTGACACTGCACATGAAACAAGAAACATCACTGAAACAATTTGTAATAGCAAAAACTTAAACAAGAATATATGACAGGAGAAATAGCTTTGACTTTTCTGAGGTTGTGAGAACTGAAACAAACATGGATGGGAAGAATGCAGGATATTGTGGATATAGTTTTCTGAGAATGTCAAAATAAATAATTATTTCTCATATTAGCAGGAAAGGAGTGCAAGGGACTTTGGCCTATTGATATAGAAAAGAAAAAAAATGGACTCTAAGATCAGCTAGTGTACATAATCAGTTTGATTTACAGAGCATAATAGGAAGAAAACCAGTAGAAGGTTTGGTGCAAGACCAATGAATTTTTTAATGAATATAATTCTGGATGAGCAGAAATAAAATATCTACTTTAGATTCTGGTATAAAATTTACACTAAGCAATATGGAACCAGACCTCCAGAGCTGATACATAAACACTTTTATCCTTATATAGATGTCATCTCTTGCAGTGTTATCACATATTATTTATCTATCTTCTTCATTTCTCAGTGTTTGAAATCATGATTCATCTGAATATCTCATGAAGACAACAGAGAGGACACTGATTATGAGAGACCAGGATTCTATTAAGGTCTTTATATTCCTCAGCAATGGAACAACAACTCTGCCCAAGCAGAAGCTAGTGTTTCAAGAAACTGATGCATTACTTCAAGATAACATGATTCAGAATTGCTGTGACCTTTAAAATCAGATTGATTGCATGGGGCCAGGAGAAAATAGGTGAGTCTACTAGAGAAGACAGTCTATTGATTTTTTTGTAAGACGTAAATTGAATACGGTAGTAGAGATGAATGATTCTAAATTACCTAAGTTACCTATGCAGTATCTCTTCATATTCAAGAATATCATCACTTTACTTACCTTCACCAGTGCAAAATTAAATAAAATAAATGACATGATCAAGGAATACTCATTTTTCTCCTCTACTTTTTATAGAGGTTGTTGATTTAGAGACAAAGCTGATTACCTATAGTTTTGATTTAAGGAAGATAACTTCACTCTCCATAAATACACATCCAATTTTCCTTTCCTAAGGGGAGCCTTCTTTCAACTTAGTTACTTACTTTATACCTTACATCTGTTGCTACATAGATTATAATATACTTTTCAAACTTTCAGCAGCTAATATTTACATAAAAGCAAGTACATACTATATTTTTCTTTTGTAGACTAAGTTATCTTATTCAGAATGTTTGTTTTTTTCTAGCTCTATTCATTTATCTGTGAATTTCATGTTTTCATTTTTAACAGCTAAATAATATTTTACTGTGTAAATATTCTATACTTACTTATAATCAGATTGGTCTTGGCCAATCTGATTAGTATAAGTTGAAATATCAAAGTAGCTTTGATTTGCATGTCCCTGATGACTACAGCTGTTGAACGTTCACTAAATGTTCGTCTACCATTTATGCATCTTCTTCCGAGAACTCTGTTTAGATCAGTACCTCATTTTATTTACTTCTTAATCAGCTAACTTATTTTTAAAGAAAGCTATCTTTTCTCATTTCACACACCAATCCCTGATCCCACTCTTTTCCCTCCTCCCACTCCATACACCTTCCCTCCCCATCCCCATCCACTCCTCAGGAGACGGTAAGACTCCCCATGGGAAGTCAATAAAGTCTAGAACTTTGCTTTGAGGCAAGACCAAGACCCTCTCCATTATATGTAAGTTAGACAAGGTATCACTCCAAAGAGAATGAGTTCCAAAAAGACAGTACAAGTAAGTAGGGATAAATCATGCTTTCACTACCAGTGGTCATGCTGTCTGTCCTAGTCATGCAAATGCCACCCACATTCAGAAGGCCTACTTTGGGCCTGTGCTGGTCTCCCCACTGTCAGGCCAGAATCCGTGAGCTACCATTAGTTCAGTTAAGCTGTTTCAGTGTGTATCCCTGTCATGATCTGGTCTCCTTTGCTCATATTATCACTCCTATCTCTATTCAATTGGGCTTTAGGTACTCAGTCCAGTACTCCACTGTGGATCTTTGCATTTGCTTTCATCAGTTGCTGAATGAAGGTTCGATAATGACAGTTAAGGTAGTCATCAATCTGACAAGAGGGCAAGGTCAGTTCAGGCACCCTCTCCACAATTGCTTAGGGGCTATGTGACGTTCATCCTTGTGAATGAAATCCTGGGAATTTCTTTAGTGCCAGGTTTCTTACTAGACCCATAATGGCTTCCTTAATCAAGACATCTCTTGGCTTGGTCTCCCAGTCTATCACCCCCTCCATCCCGACCATCCATTCCTCAAGTTCTCCTCCCACCTACCTTTCTACCTTCTTCCTCTCCTTCTGCCCTAACTTCTTCCCCACCCCATGCTCCCAATTTTACCTGGAGATCCCTTCCCAGGGGAATCCATGCATATATCTCGTAGGGTTCTCCTTGTTATTTGATTTCTCTGGGGTTGTGGACTATAGAATCATTATCCTTTGCTTTACACCTAGTAGCCACTTATGAGTGAGTACATACCATGCTCAACTTTCTGGGTCTGAGTTACCTCATTCAGGTTTTTTTTCTAGTTTCATCCATTTGCAAGCAATTTTCAAGATGTTATCATTTTTTGCAGCTGAGTAGTATGTCATTGTGAAATGTGTCACATTTTCTTTACCCATTCTTCGGTTGAGGGACATCTAGGTTGTAAAAACAGACAGGTGGACCAAGGGAATCAAATTGAAGACCCGGATATTAACACACACACCTAGTAAAACCTGATTTTTGACAAAGAATCGAAAATTATACAATGGAAAAAAGAAAGCATCTCAAACAAATGGTGTTGGCATAACTGGATGCCAACATGTAGAAGAATGGAAATAGATACTATCTAATCACATGCACCAGACTCAAGTCCAAATGGATCAAAGACCTCAATATAAAACCAGCCACACTGACCCTCATAGAATAGAAAATAGAAATAGAAAAGTGGGCTTATGAGACCACTTCCTAAATATAACACCAGTAGCACAGACATTGAGTGCAACAGTAAATAAATGGGACCTTCTGATACGAGAAGCTTCTGTAAGGCAAAGTTCATAGTGAATAAGACAAAAAGGCAGCCTACAGAATGGGAAAAGTTCTTCACCAACCCCATATCAGACAGAGGACTGATCTCTAAAATATATAAAGAACTCAAGAAACTAAACATCAAAACACCATTTTCTTGAAAGTATTTTTCCATCCTCTTACTTTAAAGAACTGTCAATCCTTGATGTTAAGATGTGGTTTATTTTTGTTTTGTATTATGGTTGGTTTTGTTTGAGTGGGTGCGAAGAATAATAGATCCTTTTTTTAATCCATTCAGTTAGTCCTTTACTTTTCATTAAAGAATATAGATCATTAATATTGAGAGATATCAATGAGCAGCATTTGTTGATTACTTTATTTAATTTTTGTTGTTGTGTTAGTAGCATGGTCTCCCTCCTCTTTTTTATTTCCTAGTATTAGGATATTTTATTTCTTCTTTGTGTTTTCCTGTTTCTTTTTAAACCTCTTTAGGTTGAAGTTTTTATTCTAGTGCTATCTGTAGGGCTGAATTTGAAGGCATTGATACTGAGTGAACTTGTTTTTGCTTTTGTTTTCCTAGAATGCCTTTCTTTATTTATCTATTGGGAATGAAACTTTTGCTGAGTATAATAGTCTGGGCTGGTATTTGTTATCTCTTAGATTCTGTACAGCATCTCTCTAGTCCCTTCTGATGTTAAGACTCTATTGAAAACTCTGGTGATATTTTATCTGCCTTTGTATGTTAATAGGTATTTTCACCTTGCAGCTGTTAAATTCTTCATTTATTCCATACATTTAGTGTTAGGTTTATTATAGGTATATTTTATGTTAAGTGTATTATGTACATAGAGAATTTCTCTTCTGTTCTAGTCTATTTGGTGCTCTCTATGCTTCTTATACCTTGACAGGAATGTTCTTAATTAGGTTATGGGATTTTTCTTCCTTACTTTTGTTGAAAATATTTTCTGTCCCTTTGACTTAGGTTTTTTTCTCCTTCATCTCTTCCTATTACTTGTATATTTGGTCTTTCCATAGTGTCACAGATATCTGGATATTTTGTGCCTAGATTTTTCAGATTTAATATTTTCTTAGACCAATATACTCATTTCTTTTATTATGTCTTCAATGTAGGGATTCTTATATCTTTTACGTCCTTTTGGTATGTTTGCCTCTGAGATTCCTGTTAAGTTCCTACAATTTCACTTCCATTTTTATTTATTGATTCTCTTTCCACTTTCATATCTTGAACTTTTTTCTTCATTTAGTATCACTGGTTTTTCATATTTTTAGTACACTTATTCATATCTTCTTTCATAACATCTAAAATATTCATAAAGGCAATTTTGAAGTTCTGGTCTGTGTTTCAAGCCTGTTATATTTTTCAGGCCCTACTCTGTCAATATTACTGAGCTCTAGTGGAGACATGTTGTCCTGGTTGTGATTGCTTTTACCTTTACACTGGTATCTAGGCTTCTGTGTTTGGCATGATTGTGATACTAGGTACTGGTATTTTTTATTGTCCTTGTTTGGTGTATAAAATGTTCCTTGGTTTCTGCTTCCCTATTTGATTTGTTAAGAGAGTTTAATGGATGTATTTTGCTTGCAATCTAAAAATCTCAGCTACCAAAATTTTGGGGAAGAAATTGCAAGAAGAAATAAGACTCTATGACCTAAAACAAAAATTTTCATTGCTCGGCAACATATGTCTATCACCTCTTTCCACGTTTATAAAGAAAACATTTGATCTACATTGGTTTGTGCTGTATTGTCCTGCATGACAGGAAAGTAATCCACATTTTAAGGCTGATGTAATAGACAATAACCTGTCGACCCTTGGTTCTCGAAATAAGTGTTAATTTTATCTTTATAAATGCAAGGATTCATTTTATTTGATTTGGAGAGACATAGTATCTCTGTCTCCAAAAACTGGGATCTGAGTTGCCATTTCTTTTATGATTATTATGTATGCAAAAATTATACAAAAATCATCAGCAACAAACAGAAGGTAATGCTTTCATCAAAAGGAATACAGAAATGTGATATAACTACATGTCACTGTCATTCCAAAACTATTCATCTCATATTTACTGGCAAGTATTAAACAGCAATTCAAAACACTGTATTAATGACCCAGAATAATGAGATCTATATAGAAAAGTATAGTTTTAGCTTAAAGTCAAACATGATTGATCCAAAACCTTACAGCACTCATTGGTTAGTTAGAATTCTTAGGCTCCCTATCTTTCCTTTTCTACATACAGAGATCTGTGATCCTGCCACAACTTGCTGTACTTTCATTCCCATAGTCATGATGATGATGTCCTATCAAAATGAGACTCCAAAGGTCATTTATCATTTATGATGACAAATTGAGAGCAACTGCAAGCACAAAGCTGACAGTTGTCCGTAGAATGATGTACAGCAGAAACCAACCTGAAATGAAGATGCTTTAACTTTATAATCGTATTCAGTGAAATTGGGTTTGGTAAGCATGATGCTTTGATAATATGTGGAGAACATGATACATGGGAAATACTATGCTTTGTTTTACTTAGGATCACATGATGTTATACATACAAAGTTACTGATTGCATATTTTTGTATATATTTTGGATGATATGAAATTTTAGTTATATTTGATATTATGTCACATTTGATATATGATATTAAGATCAATAGAGATGCTTGTAAAGCTAAAGTCAAAAAAATGTAATGGCAAAATTTTCTGCTTCTACAGTGTAATTATTTTTGATTATCCCACTAATCTGTTACATCCTCTTTAGTCTTTAAAATCAAAGACACAGAATAATTTAAATTAGATCTTAGATACATTTAAGTATAGAAGTACATTCTTAATAAGACTTAGATAAAGACAGACTGATAAAAGTTACTGAACACCACTATGTGTCATATTGTGTAAGAAAGTTCATTAAATCATCATTTTTAGGCATGCTATGATATTACGTATTCAGTGTATATGTTGCTAAGGATCAAACCAAGGCTTCCCAGAATCTAAGCAAGTGCTTTAAAACTGTGGTATATTCCAACTCAAGAGAAGCAATCTAATCACAGCCTGACAGGAGCAATCCAAAGACTTTTTTGGGTCACGATGAAGAAAAACTGAACAAAATTAACAATAGCATAAATAATTTTAGGCATAAACATTCCTTAAATAAAAATCTTAGCATTCTAAAAGCTAAAATCAAAAATTAAAAAAATAAACTTTTATTGAAATGTAGCAAGAAGTCAATGAGATGGTCCAGTAGGTAAAAGAACTACATGCACAAGCCTGGGAACCTTTGGAAGATGCCTGAAAATCACTATGGAAGAGAGAACTGATTCCCTAAACTATCCACTATCCTCTCATTTCCAGTGCATATCTTGAAAATATTACTGATGCACAGATAAGTGCGTGCTCCCCTAGGTGAGCACATGTGTGAGCATGTATTAACACACACACACACACACGTATTATTAAATAAAATATTTTTGGTAGCGGTAACAGGACTTTGTTTTTTCTCTCCACTGTTTTGCTTCATAATATTTATCTAAAATTGATGTCCTCTTTCCCTTCAAGTTCATAATTCCTGAGGAGAGGCTCTCTAACCTCTTCCTTCAACTCCTTCACAAAGTGCTTATTCTCTAGCCCCATATAGCCTAATTTCAGCTTCTCGCTGAGAAGATACTGTTTAATTATTAAAAACATTTTTTGCTAATTTACTTAAAACTATTGATTGTATCTTATAATCTTCCCTGCTCATATCTCCTTTAATAGAAGCAGTCTGACCAGTTCAGTCAAGCTTTAGGTATAAGCATTAGTGAACATGGGGCAAGCAGAAAATTATTTTAAGATATTATGATGTCATAATATCAAATATTCATCTGTTTTCTGTTCCAACTTCTTAAAACCCAACCTCTCAACTTTTGCAAATTGTGAGGTGAGGTGTTTTCTTAGAATAATGAGAAGACTGATAGTTAAGGTGTTGGGGCCCTGTGGGAAGCTCAGTTTACTGGGAGGGGTCATTTAGATGTCAAGAAAATAAAGTATATGATTAGACAGAATTTCCATTCCTCTCTGCTGAACTCTGTGAGCGGAAGGGTAAAGATTCCATTGGTCACAAATGGTCGGTATTTTAGAAAGGGAGTTTCCATAAAAGCTCCAGAAGTCAGGGTTTGGGAAGCTTTAGAACAGGGTGCTGAATGTGTGGAGGATGGTACAAACAGAGAAATCAATAAATATTTTCACTCTTCTCCCATAGCTTCTCCTGTTATTCATTTGGTTGTGCAATTATCCCTTGAAATAAATGCAACAGTGAGACTGTTGTCCTAAATTCTGTGAACTCTTTCTGGAAATTTAATCTAGAAGAAGCATATATGAAACTTCAATTGTAGCCAAGTCAGAAGTTGTGAGAAACATATTGGTACTGTTAAACATGGAAATGGGGCTGTCTGTCATGTATGTGTGTGTGGATGTGTGTGTGGATACACATGTGTGAGATTACATGTGTGCATGTTCATGTGTTTGTGTGTGTTTGTATATGTTTATGTGTGCACATATATTTTCATCATATATAAATACGAAAGTCCAGTTAAACTGTTCACAGTGGTAATCCAGAGAAACTCTGGATATTTTATATTTGTGCATAGTTTGAAATTTTATTATAATCATCTATAACATGAAATAAAATTTGAGAAAAAATGAAAAATTGGATCTACTTATATTGGAAGTAAAATATGTACTCAAATTTTTTGTGTAATTTTCCCTAAGCCCTACAAAGAAACTCAAATTACACAATATCGATACAAAGGCTTCATTTTTTTAACTTTTAATGTTCACTTCAAATTTGAACTTCAATTATCTCTGAATTTGCACTTTATGTGCTAATTTTAATTTAAACACACTAAAGAATAAGGAAAAGTGTCCCATAATTTAATGTAGCTTCTCATATAAGAATTGCATCTGTGGATACCAGTCCACAAGGAATATATGATTTTATATTTTCAGTGTATGTATTATAAAACCAAGTCTGTCCCGATTGTACTATCTATATTAAATTGTTGTAATTAGATACTTTTATCTGTTATGTTTCCAAAATTAATTCACATAAATGCTGTGATTTAAGTGATGGTATTTTTAAAATCTTTTTTTTGTGAAAATATATCATAGGTATTCTAGGTTGCATTGGCTTAAATGATCATATTCATAAGAAATAGGTAAAACAACTTCAATTTTACAAAATTCTGGTTATAACAAAATCACTTTGAGGGTAATATGGCATAGACACTTATGATAATCACTTCAATGAATTTGAAACAAAACTAAAAATTCTCATTCAGGTTTCAAAGCTCATATATAAACATGAAAAATTAAAGTTGTTAAATCATTAAATTCTGGTACTTGAAATAAATGTGTCAGGATTCTAATGCCAGTTTCACAAACTAGCACCTTCAGGATTATAAATTCTCTGCAGGCATTTCTACTTGTGAGAGAACACGTCACAGTTTAAAACATTGTTGAACATATTAAATTACATCATTCATGCAGTGAATATATAAATATAAATATATTGTAGAATGGAGTTGCGGGGCAGGCCTGCTTTTCGCCTCACCCGGCTCCCGCACGGCTAGCTTAGTCCCAGAAATAACAACACACAAATTGTATTCATTTAAACACTGCCTGGCCCATTATCTCTAGAGAGTTAGTTACTGACTAACTCTCATATCTTGATTAATCCATTTCTAATAATCTCGTGGTAGCACCACGAGGTGTGGCTTACCGGGAAAGATTCAGCATGTCTGACCTGGTGGCTTGATATTAACCCATTTCTAATAATCTGTTTCACACCATGAGGTGTGGCTTACCGGGAAAGATTCAGCATGTCTGACCTGGTGGCTGGCTCCATGGCGTCTGCCTCATAGCCCTCTTCCCAGTATTCTGTTCTGTTTTCTCCGCCTACCTAATTTTCTGTCCTATCAAGGGGCCAAGGCAGTCTCTTTATTGACCAATGAAAATAACACAATAGACAGATAACCCTCCTCCATCAATATATTTAGTGCAGAATAAAATTTAGCTGCAAAAATAATAATCATAAAAATGGTTAAAACCCATAAAAAATGGATGAGAAAGAAAGTTTGGCTTATATATTTATGAACTAGGTCAAGAATGTGTACTCTGGGGAGGTCTTTCTGCTTCATGTGATTACTAAGGAACTATCATCCCTTTGATAAACTGTTGATTTTATTGAGGGCATTGTCATTACACATAATTGCCTTTCCAACTGCTAAATAATGCTTATTGGGATTAGTCTGCTGATGAGTTAAGTTGTAGCTTTAATGTAGACTTAATCGCCTTCTCCTTTAAATGACTTCCAATATCCATGAGCCTTGTTGTTGTGACATTGTTTAATTAGTTATAAAGGAGGTTGTAGGTCAGTGTGGATGGTAATTATCTCTGACTCTTCCTATCTTTATCAATATTATAGATGATCCAGAAAGAATGAATATCGGATTGAAACAGCAAAATATTTTCAGTTACAGAAGTTTGTTCATTTTGCAACTTTCTTTTTATTTCTTCTTTGTGTTTTTTACGTCTTGTCTCTCAATCCCACCTATCCTCTCTCCATAAAATAAGATTTAAGAGGGTAAAAGGGAAAAGAGAAAGAAAGGAAAAAGCTTGTTGTGGAAGACGTTGACAGTGTGCCATCTTCCTGCGGTGTGACATGGTGAGTCATGCTGTGCACTTATTCATCTCTACTTCTTTACACGCAAATGCTGATCACAAAGCAAGTTTCATCTGAATGAAAAAGGCCTAAGGATATCAGTTTATAAATAAAATTCTATTTTGCTCTACATAATAAAAAGGGAATAGTATAGTTCTGCATGAGAGAAAAATGGGCAAATATCTATCTAGAAAGCTCAGGGATAGAAATCCTTCAGGAAAGTCGTGTTTCAGCTGGGAAATGAAAGTCAAGGAGGGAAATCCTAATGAGGGGGCCACGTGACAAAGTCTCTGCCACAGAAGAGAAAAGAGATGCGTGAGTTAGGAGTGTGACTGAGAATGCTGCGCTTGAGATTGCAGTAAATTGCATGCAAGTTTCTTAAGGAGGACAAAATTTCTCTTAAAGATCACTGGAGACGTTAAAAGAAATAATGATCTTAATTAACATGAATTTATCGAAATTGCACTAGGTGTCCTGTGAGGAAATATCAAGATTAAAGACAGAAGGCATGTTTGGAAATGTGGAAGCTGGTTTCTTAATCTAAGAGGGACAAGATCTGACTCTCTCTCTCTCTCTGTATTTTTTTTTAAATTCTACATACTAGCTCCAGTTTCCCCTCCCTCCCTCTGCCCCCCTCCCCGCCATCTACAACCTCCCTTGGGGAGTCAACAAAGACTGGTATACCAAGTTGAGGCAGGACCAAGCACCTCTCCTCTGTATCAAGGATAAGCAAGGTATACACCAAAGGGACTGGACCCCAAAAAGCCAGTTCATACAACCAGAATAAGTCCTGTTGACACTGTCAGCACCACCCCCAACAGACTAATCCACATAACTGTTACCCACATACAGGGGGCTTAGTTTAGTCCCATATAGGATTCTCAATTATTAGCCCCAAGTCCCTGAGCTCGCACTAATTCAGGTCAGCTGTCTCTGGTTTTTCCCATCATGCTCTTGCTCGTTAAGATACCCCCTTCCTGTCTTCAACTAAGCTCCAGGTGCTTTCTTTTTTTTGTGCATGTGTATATGATTGAATACCTTTTTGTCCCACAACACCATATAGTTAAACAAAACAAATTACATCCTGGAAAAGTTTCTGAACATTTCCTTCTTCTGACTCCTCCACAAGAACCGTAGATAATTTTCCTATATCCTTTCGTCTAATTCAAAGGAATTTGACATCCAGAACCAGAAAAGAAAGATCAATGAAAATGCTGAATCACAGTCATGTATGCAGATCTCTGGCAATGTGCTCTTATGGAAAAACGTTAGTTGCATCTGTTATGTGGCCTCATATTTCCCCCCTTGTTAGAGTCAAATGCCTCATCTCCCATTCTGTACTTGTTGCTTTTTTTCCACGTCTGTGTTTTCAGCGGTGGCTTGGGAATTTGTTTTCCTGCCAGTGAATCACAAATTAATTCATTTATTTTGACAAATGGTGGCAGGTATCTGGTGATCATATACAATATTTATTGTATTTCATTAGTTTTAGAATTTTTGAGAAAAATCTCACTCTATAGTTCAGAAAAGTCTGTACCTTGTTATCCATCAGGCTGACTCCTAACTTACAGCATTCCTGTTTGTTTATTCTCCAAATTCTGTGACCAGAAGGGGGAACGGCTGCACTTGATGAGCTGGCCCTATTTGAATCACACCAAACAAATGCATAAAAGTGCTATAATGCTATTTATCTGTGTCAGTATGGTATCAGGAAGCTATCAGCTATTACATCTAAAAGTTTGATTTATTGAAGACAGTCTTTCTGGAGGTCCTTAACCCATCCTGGGTGAATTAGATTTACTCCAGAACATATGAATTGGCCTTCCCTAGACTCCTCTGTCTCATGACTTTTTCTAAGTGGAAGGTAATGAGATGTAAAGAAGCCCCCATGCGTCTCATTTTTTTCTTTGTTAATGGGATGTCTATTCCTGTACCTCTGTGACCATGATAGAAGGTGGAATCTCCTAATCTCAATCTCTCCAAATCTTAATAAGGCTCATTATATACAGTTGGATTGTTTCTCATCTTCAGAAAGACAATATATGATATGATTCTGGGTTAAATTATCACCACACTCACCGCCCCGCCTATCCTTTCATAAGCATAAGAACCTATAAGTCATCTTCTCTGTGAGAAGTGAAGAAACACCAGGGAAAATGTAGCTCACAGGAGCCATTTGAAAAATGACTGTGAATATAACATCTGCTCCTTGTTTTCATTCTAAATGTATTTTTTAATTCACTGCAGGGGAGACCATTGGCGGCATTCAGTGCAATTTAGTTAAATCTTTAATACTCAGTGTTTTAGTCAGGAACAGAAATATATTTGCTTTCTAAAGAGCATCATGAGTAAATGTTAAGGGATTCTTTTTAATATTGTAGGATTATGAGCAGGTATTGAAGCAATCCATTGAAAATGTGTAACTATCCATCCTTGCCATCATTACATAAAATAGCCTGCTACATGGGTGTCGTATATATAGGGGCAGTATATCTATAAATACATAGCTATTAATTTGTTACAAGAAACTTAAAGTGAATTAAAAATATATGAACTATGCAAATAAAAAAAGAATCAATAAAAACTCTGAAATTTAAGAACATTAATCTACGAGGTATAGAATCTGATTGTGAATTGAAAGAATAGAAATATTTCCTATTGAACTTTTTTTTTTCAAAAGAAAAGTTCATAATTTCCCTAACCTTAAGATGTTTCTCAATAAGGGCAGGGAAATTTCAAGTACATTCTAATTTCTTTAGATTTATATTCTAGATTCTCTAGAATTTTCCAAAGTTCTTTATATTCAGCTATTTTTCATATGACTATTTTCAGCACAAAATCTTACGGAAATTGTTCTAGTTACTGTGACTTGAATTTGAGTACAAAATTAACCCAAAATATCTAAGTTTTCACTTATTCCAAAATGTTTTTCTTGACTTTTTTTCCTAGTGTATAATCTTTAAAAAGAGATATTTATTTTCCCCTTGAAAGCAAAGAATATTAAGCAATGACTTCAGTCCAGCAACTGAAATTACTTGGAGGATGAAGAATTCTTGGCCGTTTACCCTGATATGAAATATTCCTTTGAACACCAACATCATTGTGCTTAGACCTTCCATAATCTAAATGGATTCTCAATAGAATTCAGATGCTCTCTACTAAGTCTCGTCTGACTCAAATAATAAAGCATAGAGGAGAAATACAATAGTAAATTACAGGATTTAAGGAGAGTGTTAATTGAGGAATATTTAGATGGACAACCAATTAGTATTACTAATAATATTCTCTATGAAATTTCCAACTCAAGAGCCAAATAAACTTCATATCTGTAAAGATTCTTAGTCTTAGTTATGTGATTAAAACAACTAAAACAGGATGTAGACACTGTTAAAATTTCTAGAATACACATAGGAGTAGAAAGTACTATACATGCCCAAGACACTGAAATCTTCTATTGAGAATTTTAAAACCACTCTAATTTTGTAAATATATGAAATGGAAATTTTTGCCAAAGATCTGAAATCAATACATCATTATAAATTGAGAATTGCACCCTGTAACTTTAGTTACTAAAACAGCTTAACAACAAAGAACAGCTTCCACAGAGTTCACAATGATGACAAGATCAACCATTACCATGTTGTTAGTGTCAGAGGAAAGACATAAGGAATAAACAAAGCAGTCTTCAAAGAGGCACCGTCTCTCATTTGCATACCTGATGTTAGATAACACAAAACTGAGAGGAGTTGCTCAGTAACCGTGAGAGCATTGTATCACCACTCGAAAGAAGAAGAAAGAATAAAATTATAATCTTAAAAATAGCAATAGAGAAGTGTCCGTCTACATTCAAAGAATCTATAATAAGATAAAAATTAACCTTCTTGCAGGAAATATGTAAAGCATGATAGTAAATAATAGAGACAACGATGCTTCTTCAACATACTGGTATAAAACACTAACCTGCTAACCAAACAATCCATGAATGGGGGGAAAGATCTCCCTTAAAGCTGAGAACAAATTGAAGACCATCCAATGCACACAAACACCAAGAAAATTATGCTGCCAAACAAACTCATGATGGAACAAACTAGAGTTAAATAAATCACTTAATCCAAAGGAAATACACCAGAAGTGCAAACAGTGTTGAAGAGTAATCAAAGGAAAGTGTATGATAAAATGGTGACAAGCCAATAAAGACTATCCAGTTATGCAGCCTTTCGGATCTATTGTAAATATTGTGAATCAATCCTTTAAAGAAAAGTAAGTAGGTGATTACCACTGCACACTGAGATAATAAAGGAGAAAACAGAAGCATTTTCTCATCAAACCTCCCTGAAAGTATTGAACAGAGAGAATACCTTGCGTCAGGAGTGGATCTTGAGGTCATACTCAATTGATTCAATACGATCTTAATGAGGATGACATCAATAGACTACAAATATGGACAAGGGAAATCCCAGGCGGCTTCAACTCTTCACAAGGAACCAAAGACAAATACAGAATATCGAGAGAGGGAGAAATAGTCTTCCCCTAGCAGTGGCTGGTCACTCCCTGAGAAAAGAGCATGTCAGTTCTGAAAAATATGTGCAAATAAGTAAAATTACTAAGTCTAAACAGATTGTAATTAAATATTTAGTAACACACACATACACAGAGGTAAAAAAACAGTTAATAAAAAAGAGATCATAAACTGGAAAGAGAATGGGTGGGTATGCATGAAAAGGGAAATGCATATATGTTATAATCTAGAAAATATGTTTTTAAAACACAAAGAAGACAACAAAGAAATTGTTTGACTGGGGAGAAAGTGCTAAACAAAGCAATCATTTTTAAAAATGGAATGCACATTATAACACGATATTCTTAAAATTCCTTACATGCTATCGTGAAATAAAGTCTTCAGTGTGTCCCTTCCAACAAAGTGACCTCTCTTTAGTAAATAAATTTGCTAATTTAAATAAATTTAATAATTCTAAATAGTATTCACCATGGGTTGAGGTCAATCACTTGGGAGTGGACAAGCTATTAGGTGCTATTCCCCCAAATAGGTAAGATTCTCCCTCCCTTAGTACACACCAAAAGCCATAATTAGTAAACAATGGGACATCACAATTTACCCAGACCTCAGGAACTAAGCTGACATCCATGCTGGGTCTTTGACTGACTAGATCTTATGCATATTTTGCAAGGTAGATGAGTAACTACGTAAAGTTTACATTTTAGAGTAATAGATGGCCTATCATGTCTCCAACTCTAAGCTCTTTCCTTCTTTATTTGTGCATTTTTAGTTCATTCTAATTATTCTTAAAACATCTTAGACTGAAATAATAATATCAATTAAACACACAGGAATAATTGTAAATTATATTTATATACCTCTAATATAGATTTTATATATTTATATATTATACTTATATAATATCTAATTTGTATACTTATACAAAGGAATGGGGATCATAATACCCATTTCAAATTTTTTATGTATTTTATCCTCAAAACTATTTACTATTTTAGGTCAGGGGAAGTACATAATTATTGAAGCAGAAGAAAAATTATAAGGTACAAATAATGCAGCTATCAGAAATCTATTTTACTTTTACCTTATTCTGTATGAGTCTTGCTAAAGAGGATCAAAATGGAGTGATTTTTCTAAGTGAATGCTTAAAAATCTTGCCAAATAAATTAGGATTCTGTTAATTAAAACTTAAATTGCTCAAGAAAGTGATGGAGAAAGACAACACTTAACCTTCCTAAAAGAATATGTCAAAAAAATCTATTTCTCCTTTAGGGACCCATACACAAATGACTTATTCAATACCTATTGATTAAATGTTTCCATCACTATGCAGATTCAAAGGATAACTACACACTCAATCAATTCTTGCTTGTAGCATCTCCAGAAGCAGGTGGTGAAGATTTGGTTGTGTGAGTTTTAGAGCAACCCAGTCTACTTTATACTCAATGTCAGCTTCAAGGACAGGCTATAATGATATCCTTTGTGATTCAATTCACAGTCTTTAACATCCAGCAAACTATACCTATAACTTAGGGGCAAAATTCTTTAAAAACTTCATCTGTTGTGCTAGATAAGAAAAGAGAACCTCCTCAAAGTTATTGTCTTCTTTGACAAGGGATCATAGGTGAATTCAAAATCTCTTTACTTTTAAAACATGTATTTTTTTTGTGTCTAAGTGTTTCCCTTTTGAATATACTTATGCACCGCATGTATATTTGGTGCCCACATGACTCAGAAGAGAGAACTAGATCCCCTGTAATGGGAAACACAGGTAGTTCTGAGTCACACTATTGGAGATGAGATTTAAATCTGGAACACAGGGGAGAAAAGTTGGTGCTCTTAGCAGCTGAGTCATCTATGCAATATTCTCCTAATAGTATAGAAATTAAGTAATAGATTGAGATATATTTTCCTTTTATTTAAAACAGTTTTTTTTTCAAGGCGGGCAGTGGTGGCTCACACCTTTAATCCAAGCATTCAGGAGGCAGAGGCAGGCGGATCTCTGTGACATCGAGGCTAACCTAGTCTACAAGAGCGAGCTGCAGGATAGGTTCCAAAGCTACACAGAGAAACTTGTCTCAAACAAACAAATAAAAGAACAACAAAAAAAAGTTTTTTTCTTAATTTTATATCCTGACTACAATTTCTCTTTCAACTTCTAGTCTCAATTCTTTTCCACCTTGTCTCTCATCTGGAGCCATGCTGTTTCTGTCTCTCATTAGAACACAAAGAGGATTCTAAGATACACATTCTAATATATACAACACAAAATTTAGTATAATAACGTTAAAAGGCAACACACAGGAATAGTGCCAAACAGAAGGAAAAGAGGCCAAGACACAAGAAACAGAAACAGAGACCCACTGGATTGCACACAGAAATATCACAAAAACACAAACATAGAAGCCATAATGTTTATGCAAAGAACCTCAGTCTATGTGAATTCATATGTGCATCTATCCTATTGATTTAGAGGATCCCGTTTCCTCTGTGTCCTCTACATTCTTTGGTTTTTGTGACGCTTTTCCATCTTCTTCTGCAGATTTCCCTGAAACCTCAGTGAGAAATTTGATGGGGATGTTCCTTTCAAGGTTGAATGTCCCAAGGACCCTGGCACTGTGGGTATTATCTGGCTGTGGGTCTCTGCATCGGTTTCCACCTGTTATAGGAAGAAACATTTGTAAAAATAACCAAACAAGGCACTGATTTATGAGTACAGTTGAATGACATTAAAACCCATTTTATTGCTGCATTCCTTTAGTAAAACAGGAATATTTAGTAACATGCAGCAATGTGTAGTAAAACAGTAGTACTTGGATTTACTGTAGATCCCCAAGCTAGCTAGTCTAAGGTTGTCAGTCACTCATGCAGTGTCAGATATGGGTTCCTCTCATAGAGCAGGAACTTAAATCAAATGATATAGAGGTTGGATACTCTCGCAAATTTTTGTCACCATTGCACTAGCTTATCTTGTAGGTAGGACACCATTTTTGAACAAATGTTTCATAGCTAGCATGGCTGGGATGGTTTACAGGGTAACTTCCTATACCAAAGACACAGGGGTGAAGGGTTTCTGAGGGCAGTAGCTTGATGTTCTATGAGTTGTGTAGGTATTAGTTTCAGGAGCAGATCCTTACTGTCAGTTTGTAGAAAGCAATTATGACAACAGCCTGAGTTGGTTTTTCCATAGGTACCCTTTGGCCAAAACCTCATTATTATATGTCACCCTATCCTAGGACTACAAGCTTCAATTTTTGATAGGAAATGGCAAGTTGGGACTCCCTCATTATTTGGTAATTTCATTCAGATCACCTTTTTATACACACACACACACACACACACACACACACACACAGAGAGAGAGAGAGAGAGAGAGAGAGAGAGAGAGAGAGAGAGAGAGAGAGAGTTTAGGAACTCACCTGTATTAGGTTTTCTCTACTGCCCCTTAAACTCTCTCTTCCAGTATTTCCTCACTCACCTTTATTTCTCTCTCCCTCCCAACTTGATTCTTCCATTCCCATCATTCTATTCCCCCAACCCTTCATAACTATTTTTATTTCCCATTTCTAGGGAGATCTATCTGCCTTCACAGTTTCTTACTCTATAACTAATTTCTGTGACTCTACTAATTATAGCTCGATTATCAATGCCCTAACAGCTAATATCTACTTATAAGTGAATACACACCAAATTTGTCTTTCTATGTCTGGTTTACTAGTTTTATTCATTTAATTCTAAACTTGATGATTTTATATTTTATTGGTTAAGGAATATTTCGCTGTATAAATGTACCACAATTTCTTCATCCATTCGTCTGTTGACAGACATCTAGTTTGATATCAATTTGTGGCTATTCTAAATAGAGTATCAACAAGCATGGCTGTAATAGTGTCTATGTTGTAGAATGTAACATCCTTTAGGTATCTGACCAAGATTCATATAGCTGGTTCTTGAGTTATATCTATTCCGGTCTTCCAGAGGTACTGCCACACTAATTTCCAATGTGGCTGTATCAGCATGTACTCCCGCTAGCAATGGATAGGTGTTCCCATTTTTCCACAATCTCACCAGCATAAAATGTCATTTATTTTAGTGACATTAGCCATTCTCACAGGGGCAAGAAAAAAATTTTAAAGTAATTTTGATTTGCTTTAATCCTGATGGCTACAGTTATTGAACATGCCATTAACCAACATTAATTGTGTTATTTTCTTGATATCTAGTTTTGTTTAGCTTTTTATATACTTTGTGTATTTGCCCTCTATTGAATGCATAGTTACAAAAGAAAAAAGAAAAAAAATCCCATTCTGTGTACTGCAACTTTGCCTGGATGACAGTGTCATTTTCTTTGCAGAAGTTTTTCAGTTTTCTGAACTCCTATTTATTAATTATTTGTAGGCAGATTTTTCCCTCCCACCTGCCAACTCCCAAATAACCACATGGAGATTTCTTATTACTTATGAAAGTTTGGCTAGTATCTTAGACTTGATTCTAACTAGCTCTCACAAGTTAAATTAACTCACTTCTTTTAATTTATTGCTGCCTCATGAATTTATTACCTTTACTCTGTACTGCTAATGCTGCTTCCCTGCTTCTTCCATGCCTGGCTGGAGGCTCTGCATCTCTGCCATTCTTATTTCCAGTGTCCTCTCCATATGAAAAATCCTGCCTAGCTTTTTATTGAACTAACCAAGTGATAAATCTCACAGAGTAGCAAATATTATTCCTCACTTCTCCATTCTTGTCTACATAAAAAGTAAATGTTTTAGCTCTAACATAATAAAACTGTAAACAATAAAAATAATTATCAGGTAAGAATTGTATCTACAATGTTCACTTGTATTTTGCACATTTGGAGAAATTACTAGATTATGTATTCTATTTTGATGAGTTCAAAGCTCTGTACCTAATTTGCCTTCTATCATAACTACAGAAAACTATAAATATGACTATCTATATTTTAGTGCTTGTGTTAAGGGTGTTTTGTTTCCTGAGCCAATGATTCTCAAGCTATTGCCAACTTTTTTGTCTATCATAGTTAATGTATCTGGTTTTAAGTTAATATTTTGAAACATTTGTGGTTGAGTTTTGTGCAGAGGGATAAGTATTGATTTATTTGAATTCTTTTATGGTTTGCCCAGCATCACCTGATGTATCTCTCCTTTCTTTATCAGAAAACAGATGTCCATAGGTGTGTAGATTTATGTCTGTGTCTTCAGTACAATTCCATTGATCAATGTGTCAGGGTTTTTTTGTGATAATATCGTGCTGCTATTATTATTGTAGTTCTGAAGTTCAACTTGAAATATGGGAGAGTGACAACTCCTGCAGGTCTTTTATTGTTCAGGAGTGTTTTAGCTTTCCTGGTGTGTGTGTGTGTGTGTGTGTGTGTGTGTGTGTGTGTGTGGTGTTTTCATACGAAACTGAAAATTTCCATTCAAAATCTGTGAAGACTTATCTTAGAATTTTAGTGGGAATTGCATTTAATCTACAGATATCTTTTGGTTGAATGACCACTTTTTACTTTAGCCCTACGAATCCATGAGCATTTAGAATCTTTCCATCATCTGATAAACTCTTAGGTTTCTCTTTCAATGTCTTAAAGTTTTTGCCTTACAAATCTTTCACTTGGTTGATTATAATTACACCAAGATATATATTTTGTGAGACTGTTGTAAAATGTGTTTTACAATGGTTTATTTCTCAATCCATCTGTCATTTGTATATAGATATACAATTGATTTATGTTAGTTAATTTTCTACCCTGTTATTTGGTGAAAGTATTTTCAGCTGTAGGTGTTTGTTGGTGAAATTATTAAAGTTACTTAGGTATACTTTAACATCATCTGCAAATGAGGAAACTTTAACTTCTTCCTGTACCTCCTAGATCCCCTCTAGCTGTCTTAGTGATCTAGGTAAAACTTCACATAGTATATTGAATAGATATGGAGAGAGTGGACAACTTTTCCTGTTCTGGATTTTAGTGTTATTTTTGTGATTTTCTCTCCATTTGTGTTGATATTGGCTATGGGTTTGCATTAAACTGCCTTAATTATGTTTAGGGGTATACTTTTTATCTATAACCTCTCTAGTACTTTTTTATAAAATGGGGATGGTAGACTTTGTCAAATAACTTTTGTGAAGCTAATGATACAATCATGTGGTTTTTTATCTTCAATTTGTTTATATGGTAGATTATATTCATCGGCATAGATTTGTTGAACCATTCCTGGACATAAGGGATGTGTCTTATTTGATAATGCTGGATATCTTTTAGATGTATTCTTGGACTCGGATTTCAGGTGTTTTATTGAGAAATTGTGCATCTATATTCATAACAAAATTGTTCTATATTATCAGAGAAACTCTGGTCTAATGAAACAAATGAGCAATAATATATCTTTTTGCCTATTCTGGAATAATTTGTATAGTATTGGCATTAATTCTTCTTTGAAACACTTTTAGAATTTTGCCTCCAGAGCCATCTGGCCACGGTTGTGCCACCAGTGCCCCAGGATACTTTGACTAATTGTTTTTAGTTCCTAGTGGATTTTAGATCTTTTTAAATGCTGTGTTCTACTTTATTAATTTCAGTCCTGAGTTTGATTTTTTTTGCCCTCTACTCTTCTTGGGTGATTTGTTTTATTTATTTTTTGTTCTACAGTTTTGAGATGTGTTCTTATGGTTTTAGTATGATATCTCTCCAATTGATTCCATTTTTCATTTTTTTGAGTTTATTTTGAGACACCTTTCCTCTAAGAATTAACCTCTAAGTCCTACCATCATTTTGTCACATAAGTTTTTGGTATGCTGTATATTCATTTTTTTCCTTTAGTTTTAGAAAGTTGTTTCCTTGTCATGGTTTTACAGAAAAATTACATTTTTTTACAATTAGAAGGAAGTTGTTCAGTTTCTATGAGTTTGTAATCTTTCCATAGTTTCTCTTGTTGTTGATATACAGTTTTAATCCATACGTTGCAGGGTTTATTTCAATTTTCTTCTCTCTTGAGACTTGTTTTGTATCTAAGTATGTGTTCTACTTTGGGAAAGGTACCACAAAGAACTGAAAATAATGCACATGCGTTTGTATTTGGATGAAATGTTCAGTAAATATCTATTGGAGCCATTTTATTTATAGCATGTTAGCTCTAGGATTTTTTGATTTAGTTTTTGTGTAGATGACCTGTTTATGGACAATGATTCATTATTAAGGTCTCCCACTATCAGTCTGTGAGAGTTTATATGTAATTCAACTTGTTGTAGTGTTTTTCTTTCAAATCTGAATGTCTTTGAAGTTAATGAACAGATGTTAAGAATTGAAATTTCTCCTTGGTGGAGTTTTCCTTTGATGAGTATATAATATCCTTCTATATCTCTTCTGATTAGTTCTGGTTTATAGTCGGCTTTGTCAGAAATAAAAATGGTTGTACCATCTTACTTCTTAGGTGCATTTGCTTGGAATGTCTTTCTCATCCTTTTACACTAAGGGAATAGTTATCCTTGATGCTAATATATGTTTCTTAGAAGCAGCAGAAAGATAGGTTGTGTTTTCCCATTCATTCTGTTAGTTGTTGTCTTTTAATTGGACGGTTTAGACAAAGGATTTTTAATAGAATTGTTGATTCCTGTTATTTTATGATAGTGTGTGTGTGTGTGTGTGTGTGTGTGTGTGTGTGTACTCATGCAAGTGTGCTTCCTCCTTTTTGTTTTGATATTCTGAGATTACTTATACCATGGGCTCTCTTGGGGATGGTTAATCTTTTAGGTTGGAATTTTCTGTCTAGCACTTTCTATACAGCTAGATTTGTGAATAGATATTGATTAAATCTAGTTCTATTATGGAATATTTTTTCTCTATCTATCAGGATTGCAATTTTTAGTGACTATAGTAGTCTGGGTTAGTATCTGTGGTTTCTTAATGTCTATAGGACTTCTCTCTTGGCATTTCTGGCTTTTAGTACCTCCATTGAGAAATCAGATGCTATTCTAATATGTTTACCTTTAAATTTTACTTATTTTTTCCTTTGTAGCTTTTTATATTCTTTCTTTGTTCTGCACAGTTTGTAGTTTAATTTATATGTGCCAAAGAATTTATTTTGTGGTTTTGTCTACTTGGTGTCCTGTGTGCTTATTGTATCTTGAATGTCATCTCCTTCTTTAAGTTAAGGGATTATTTTTTCTATGATTTTTAAAGAATATTTTCTCTTTCTTTGATCTGTGTTTCTTCACCTTTCTTTGTTCTGATTACTCTTAGATTTGATCTTTCATAGTTTCCCAGATTTCTTAAATGTTCTCTGACAGGAGGTTTAATTACAGCATTTCCTTTTCCTGAGATTCACAATTTTCTATCATATCATCAATGCCTGCCATTCTCTCTTCCATCTTTTCTATTCCATTGTTGAAGTTTGAATTTGAGGTTTATGTTTGATTTCCTAAATTTTTCATTTTGAGAATTTCCTTATTTGGGTTTTCTTCATCTATTCAATTTCTACTATCAGGTTTTTGAAATGTTTCATTCACATCCCTTCACTGTTTGTGTTTTCATTGATTTCTTTAAGGACTTTATTCATTACCTCCTTAGTGGCATCTATCACACCCATAAAGGCTATTTTACAGTCTTTTGCTTATGCGTCAGCTACGTTGAAATATTCACAGTCTGCTGTGGTAGAATTCCCAGACTCTACTAGATACATATTTTCCTGGCTCTTATGAATTCTGTTTTCATGTTGCTGTCTAGGCATCTGCTATGAAAAGATTTTAATTCTAGGTGTAAAATCTGATTTTTTTTTCTTTTTGTTGTTGTGTGGGTATTGTATTTCTTGGTTTCTGTTGCTCTCTCTGGTTCATAGGAGAATATGGTTCCTCTTTCTTTCCTGGTAGAACATTCTCGTAGAATTCTTATATGTATTGCTACTAGGTTTCAATGTGAACATGTGTTTCTAGTTATTGAAAGGTGCCTCAGAGGAATGGTGATGGTCTACAAGGGGAGTCTGTTTGTCCACATGAGGCTGAAAAGTAGAATGCTCCACCAAAATCTGCTTATATCTCCTAGGAATATAAGTTGAGAGTAAAATGAAGCCAAGCATAAGATTTGGTATAGACTGGGAAATAATAATGAGGGGCTCAACTTGGAGGAATGCAGATTGTTGTGAGAATATGCAGTTAGCCAACTTGCTTCCTTGTCTAGAGTAACCCTAAGATCTCAGACAATGCCTGCTGTGGTAAGGGCTGGAATAAAGCAATGAGTGTGGGGGAGAACATTCTAAATGAAGGATCTGTGTGATTCACGTGAGAAGAGGACAGTGGAGAAGAGGACGCTGAAGGAAATGATCTGCTACAGAAATGTTGCTGAGACTAGAGGGTTAGGCTTGATGGGAACTGTGAGACAGTTGAAACTCTAAAGTTAGTTTTGCTGTTTCCTTGTCTGTAGTGACCTGCTGGTTCCCAGGCAATACCTGCTGGAGTAGAGAACTCTGGTAAATTAACTAGAGGGAGGAGGTGGGTGAAGAGTAGAAGATCTTGTGAGCCAACTGGTAATAAGGCACACAGGTGTAAGGGAGGAAGCGGTAGGTGTTCTGCTGCACAGCTGAGGACGGGACTGGAGAATCGAACTGAAAAACCTGAAGGACAGCTAAATATTGCCAGTTAGTCCACCTGCTTCCCTGAACAACCCAATAAACATATTTTAGTTGCTCCCATGAGGACTGCTTTCAAGATGTCTGATCATGAAAAATATGGACAAGGAAGACCTCCATGAATCCTCTTTCTGGTGAGGATTATGTTTACAGAAAATGCTTGTAGGTAGATTATTCTTTTCAAATGATATAAATATTGAGAATCATTTTCTCAAAAATATTTCGAAGTTATTTGTCACACATATATACACATGCATAAACATTTATGTATATCTTTATATATGTGTGTATATATATATGCATTTGTCTATATTACCAGTGAGAGTATTGTGATCATAGTAGTTACTCTATGCATCTCACTTAGTTCTGAACCAAATATTCAGCATCATGTCCTACTTGAGTCATAAGGCACTTCAGATGAACACCTTTAGGCTTTAGATACATTAATGTATATCAATACTGAGCTTTCCTCTGGAGCATCATTAAGTCTGCAAATACATCTTTGTTTATACAGAAAATATGAAGACTACATGGATACCTAAGGAAACGTGCAATAAATAATTTTCAGCCAGCTGACAGCTACAGTTTGCAAAATGATGAATGAAGAAAAAGCAAGTCCAAAAACATTAACTTCCCTGCTTCTGCTGGAGAATTTTATATCTTCATTTTGGGGGGCTGAACCTCCTCAAATAATTAACAAGTCACCGGAGCCTTTGGGAAAAGTGAGGAGGCTATTCACAGCTCCTCTGTGTTCTCTCAAAGGCAGCTTAAAGTTAAGTGAGCATCACACTATGCTGTCAGATTTCCAATTGATTCTAGTTTTCAATGTGTGACTTATCTGACAGGCTGCTGGAAACAGATAACCGCTTTACTTGGTGTTTTGTACTCAACAAAAGCCATGCGTGAGGAACATTCACCTCAGGAGACAACTGTAGTCTGTGGAGCTATTTTATAAATGGTGTCTGACATGTTATTCCATAGAAATAAGAAATCGTATTCCCTGCTTCCCTTGAGAACTCAGTTCTACCAGTTTCTCTGCAATTTTTTGCTAAGTTTCACCTCAGAAAAAATTAGGAGATTTTTTCTGATCTCCTAATCAGCTTTTAATTCCACAGTTTGTCATTCTAATTCAGTTCTTGGTGACATCAGACACTTTGAAATTGGGTACTCATATATCTTATTTATTGCTTATTATTTGTCTCTTCCTTTTGCTCTCTGAACTTTTGAGAGTAGATATTCTTTATAGACAACATTTCCAGTTCGTGAATGTACTTGAGACAAAGGAAACATTCAAGAATATCTGGATAAAGGATAAATAAATTCTATATACTAAATAAAGCAGGAAACTACCACGAATTATATACAACCCTGCATTTGACGGTGGCAGTGTGAAAACTCAACAGTTATGATGATCCACACTGAGGCCATTCTGAGACTATCACTCTTCTTTATTGAAGGGAGGGCATATGTTCTCAAGATGCTCGAGACTTAGATGTGTTACTAATGATCAGGAGATCCACACATGCCTTGCTCCCTGTGAGTTCTTGCCACCATGTAAGAGTTAGGTAAGTGATTGGCACAGGTTTTCTCAGTAACAAATCATTCTCTAATTTACCTACTGTACGTTCCCCTATACAGCTGCTGCCTCTGATTCTTTACCACAAATAAACTCACTGTTTCCCTAAGGTTGACTTGTATTTCTAAGATGAATGTGTTTCTTTGGTCTGCCAATACTTTCTCTAGAATGAATATTCATTTCTTAATATCTATCCAGGGAAAATTAATAGCTGTTAATGAAAAATACTTCAATTTATGTATCTATGCAACATTAGTTTCAGGAATATGATTGATTTTGAAGTAAAATAAATAACTCTTAAATTAAGAGTTTAGTCTGGTTTCGTGCACCATTTATACTTAGTAAAAGCAAACAGCTTTAATCTACACCCATGGAAAAAGATATAAAAATATCTATAGAGAAAGCACTGCTGAAGCACACACAGGTGACTCCTGCAAAGCTAGAGCAATCAACACAAAGGCACATAACACAATACAAAAACTGAAATTTAATAGAAAATATCATATGTGAAATTTCTTCTGTTTATGGCCAAATAACTGTTCAATCAATATAAAATGGGTCAATTAACTGTTAACCATAATATAATTACTTGACTAAAGTTACTCTCAGTAAATAGATGGTAACTGTTGACAGAGATAAAAAGTTTTGAGATTGGATAATGATGATAAACAATGACGAGGAGGTAATATTTAGAGCTGGAGTTTGAGAGAATTTGTCTAAAATTCATAAAGCATGAACAGAATTTAGGAACAAATACTTGGATGAGAATACATAAAACAAGAGGCAATTCTTTAGGCACCAGTGAGAAGAAAAGGGTTCATTACAGTCAGGCTCTCGTCTATAGTATGAAAATGAGAATGCAATGATATGATGTCAGATTCCCATGGAAATGCATCTTGGGCTGGGATAAATGCAAAGGTCAACTTGAGATACAGATTCGGTGTCTGCTAGGGAATAAATGAGAAAGAAGATTAGAGAAACCTGGGACTAAAGTACCTGACAGCATCAAATAAAATCAATTACATTTCTAACTTTGCACAGTTTCTGATGATTTAATGGAAACACATTATTGTGCCAAAACCATTGTTATTGTTTTATAACAAGACCTCTCGAGCAGGCAAACATGGGGTGTTAAATTGGGATTTCTGAGCTTACTTTAGATTTTTTTCCTTTTAAAATAATATTTTATTGACTATTTGGAAATTTCACATATGCAACCAAACCTCATTTACTCCCCAGATGCTTTCTTACCCTTTATAGTTAACAGCAATAAGGATCATGGTTTTCCTAATGGTTTCTGCCTACAGCACAGGTCACAGACAACACATGGATTCAGATGGCAGCACAGACTACAGCCACCAACATGACTTCAGACAGAACACAAATATCAATCTACATGTCCTTCAACACAGCCCATGCTGCCACAGGACCACGGACAACAGTGTAGCCTCATGTGCAACAGGAATTATTAATAACCACAAGACCCACGATGGAAGCATAGGCCATAGATATTTATGTAGACTTTGGGCATTAACCCAGCCTAGGGCTGCTGTCATTTATAACATGGATCACAGATATCAAAATGGCCTCCATGGGCAGCAGGATTTTTAAATGACCCTATGCAGAAAATGGACAATGGACAATTGTTTTAAGGAGGCCGCTTCTTTGTTTCCTGGCTGCCCAGACTCGTGAAATAATTTCACAGAAACCATATTGTTTAAATCACTGCTTGGACCATTACATTCAGCTTCTTATTTGCTAACTCGTCCATCTTAATTTAACCCATCTCCTTTAATCTGTGCATCACCAGGACGCTGTGGCCTACCAGCAAAGTCTCAGCTTGTCTATCTCCAGCAGCAGTTCCATAGCTTCTCCTAACTCTGCCTTCTTCTTCCCAGCATTCAGTTTAGTTTCCCGAACCTAGCTCTACTCTTTTGCTCTATCACATACCAAGATAGTTTCTTTATTAACCTTTGGTATTACAGCATACAGAGGAGAATTCCACATTAGACAATTATCCATCTTGGACATCCTGTCATTGCTCTGAGCCAGGGCATTCTTCAGCTTGGCAACATGTTCAGTGGCATAGCCTGTGCTAGCTCTGGGCTGTTGCGCACTGCCCTGCTGGTTCTGATCAGCCAGGACAGGTTCTCCTATTATCACATCCTTCTCCCACACATGTCACTGACAAGGTGTCTGTAGTTTCACCTCTTTCCATTTTTCACGCTTTCATGAGCTGCTTTGTTCCTCCCTGTTTCACAGCTCTCATTTGCATATTTGTTCACTGATATAGTATTGCAACATGCAGTGTGCCACATTATATATACATATAATATATGTATGTTTCTATACATGCAAGCATGTAGATATATATATGTGGGGGGATGTATGTGTGTATTACCCAAACAGTTTTCCATGCAAATGCTCATTACAAGGAGTAATTGGTCTCTGGTTTCTGAAGCACCATAAATACTGAACCAGCACTGAGAATTGCTTCATTATCTGGGTCTTGTCCAGTGTTGGCGTCATCTTGTGGCTAGGCAGTGTATGAGGGCTCAGAGACTGCTACAACCTCCCTACTTTCAATGCCTAGTGCACCAGTCTCATTGGGCATGAATTGCAGCCTGTGGGCAGCATTGCAGCATAGAGCTCTCCTTCCTACATCATTACTACTTACAGCTGTAGGAACTCAATGCTGCAGGCCAGCCGAGAGCCATTGACTGAATCTATTTATTAACAGCCGTGTTCTTTGTCTCTTGGGACTGTTCTCCCATTTTGTTCCCAAACCATTTGCTCCCATGTCTGTAGTTTTGTAATTCTTTCCTGAATTCTGCCATCTTTCCTTGAAACTTAGTGAGTATACTTTAAAAAAAAGAAAGGAAAAAAAAAACCCTCTACCCATAGTATCAATCACTCAGTGGAAACTACAGGAGCTGATATCTTTGTTCACAGTCATGCTTCAGGTTTTAATTGTTTTTGTTGTTTGTTTGTTTTTTTCTGGGTTTTTTTTTGAGACAGGGTGCCTCAAAAATCACAGAGATCTACCTGCCTCTGCCTCCTGAGTGCTGAGATTAAAGGTGTGTACTACCACTGCCCTGCCATGATTCAGGATTTTATCTTTGATGGTAATGACTTGCACTCAGATCTGGTTCTTCAGGATTGGCTTCTCTATGCATTCCAGCACCTTGCAGATGGAGTGGATGTTGGGATGGATCAACTCAAAGTTCTAGATCTGGTCTAGGACGCCAGCTTCGGGGTTGAATCTCAGCCTTCTAAACTTGCAGGTGTGGTCCTATAGACTTCTAGTTTTTATTGTTGTTGTTGATTGTTTTTTAAATTCTGTTTATAATATGTTATTTATGTTATTAGCTCTAGCGTCTTATTGACTAGCTCTTACATATTAATTTAATTTATCTCTATTAATCTGTGCGTCATCACGAGTTCGTGGCCTACCAGCAAAGTTTCAGCACATCTGTCTTCAGTGGTGGCTCCATGGATTCTCTATGATGCTGCCCTTTTTTCTACCTTTTTTCTGCCTAGCAATTTTCTTTATTAACCAATGGTGTTCACAGCATACAGAAGGGACTCCCACATCAGTGAACTCAAAGTTGTTGGATGCTACCTGTCTTCAAAAGGACAATCTGACTCTGTCTTCTAAGAAAATAACTTTAATAAGATTACTGTTTCAAGTGATAAATGAGACAAAAAAAAATCTTCCAGAAATTGAATAGCGGATTGATTTGTAATGATCAATTAGAACACTGTTTATTTTATTCTAATATATTATCTACAAATGGTCTCAATCCAAAAAGAAATACTATAAAAGAGATTGTATTGAGACACTCTGAGTCTATAATCAATTCCCCTCAACTTCAAAATATCATCTTAACTAATACATTGTGAAGTCATGTCAATAATACATCCAAATAATTAGTCTATTTAAATGTTTCAGCTACAATATTTGTTGTCATTATGGTTCATCATAAAACATTCATCTAGCAAATGCCTAGGGAATTTGCAAATGCATATGTGTCAAATGTTAATTAATTAAAATGAATAAAATTTCATAGATCTATTATTATCCATGCCTGGCAATTTCGGCAAAGAAAGAACTAGGCCCTGTTCATACTGCTGCCTAATGAGTAGAACACTGAATTAATTAGTAAGAATCACAGACAGATTGCTGTTATTTGGAAATGGTACTTAGAAAGTCAGATTTCTGGGCATGATGGACCTGTGGTTTAGCTACAAGGTTAGGATGTGATATTAATCAAGTATGGTTATAGCTTAGTTTCACACACAATCTAGAGCTCATACAGTTGCAGAAATACAAATCAGCATAAAATATAATATATAGTGAAGTCAGAAATAAAATGCAAGGACTAAAAAGGAGATGCATGTAAAAAATTAATAAAGCAGTTGAGAAAAGTATTCCCATCACTATTTTACCCACAAAAGCTGAAGTCTTAGGATATATATAATGTGCTATCTTGGCTGCTGCTAATCAAGAACCCTAGGTACTAGACACTTTCTGATATATGTTTATGTATTTATTTCCTGCACATAAGTAGTACACAACATTCTACAATTTCAACCCAAGGGTGAAGTGAGTAGGAGACCCAAGGGCTCCATCTTCATCCTTTAAAAGCTATTCACTAGTGAAAATGGAAATAGACAGGAGGCCCCAAAAGGAAAGGGAATTAAGAAAGGAGTTTTGGATAGTGTCTTGCTTGATTTTTCTTGGCTTGCAAGCTCATCTCATTGGAGTGTGTTATTAATGGAGTCTAGATTGCGAGTCAATTTCCTTATGGGACAGTTACCCTAGTTCACTTCCATAGCTACCAACCAAATAACTTCTGTTTATCAAAAGATCAGACAGGAGTGGATGGGTTAGAGAATATTTGTTTCTACCACCACGGGAAACAAACTCAAACTCACACTGCTGTGAAACTATGGGGCCTCATTTTCATTACATTAGAGTGAAAAAACTCAAAATTCTGAGACATGAATTTGAGGTAAATAGTGGGTTATAGTAAGTAAGGAAAAAGTTAAAACAAGGGGAAGAATGTAGGTAAGAGAATTGTAGTGGCAAAGAGCAGGCAATTGCTTCACTATTTACTCAATCAATCCAGAGAGATCCTCTATTGTCCTTATAATTGGATTCTAAGCCCTCATAGAATTGGAAGACACTTTCAATAATAGCATGGGACTTCAGAACAAGCCTTTGCTTCCATCAACTACAGAACAATAACATAAGCTGTTACATAAAAGCCTTATTGTAAGGAGATTCTTTCAGCGTCCCCAAACATGTTCAAGTATCTTTAGATGATTCATCTCATATAATGCTCAGCCCATATATTACATAAGATAGATTTGATGGTGAAATTTGATTGTCAGTTTGATTGGATAGACGAATTCCTAGGATATCAGTAAACCATAGGTATGGATATGTATCTGTGATGTCATTTATAGAGACAAGGGTCTGGTTTAATGAATAGTTTAACTCATTGATAGATCTAAAATTTGAATAGACTGTTGGAAATAGTGGAGATTTAGAAAGTGGGGCTGGTTGAAGAAGATAGTTCACCAAGTGAAATGACTCCAGGTTATTTTTCATCTACATCCTTCCTCTTGCTGCTCTTCTTTGTTTATTTGGTGTCAAGGTGAGCTATTCTATTCTTCTATGTCTTCCCTAATATGACTGACTATACCCTCAGGGATCATAACCCTATATATTCTCTTTCCTCTCTTAAGATTTTTAGCAAGTGGCCCAGAACAGTGACTTCAAAGACTCAGCAGAACAGGATGTATTCTATAATTTTCCTAACTGACATTTAGAATTTAGTTTTATGACATTTTCAGAGAAATACAAAGGAAAAAAGTAGAGCTTATGAGTAAATCCACATTATACTCCATTGTCACTGGCTTCTCAGTCAGCCTCCATGTCAGCCACATTCAGAGAATCTGGTTTGATCACATGCTCGTTCAGTCCCAGTCCAGCTGGCCTTGGTGAGCTCTCATTTGATCAGTCCCCTTGTATCAGTGGGTGAATGCAGCCCTCGCGGTCCTGATTTCCTTTTTCATGTTCTCCATCCTTCTGCTCCTCATTTGGGCTTTGGGGGCTCAGTCCAGTGCTCCAATGTGGGTCTCTGTCTCTATCTCCATCCATCGTTAGATGAAGGTTCTATGGTGATATGTAAAATATTCATCAGTATGGATATTGGCCAAGGCCAGTTCAGGCACCCTCTCCTCTGCTGCCCAGGGAACAATCTGGGGACCTCTCCTTGGGCCTGGGAACCCCTCCAGAATCAAGTCTCCTGCAAACCCTAAAATGGCTCCCTTAGTTGAGATGTATACTTCCCTGCTCCCATAACCATCCTTCCTACCCCCGATCCCATTCCCCCAAGTCATCCCCAATCCTCCCTCTCTCCCCTCTCCCTAACCATCTCCCCTTATTTCCACCCCCCACACCCCGAGTACCCAAGTTTGCCTGGCAATCTTGTCTACTTCCAATATCTAGGAGGATAACTACATGATTTTTTTCAGGTTTACCTTCTTATTTAGCTTCTCTAAGATCACGAATTATAGGCTCAAAGACCTTTAATTATGGCTAGAATCCACTTATGAGTGAGTACATACCATATTCCTCTTTTTGGGTCTTGGTTACCTCACTCAGTAAAGCGTTTTCTATATCCACTCATTTGCATGCAAAATTCAAGATGTCATTGTTTTTACCGCTGAGTAAAACTCTAATGTGTATATGTTCCACACCTTCCTTAACCATTCTTCTATTGAGGGGCACCTAGGTTGTTTCCAGGTTCTGGCTATTACAAATAGTGCTGCTAGGAACATAGCTGAACAAATGCTTTTGTAGTATGATAGGGCATCTCTTGGGTATATTCCCAAGAGTGGAATTGCTGAGTCCTGAGGGAAGTTGACTCCCAGTTACATGAGAAACTGCCACACTGATTTCCACAGTGGCTGCATAAGCTTGCATTCCCACCAACAATGGATGAGTGTTACCCTCACTCCACATCCTCTCCAGCATAGGCTATCATTGGTGTTTTTGAGTTTAGCTATTCTGACAGGTGCAAGATGGTATCTCAAAGATGTTTTGATTTGCAATTCCCTGATCGCTAAGGAGGTTGAGCATGACCTTAAGTGTCTTTTGGCCATTCGAAGTTCATCTGTTGTGAATTCTCTGTTCAGTTCAGTACCCCATTTTATAATTGGGTTCATTTGAGTTTTTGTATCTAGTTTCTTGAGTTCTTTGTATATTTTAGAGATCAGACTTTTGTCTAATGACTTTACCAACCTAAATAACAATATTCCTATGAAGTTTCAAGAAGCATACAGAACACCGAATAGACTTGATCAAAAAAAAAAAAATCCCCTCGCCATATAATAATCAAAACACAAAGCATTCAGATTAAAGAAAGAATATTAAGAGCTGCAAAGGAAAAAGGTCAAGTTACTTATAAAGGTAAACCTATCAGACTTACACAGGACTTCTCTATGAAAACCATGAAAGCCAGAAGGTCCTGGATAGAGGTACTGCAGAAACTTAGGGACCATGGATGCAAGCCCAGACTACTATAACCAGCCAGGCTATCATTCACTATCAACGGAGAAAGCAAAATATTCCAGGATAAAAACAAATTTAAACAATACATAGTTACAAATCCAGCCTTACAGAAAGTATTAGAAGGAAAATCACAACCCAAGAAATCCAACATTCCCAACACTGCCTACAACAACTCAGACATCAGGTGACCCTTCACAAGCACAACTCAAAGAAGGGAAACACATACACTCTACTACCCCCCCCAAAAAAGAAATAACCGGAGTCAACAACCACTGGTCATTTGTAACATGAGGGCCGGCTTGTTGGTGTATCTGTCCCTGCCCGATACCCCACAGCCGGCAAGTTAAAGAGAAAAATCGATCACACAGAGATCTCTATAAGATTATAAACTGATTGGCCCATTAGGTCAGGCTACCTATTAGCTCTTATAACCTTTGTTACCCCATTATCCTTATCTACATTAGGCATATGGCTTGGTACCTTTTTCAGCTGTCAGATCACATGTTGCTTCTTCGGTGATCTGGTGGGAATGGCGGAGGGAGCTCCAGTTCTCATTACTCCACCTCTACTTCCTGTCTGGTTTTCCCACCTATACTTCCTGCCTGGCCAATCTGGCCAATCAGCATTTATTTAAAATATGATTGACAGAATACAGACAATTCTCCCGCACCAGTCATTAATATCACTTAATATCAATGGACTAAATTCACCTATAAAATGGCACAGACTTAGAGATGGGATATGAAAACAGGATCCAACATTCTGCTGTCTACAAGAAACACACCTCAACCACAAAGACAGACACCTACTCAGAGTAAAGGGTTGTGTAAAGGTTTTCCAAGCAAACGGATCTAAGAAACAAGCAGGTGTGGCCATTCTAATATCTAACAAAATTGACTTCAAACTAAAATCAATCAGAAGAGATGGAGATGGACATTTTATACTCATAACAGGAACAATTCATCGGGAGGAAGTCTCAATCCTGAATATCTATGCCCCTAATATAAAGGCACCCACTTATGTAAAAGAAACACTTCTAGAACTCAAGGCAGTCATCAAACCACACACACTAATAGTAGGAGTCTTCAACACACCTCTCTCACCAATGGACAGGTCAATCAGACAGAAATCCAACAGAGAAATAAGAGAATTATTGGAGGTATTGAATCAAATGGACTTAACAGACATCTATAGAACACTCCACCCAAATAGGAAAGAATATACCTTCTTCTCTGCAGCTCATGGAACCTTCTCGAAAATTGACCATATAGTTGGTAACAAAGCAAACTTCCCCAGATACAAAAAAATATTAGTAACCACCTGTGTCTTGTCAGACCACCATGGATTAAAGTTAGTATTCAACAACAATACTACCCCCAGGAAGCCAACAAACTCATGGAAGTTGAACTGTCAACTACTAACTCACCCATGGATCAAGGAAGAAATAAAGAAAGAAATTAAAGTCTTCCTTGAATTTAATGAAAATAAAGACAAAACATACTCAAACCTACGGGACACTATGAAAGCAGTGCTAAGAGGAAAGTTCATAGCACTAAGTGCCCAATTAAAGAAAACGGAGAAAACACACATTGAAGACTTAACAGCACACCTGAAAGCTCTAGAAAAAAAAAGACGCTGATTCACCCAGGAGGAGTAGAAAACTGGAAATAATCAGACTGAGGGCTGAAATCAACAAAATAGAAACACAGAAAACAATCCAAAGAATCAGTGAAACAAAAAGCTGGTTCTTGGAGAAAATCAACAAGATTGACAAACCCCTATCTAAACTAATCAAACAGCAGATAGAGAACATGCAAATTAATAAGATCAGGAATGAAAAGGGGCCATAACCACAAACACAGAGGAACTTCAGAGAATCATTAGCTCTTACTATCAAAGCCTGTATGCCACAAAATTGGAAAATGTAAAAGAAATGTACATTTTTTTAGATAAGTACCATATACCAAAGTTGAACCAAGACCAGGTGAACAATCTAAATAGACCTGCCAGTCGTGAAGAATTAGAAGCTGTTATCAAAAATCTCCCTACCAAAAAAAGCCCAGGACCAAATGGTTTCAATGCAGAATTCTACCAGAACTTCCAGGAAGAGCTAATACCTACACTCCTTAATGTATTTCACAATATAGAAACAGAAGAGTCATTGCCAAATTCTTTTTATGAAGCTCCAGTTACCCTGATACCAAAATCACACAAAGACACAACCAAGAAAGAGAATTACAGGCCAATCTCACTCATGAACATCGACGCAAAAATTCTCAATAAAATACTGGCAAACTGAATCCAAGAACACATTAGAAAAATCATCCGTTGTGATCAAGTGGACTTCATCCCACAGATGCAGGGATGGTTCAACATATTCAAATCTATCAATGTAATCCATCATATAAATAAACTGATAGAAAAAAACATATGATCATTTCATTGGATGCTGAAAAAGGATTTGACAAAATTAAACACTCATTTATGATAAAGGTGTTGGAGAGATTGGGGATACAAGGATCATACCTAAATATAATAAAAGCAATATACAGCAAGCCGACAGCTAACATCAAATTGAATGGAGAGAAACTCAAAGCCATTCCACTAAAATCAGGAACACGACAAGGCTGTCCACTCTCTCCATACCTCTTCAATATAGTGCTTGAAGTTCTAGCAATAGCAATATGACAACATAAGGGGATCAAGGGAATTCGAATTGGAATGGATGAAGTTAAACTTTCGTTATTTGCTGACGATATGATACTGTATATAAGTGACCCCAAAAACTCTACCAAAGAACTCCTACAGCTGATAAACACCTTCAGTAATGTGGCAGGATACAAGATCAACTCCAAAAAATTGGTTTCCCCTATACACAAAGGATAAAGAAACATAGAGGGAAATCAGAGAAACATCACCTTTCACGATAGCCACAAATAGCATAAAATATCTTGGGGTAACTGTAACCAAGGAAGTGAAAGACCTATTTGACAAGAACTTTAAGTCTTTGAAGAAAGAAATTGAGGAGGATACCAGAAAATGGAAAGACCTCCCCTGCTCTTGGATTGAGAGAATCAACACAGTAAAAATGGCAATTCTACCAAAAGCAATCTATAGATTCAATGCAATCCCCATCAAAATCCCATCAAACTTCTTCACAGACCTTGAGAGAACAATAATCAACTTTATATGAAAAAACAAAAAACTCAGGATAGCCAAAACAATCTTATACAATAAAGGAACTTCTGGAGGCATTACCATTCCTGACTTCAAACTCTATTCCAGAGCTACAGTATTGAAAACAGCTTGGTATTGACATAAGAACGGAGAAGTCGACCTATGGAATCGAATAGAAGACCCAGATATTAACCCACAAACCTATGAACACCTAATTTTTGACAAGGGACCTAAAGGTATACAATGGAAGAAGGAAAGCATCTTTAACAAATGGTGCTGGCATAACTGGATGTCAACCTGTAGAAGAATTAAAGTAGATCCATATCTATCACCATGCACAAAACTCAAGTCCAAATGGATTAAAGACATCAACATTAATATGACCACTTTGAACCTGATAGAAGAGAAAGTGGGAAGTAGTCTACAAGATATAGGCACAGGAGGCCTCTTCCTAAGTAGGACCCCAGTAGCACAGACAATAAGAGAATCAATGAATAAATGGGACCTACTGAAACTGAGAAGCTTCTGTAAAGCAAAGGACACCGTCAGTAAGACCAAATGGCTGACTTCGGACTGGGAGAAGAACAACTAGTTTCTGTGAAGATACTGCAAGTACCAAGTACCAAGGTCAGATATTTAAGGAATGTCAGATAAAAAGTATTGCTAAATCCATCTGACCAGCACTAATGGCCACAGCATTGCTCTCATGCCTGTTATTGACTTGTAACTTCTGTTACTCAAGAAACAATTAAAAGAGCCTTTACATTTTTTCTAGGTTCCGGCTAAGACAAATAATGCCGCTATGAGCATGGTTGAGCACCTATGCTTGTGGTACAATTGAGCATCCTTTGGGTGTGTACCCAACAGCGGCACTGCTGGGTGTTGAGTAGTTGTTTCCTGGAAACAACCTAAATGCCTCTCGACTAAAGAATGTATAAGGAAAATGTGATACATTTCACAATGGAATACTACACAGCAGAAAAAGATAATGGCATCTTGAAATTTGCGGGCAAATGGATAGATCTAGAAAACATCATATTGAGTGAAAAATAATAAAGATGAATATCATTTGTACTCACTCATAAGTGGCTTTTAGACATAAAGCAAAGAAAAATCAGCTTACAATTCACAATTCCAGAGAACTTGGACAGCAAAGAGGATGTTAAGAGAGACATACCTGGATCTAATCTACATGGGAAGTAGAAAAAGACAAGATCTGAGTAAATTAGGAGCATGGGGATCATGGCAGAGGGTAGAAGAGATGAGGATAGGAAGGGAGGGGAGCAAATAAAAATGTATAGATCAATAAAAACAATTTGCAAAAGGTGAAATTTTAAAGTTATTGAATAAACAAAACAGAACAGCCTTTACATGACCTGTATTTGCTTGGCGGAGACTGAATGAACTGGAAGTCACCTAACCTCGCACAATACTGACCATGTTATGCTCTACTTACATGGCAGAAG
This sequence comes from Myodes glareolus, assembly GCF_982192425.1. NCBI lineage: Eukaryota > Metazoa > Chordata > Mammalia > Rodentia > Cricetidae > Myodes > Myodes glareolus. Next base: position 14,241,113 of record NC_142045.1, on the reverse strand, counting down.
TTAAGAGACTGGAATTCGTCACATAAATTGAATCTCTAGTGAAACAAGTAGTGCTCTAACATGTAGAAAACTCCTTACAGATGCCACAACTAGTGTTCTTGCTTCTGCCCAACTTGTTACTCTTTGCCATAATAGCTTACTTCATATGAGAAAGTTTGTCACTCTGGACCCTAGTTGCTACAGAGCCACAAACCCAGACAAGGCACCCCGTGGCAGCCGGAAACGGGATGATGATACCCTGACCCCAGATGGTATGGCCCAAGCTCCAGGCTCTGGTCCATATATTTGGCCTCTGTATGGGCTCTAATGGTAACCTGGACCACACAGTTCACAACAGAGCTAGCTGAAGCTGGCACATGGACCCAGACATGGCCTCACTCAGCTGCTTACCCTGGTCCACGTCTTTGTTCTGAATGATCTCTGGACACTCAGCTCAAAATGGTTCTGGTGGCAGCATGGCCCCAGAACATCGACAAGGTCTTAGGATACGGCCCAACCCAAGGATTCATCTGTCCTTTGGTGGCACTGTGGGTACATGGATATCAATATAGACTTTAGCTTCTGTAGGATCATGGGCACAGACATGATCCTTGGCAGCAGCTTAGGCCTGGTTGATGCTATGGCCCCAATTAATGGCAAAAGCCACCCAGATCAGTATGGTCCCAAAGGCACCACATCTCGTGGACTGGATCTCAGCCCTAGGAGGCAGCCCAGCTCATGACTTTTGACAACAATTGGAGCCATGGATACAAACGCAGACCCTGCTACAGTAGGAAGAGAGGACCACATATTATCAGATCCCTACATCACCATGGACCCAAGGTGGCAAGCTGGCCGCCAACGTCTGCCCAATTCCCAGCATCTATTTTTCTCCCTTTATGTGTTTTTCCGTGCAGTTTGTTAGGAGTTAGTACTTCTCTAACTCTCACAATTCCCTGCCTGTTATTTCCTCAAAATGGGGAAAACCACACCCTCAGCACCATTAGGGTCCCTGGCTGTCTTCCTCCCAGCCTGGCACCAGACTGGAGACAGTTATTTTTTTCAATTACTGCAATTTCATTGACATTTGGAAGTTATTTCCAATAACAATTCTCTAAGCAAACTTGTTAAACATTTAAAATGGCATAAAATGGCCTCTTGCCAAGTATCACTCTAAAAGTGAAAGCACTGAGTGCCCCTTTATTCATGATAGTTCTTGTGAACAGTTTTCAGATTTATAAGGTTGCCAAAGTCACATGCATTCATGAGAAACCAAACTTTAGGGTTTGACCTTTTCCAAGGTAACAATATTTCTTACAATATTGTGCCCTAACAGTGAATCACAGCTTGTTATGTGGGTCTATGACCCATATACCACAGTAGGCTGAGTTGCTGAGCTGTGGTCAGCTAGGTGTATCAAATGATTTTTTTTACATTTATTTTAAAAAAACCTCAGGGCTTTGTCCATGTTAAGTAAGCATTTTTCCACTTTGAAAAATTAAATCCCTACTCTAATCCTTACATATGTTTTCAGTTTAGGGTATTTTTAACCTAAGCATAAGTTAATTGAGATGTAACACCATGCAAATTGAGAAAAATCTGTGTAAATATAGTTCTTGGCATTTAATATTTATGCTGTAAATACTCTCTTATCTCAGATTGGCCATTTTTTCTGTAATGGAAAATTCAAATCACACATCTATAAATGTTTCTTCATTTATAAAGTGTTGAAAAATATGTTGAGATTTCTTTGGATGTACCCTTGTATATGATTGCAAATATAATATGTTTAAATGCTATAATTAAATAATAAGATGCTAGAGTCTTCTCATTAATGCATCTTTTGAATTGAAATCATTGTTAAAACCCTTTTAATAATTTCAACTAAAGTAATACAGTATGTAAACATTTTGCTATATGAGTTAGTTCAAAAATCTGTAGCTTCAGTTATAATGTTCTGTCAATGGAAAAATTCACATGTGACTATACAAACATTTCTCTATTTATCTAAATGTTTTTTACATACAATATATTTTAATCATACTACTTTCCTTTCCCCAGTTCCTCTAAGATCTTTCCTACCTCCACACTCACCCAAACTCAAGTTCTTTCTCTCTGTTTTTTTTATCAACCTATTATCAGTATAAAGTAGTAGAAACAAAAGAAAGTCACATAATTGCACTTGGAAATAACTCCTTGTTAGTTTGCTTTAGAAAAAATATTTTGATGATACATAAATTGTGCCCAAAAATTCCATTAGCTTACAGAAACATAGGAGTGAGGAAAAGTATATAGCACTGAAAAAAATTACTCCTAACAATAACATACCAGTGCTTTTTCCCAAGGTATATCTATTATTGAACTAAAAACTGTTCTGTTTTTATCTTTGATGACATAGAGGAAGTTGAAGTACTGATAATTGTTGACCTATGAAGAATATAAAAAAGAGTGCTAGAAAATTGTTTGTCTTTTAATTTTTATTGATTCTTTGTGGATTTCACATCATGCATTCTAACCTCACTTAACTCCCCATGTCCTTATTTCTTCCCTCTACCCATTCAACCCCATCCCCAGAATGAAGCAAAATTGTAAAGAAAAAAAAACAAAAAAAAAGTAGAAAAAAGGAGGATAATCTCTTTGTAGAAGTTGTAGTGTGGCCCATTGAGTCATACAGTTTACCTTTAGTCTATTCTTTCTTGTAAGGGTACATTGTGATCAGTCATTGTTCTGGCTCCAGTCCTCTGGATTCTGCTACACTATTTATTGGTAATAGCTCTGACTGGGGCACCACTTGGATATCCTGTTTTCCTATGTTGTGGAGATCCTGCCTGTTTGGGATCTGTATATTCATCTTTTCTCATGTGCCAACAGTTCACAGATGGGATAGATTTGTGGGTAGTTTAATTCATAGCCCGTTACTGGGCATGGGAGTTAACGGCTCTGTCAGCCGGCCTGCTTTTCCTCACCTTCACTCTCCTGCACTGCCTTCCTAGCTCACCCAGTGAAGCCTGCAGCACAGGTGGAGGCAATTCCCTGTTCTTAGTTCCTTAGATCAGGTTAATACACTCACCACCAAGGCCAGCTCCACTGTTTTGCCCTGGAGGTAACCCAATAAGATTTCTACTTCTTAAGGCCCTTATGTTAAAAAATCAAAATTTGTTTTTTACCTCTCTTTGAGTTTGTGTCTTTTAGGCCTACTTGGATAATATTTGTCCAATTTGCAGAGCGTACAGAATTCAAGCATCCAGAGAAATCTTCAGGAAATGATTCTTTTTTACAATTGCATTTCAGAGAGGTACACTAGATGCCAGTATATTTGGCTGGGCTGCCACTCGTCACAAAGTAGCTGTGATTGACTAGTAATGGAATGAGAAGAGAAGGCACAGAGATGAAAAGAGAGCTCCTGAACAGAACCTTTCAGAGAACATGTTATAAACTTAAGCCAACATACTTCACATACTATGAGAACCATAGCCACAATCTTTAGATTGTGCTTCAAGTATTCAAAGCAAATCATACACACAATAAACCATCACAGGAAGAATGAGCACGTAAATTCCTTCAACAAATAATTTTAAATCATTTACTATAATTTGTTCAAAAACTGGTAACAGAGTAGCAAATGAGTCTGAGTTCAGAGATTTGGGTGATCATTTAATAGAAAATTAAATTATTTACTAAAAAAACCATTGCTCTGACAATGGGAATGGGTTTTTAAGGACCTTTGAGTGAACCTTAAAATATTAACTTCTTTTGCAACACTGCCTTTCTGACCTGCTAAAACTTGAGCCTCAAACAAATTTTATAAATTGTATTCATGTAACAGTTACATGTTTTTATTGTCATGCTTGTAGTTTGTGCTTAACTATAACAAACAGGGGAAGAAATTATGGAGTTTGTCACCACCTGCGATTATTTTTATGCACATGTACACATGTAAATATATAGGAGGTTACACAATCAGTACCATAAAAAGCATATTGAGTCTTCAGACACAGAGGCATACATACATAGAGAGTAGCAAACATGCCAATTTTCTTTGTAAAATACCTTTTAACATAAAAGTAGGTAAAGAACGATAAAAACACTCTACACATAACAATATTAACTAGCCAGGCTTTTATACAATCCTATTCTTTTTTGGCATCACTTTAATTACTCTACACGCGATTTATGAAATCTTATTAATGTCTACACAAAAAAGGAGGTAATGGTGCAGTCACAAAAACCGAACATGCAGTCTTAAAAAGGTGGACGACTTTGGTCAAGTTTGCACTTTTGAACTGTGTAGCAAGAATAAATCAATATACATTTTTGCTTTCAAATAAATAGATCATGTGAAGCCCAATACTATTTACAATAAATATTTCCTAATCAAAAATTTAGGCATCTTATGTGTTTGGTAACAAATTTACACTTCTCAAGTGGCCTAACAGTGATTGCCAACCAAAGATATCATATGTCATTTTAACTCAAAAATGTGGTCATAATGGTTCTCAACAAATGTCTTTGACGCTATATGGAAAACTAGTTTTCTCTTTTCTTCTTTTTGTTCTGAATATAATCTAGCAGTAGAATTTACATGTTTCCCTGTGGTATTTTTCTCAGCTTTGCACAGCATCTTAGTATTATTGACACATTTTCATCATTTAGTGACAGAAAGATGTAAGCACTCATTCCTAAATTTGTAATGTGCTGTCTGAGGCCAATCAGAGTACCAAATTCCAATAATATCAATTTCATCTTACTGCGATCAGTTCCTGAACCCACTTATATAGCAGGTTTTTGAGGTATTGGGTCAATTAATTCCCTAACTTCATTAATGTAGTGGCAAAGTATGCAGTGCACAGAAACTTATAGCTTATGTTATAAAATAAAGAAGAGACAGAGAGTAAGTCCAAACTGGTAAAAGGTTGGCATTTTCTGCCTATAAGGGGAATTATTAGTCTTTGAGAACCTAATTTTTTTCGTCTTTAGTCATAAAATTCTGATGCTATATTTAACTACAAAGTTCTTTTGACGTGTATCAAGTTCAAAGGGAACTGTCTGTACCTGACACATTGGAATTGAAAATATCCTACATCATATAAAATGACAATGATTGAATTCTGAAAGTATAATTAGCCTAAATCCACAAATAAATTACAACTTGTTGCCTTTCAAGAAAGTAATGCATAGTATATTTTTCCTCCCCACATAAAAACTTCTGCCAAATTTCTGTTTACATATTATAGCAGCAATGATTAAGTATATCTGGCCTGTATTTTTCTTCTCATCCCTGCTGAATCTGTCCAACCCTGTAGAAAAGACTAAGTGGTAATTTTCACTTACGCAAACACTTAAAATTCCTCAAAATGTAAACTATAAAAGCTCTTCATGTACAATATCCATTTGAAAGAATCTTTTCAGTTTAGCTGCTGTACCAGTATCCTTGCTTTCTGTGACATCATGAGGTAAGTTGGCCTTCATGAATTGAGTTTGGAACCTATATCGTCAACACAATGTCCACATACCTTCTTCTCTGATATAACCCCATGCATTACATAGTAGAACTGTTGTGTTCTCTTTTGGTAAATGAGGTGCAATGGCTTTCTCTGATTAAAAAAAAAAAGTCCAGTCCTTAGTCAGGTAGAAACTAGACAAATGTATTGCTACGGTAACAGAAGAGATGGACGTAGAAACTATTACACTTTTTAAGTTTCGCAGAGTTCAATTCCATAAACGTTTCATTCAAATGGATATCTAATAAGTATGCATATTTGGTAACTCTTTCATAATAAAATGTCAAAAACATACTTTCATCAGCAACAGAATTTTATCTTTATATATGTGTGGCAAAAAGAACCTTAAAATAATGAACAAAAAAGATCATTTTGGCCCAGACTTCCCTTCTTGCCTAGATTTTGCCATCTCCTCATTGTACCTTCATGTCGTCATTTAGTTACACATGGCTAGGTCTGATGTCTTCTCTTCCCCAGGACACTAGAGTATATATAAGGAATCACACTAATAATGATTTCACTTATCAACTCTTAAAAACCCCGCTTCTATGAATGGTTACATGCTGAGCAACAGGGCTTCAGAACTTCAGTATATGTATTTTGCAGAGTCAAAGTTCAATACACAAGTGAGAAATGAGTAACTGTATACAATTGTAAACCTTCACTGGAAAATATCTTGAAAACACAAATTTTATTATCTCTTAAACTGATCAAACACCTGAAATAAGAATAACTGCCTTTAAGAAGAAAGATTGCATAAATTCAACACAATTTCTTTCCTTTCTAAATTATAGAACTAAGGTGTATACAAACAAAAGTATTCATCAGAACTTGAGTCGTGCATACAGGCACTATATTCAGTTAGCTAAGTCAAGAAAAACTTTAGGTCTGGCAAATCATTTCAGGAGAAGTCACTGAAACAATGTAGATTCTCATTATTTCTTTACATTCAAAACAAGAATCTCTATCTCTCTCTCTGTCTATCTATCTATCTATACACACACACACGTGTGTGTGTGTGTATATGTAAAATAAAATTACATTGCAAAGGATGCTTATTTAAAAAAACAATTTTATTTTATAGTTTACATTGGAAGATATTTCTAGTGGGTAATTCTAGCTATCTAGTGAGGAATTAAAATAGTGATATATTCACCTTAGTCTTTATTTTGCATGTAAAATAGCTAAGAATATTTTATGCTCAAAGGGGCTAGAATGTGTGTTCTTAATATATCCTTCTGGGTCATTGGAATCATGTAGAAGGTTTTTAAACACTATTATAGAATATCTGTATTCACTGTAGAAAATATTTTTAGAACCATCGTGGCTGTAATTTGAATCAAAGAAACACTCACTTCCTGTACACAAAATCATATTTGGTGAGCCTGACATTTCTAGGGCTCTGCTAGCCATAACATCATGAGTGTATTATGTTTAAAATCATCATCATATAGAATTTTGGGAGCATTTTTAACTACACCAAACTTAACTACTTCTAACAAAATATGACTTCATAAATATTACATAAGCTTCAAAGCACTTCATATTATCCATTTGCAAAATGTTGACAATATAAGCTACCTATAGGAACCACAATTTTTTAGGTCAGAAATTACACAGATATGATACACAGAGGCACAACACACACACACACACACACACACACACACATATGCACCCCCTTCTATCCCTGAATTTTGTTGGATACAACATATTTATGCTTAATGTTAGTGATTAGTTTGATAGAATCGAGGGTAACCAGGAAGATGAACCTCTTTTTCAGTTAGGTTCATTGATGTGAAGGTCTATCTAAATTTTGAGTGGAGCTGTTTCCCAAGCAAAGGATTCTGAATAAGTGGACAAAGCAATTTTAGTGTCTTATTCACTGTTCTATTGTTGTGAAGAAACACCATGACAACTCTTATAACAGAAATTATTCAATTGGTGACTAGGTTATAGTCTGAGCTCTCCATTATCATTTTGGGGCAGAGAGTGGAGGCATACAGGCATGGTTCTGAAGGCGACATAGTTCAGAGGTGTATCCTTCTGTGTGTGTGTGTGTGTGTGTGTGTGTGTGTGTGTGTGTGAATGAGAGAGAGAGAGAGAGAGAGAGAGAGAGAGAGAGAGAGAGAGAGAGAGAGAGAGGGAGAGTCTGGACCTGGCATATGTTTTTGCAACATCAAAGACCACCCTCAGTGACACACTTCTCACACTCCTGACAACAAGCCCACACCAACTCAATGAAGGCCAATATATATGCAAAAGATTAAAACCAGTTGGTAGCCAGGTAAAATGGAGCATATCTGTAATCACAACACTTAAGATGTTGAAACAAGAAATCACTATTTGGACACCCTCCTAGTCTAGAGAGAGAGATGCTATATTGAATTGCATCCCCCCAAGATCTTTCTAGTCTTTATCTTAAAAACACACAGATTCCTTAGAGATGACTCAAGGTTTCATACAGTGTTCTTCTAAGTGAATGGTCTTTGGATTTGACCCTTTACACACAAACATATTATTATAAATCCTAACCATATGATATTTAATAATAGTATAACATATAAGAAGTCATCTAAGGTTGTTGAGGTAAACACTTGTATTTTGGGAAAACTTGATCCTATTGGGATCATTAATAACTGACAAAGTTATTTTTTGGTTAATTATTCGAATTAAAATAACAATTTGTTTTCAAATATTTCTATTTTGTCATACAGATCTGCATTCTTTCAAAGATTTTCATTTACGCTGTTTCTGTACACACAGTAGGCATGTGTCTTTGAAGATGAGCAAAAGAAATAACCCCTCTGTCATTCTGTCCACTGTGTTAAAAAAAAAAAAGCACCTCTCAGCCTTTTTATGCTACACTACACTGTGCGTCATAGAACAACCTTCTTTTGAACTTTCAATTACTTTGGGCAGAGATTAGAGCATTTGATGTCATATGCAGACAATAAAATTCTTTTTATCTCAGTGGCATTTCACTATACTTGGTGACTTAGAAACAAAATGAGCTTAAAGTCAAGCCAAGACACATCTTTAAGATTGATATGATAATGTTAAATATGCCCTTTAAAATTGAGGCCATCTGAGAAATTGAAAGGGTGACAAGTGGAACCAACTTGCACCTAACTGGCATGACACCAGACATTGGCGTGAACTAAGCAACAGCTGTGGCATCTGGAGAGAGTAAGATAAGAAAATCCTGTTATAATACTGAGCTGATTTTCCTTAAATTACATCTTACGTGATTTCATAGGTACCAATTTTATTTCAGCACAAAATGTGTTCCTCTTCGAAAGTGAAATGATCTTGTCCTTAAGCAAATGTGAAGGAAGTGGTATTTTTGACTGTATATCTAATCAGCCCATTTACCCGAGGGATTTTTCTCCTATGAGAAAAGTGTGTCAGACCATATAACAACATATATACTGTCAGGGCAATGCGTTCAACAAAGGAGCCAGTGTCTGTGACAGTGGTTACAATACACCTGTCCTGGATGGCAAGGGGATCAAGTAGTACCAGGCTCAGTTTCATTCCAAATTGAGCATCATCTTTGGACAAAACATCAATAGTGTAACTATGCAGGTGTTCTAGCTTATTGAGCAAGATAAGCCGTCTAGCACCAGCTCAGTTACACTGCTCTGAGCTGAGGCACTCCCGGCTACCTCATCCCATGATTTTGGACATGAAGGAAATACTCCCTATTAGTCTTGCAGGAGACTAATAGGCCAAATCTTCTTCTCTCATCATTGTTCATTATATATTATTAATAACAAATCCATGGTAATCTTTGTTTCTATGAGTTGAGCTACTGAAACATAAAAATCATATGAAATAGACATTCATTTGATCACAGACCAAACAAGCCAGTTGTATAAACAATCAGCTGTAATATGTCATGGGAATGACATCAAGGGAAGCATGTGCAAAGTATTAGAATGATCACAGTCCTTCACGGCTTCTTTCCAATGTAGAAGTTACATGTTTTCTTTTCTCCCAAATTTTAATATGTCATCTAATGTCAGAAAGATAAGTCTCCATTAATAGCATGCAAGCAGCTATGTTCCATGACCCTCTAGAATTTTGAACAATCCTCTGGATTTATTAACATTTTATCTGTCTCTTCTGTTAAACAATCTAACCTCAGAAATTAGGAGATACGTTATATAAAAGGTAAAAAAAAATACCAGACTCTATCTTGACAGAGGTTGACACAGAAGTTTGTTAACAAATGATAAGGTGTTTTCTGGACACTTTCCTCACAGAAGTTAATAGTTTAACCTGGTTCAGTCACTGCCTATTAGGAGCATGTACTTATTAGGAATTCATCATGTACTGTGGAAATTTATTCATCTTCATAGACCATGAATTCATGGAAATTAGACACTTTTTGCTAATACTTTCTGATCTTGCTCAATGGATTTAAAGAGAGAGCCATATAAAAAGAAAAATAAAAGACTTTGACTCCCCAATTTTCATAAATTTCTGGCAGCAAGTTTTGCTTCTGTCTTTAATTACAGTGTCTGGAAGCTCTCATAGTTTGTCAGCTAACACAGACATCTCAGCTCTCTGTCACTGGGGGGTCATGCTGCACCCTGGTGCTTACATTAAAATGCATATTGATAAAATTAAATTCTTGGCACCTGAAGTTCTTTGTTACTCTCACCACTGCTTTATTTTTTTTCTTTCTAGGTTATTTTTACGAGAGCTTCACCTTGGTATGTCTCCAGAATCTCTATATTGTAGAAACAAATGAAATACTGCATGATGGTGTATGCTAGCCTAGATTGAATATAAACATTAACTGAGTTGGGAATATTATCCAGATCCTTTACCATGACCTAGTCTCATAAATTCTTCCATCCTGGGCCTATTATACTCTGCCTGAGCTTATGACCAGCTTCCTCTCTTGGCCAGGCTCAATGCATATTGCATGACTCCAAACAATTTCAGCTGGTTGTATCATTTTCGCAGGTTGTGTCCCCAGGCAGATTCACATATTATGCGTTCCATTGGATGAATGGACATTCAGCAGCCATTACCCGGTGCTTTAGTAGTGCCTCGGGACAGGAATTATAGCCAGAAATAAGGAAGGACATCCCCCGCACTGCCAGCTGTTTGTTCAGTATGTGATTACAGCATCGCATGCTCCAGCTCACCACGCCAGTGCTAAAAGCTTTAGGCCACTTCAGTGGGTAACAATCTTCACTGCATTGATAAAAGTAGGCAGAAAGATAAAGGGAAAAATAGACTTAGATTGTACAGCACATGTCTATAAACACTATGTACATATTTGGATACATATATAATAGGAAGCCTGTTTACCATGCTGGATAAGTTGTATTCACACATGGTAAAGAGATAAGCCTCTTATAATAAACAATTTTACCTAAAAGAAGTTGTTCGGTCCACTCCAAGTGTGCTCCTGATTCTCAGACTTTGCCCTTTCATATACTACTGAATTTTCCGCAGTCCCAATAAAAATTACACCGTCAAGTACAACATTAAAGACATACTCACTCACTCTACCTCCAAAAGTCAAAACCAAGTACACTTACCATGCTCCAAAGGACTACTTTGCACCCTGATTGGATAGAAACTAATAGAACCAACAAAACCTTTTTCTTCATTTTTTATTCTTCTTTCGTACAATATATCCTGAACATAGCCTCTCCACTCTTCAATGTTTCCAGTTGCCAGTTCACTTTCCCTCTTCTCCATATCCACCGCTCCTCCATTTTCAGATATTTCAGAAAATATCAGAACTAATTTATGACACTTCAACAGTCTGAACAACAGATATAGTCATAGGAATTTTGGACTCCAGGGACTGCTCCTCTTTGGGAAATTTATTGACAATAATTGATCGCCCAAAATGAAATGCTTTTGATGACCTTACCAAGGAAATGGTAAATATCCTAAGCATTAGATAGACTGTTTATTCTGATTTGAGCATTATATTATGTGCACATGGAACAAAATATCACATTGTATTCTCTATAATCACTTGTGATTATTTAAAACATGGTGCTAGGAAATGAGTCTGCGGTTAAGAGCACTTGTTAAAACATTAGAACCATGTTCATACACAAGCATCCAAAAAACAAGACATGGAGGTGCTGTGGTATTCCCCTCTGTATACTGTGAATATGTTTTACTACCATTGGTTAATAAAAGAATATAACCAGATGGGAATACTGGAATATATATATGTGTGTGTGTGTGTGTGTGTGTGTGTGTGTGTGTGTGTGTGTGTATGTGTATAAACACACACACATGTATATATACACACACATACACACACACACACATATATATGTATATATATTAAGAGAGTAGGTGGCGTTAAAGAGATGCCATGTAGCCACCAAAGGAGACAGATGCTCGAGAACTAAACCAGAAAACAATGAGCCTCGTGGTAAAATATAAAATAACAGAAATGGATTAATTTTAGGCTTAAGAGCTAGCTAGAAATATGCTTTAGCTATTGGTCAAACAGTACTGCAATTAATACAGTTCCTGTATTAATTTGAGTCTGAATGGCTGGGAAACAAAGTCTCTGCCTCCATCGCACAAAGGCCTGTATATAACTCTAGCTCCAAGACATCTTATGTTTCCTTTAACCTCCATGTTGACACTGTCACATACATGCACATACTTATGTTCATACACATAGATATACACACACATGTACAAAATAAATATTCTTTAGAAATGGAAAATTGTCAACTTTCACCATTTCTATTATTTGATTCACTTAATCAAACTGATCAATAACTCACAATGTGAACAAAACAATATAGGCTATCTAAGTTTACAGGTATTAATGCGATCACCTTAGTAATACTGAGATGTTAATTTATATTTCAAGGGAAAAAATTAAAATTCAACCCATTAATGCAAACTTGATCCCTAAATCCCCAATAAACCATCTTAAATATTAGGGAAGAAAATATGACCCAAGAAGATCAACTATTGATCAGTCAACCAACATAATTTACAGTAAAAAAAAAAATCAAAATGCACATATAAAGAAACCAAACATACAAAGTTTTCATAAATGCCAATATCACTGAAAATCATTTGGAGTACATTTCAAAAGAAATTAACTGTCACTCATTAAAATCAAAACACTTAGCTGTCATCAAAATTTCACAAGAAAAAGTGGAGCTGCCAGAATCTTTCAGCAGTTCTTTCTATTTCAAATGAATATAGGCATTGCATTGCCTCATAACTTAGCAACAGAAATACAAATAGAAACTATAATCACAAAGTTAGAGTCTTCTAGCATCTTAATTGTTCTCATTATGATTTCCTAGATTTAATCATATATTTTAGCAAACCTTAGAAGAGTTTACATCAAATTAACATTCATGATACAAAGCAATAGTTGTAGTTGTATATATATATATATAATCCTTTAAATCATAGCCTGACAATACCAAGTTTGTTTGATTGTCACTATGAAAAATAATATCTGCTTCTTATATCTTTATAAATAAATGAAAGAAAAATATTCTCCATAGTTAGCAATGTTGTAATACAGAAGTTGAGGTGCATTTCCTATGGGTGTTCAGTATTTTTAAAGTCAATTACATCTTTATGATGATGGGATGGGGTGGCTCAAGCAATTAGGTATGCACTTGGGAAACAGAAGAAGCTTCATTCTTGGAATTTCAGATACCGTCTACTCTGCTTACTCAGTTCCATAGTGGTCAGCAAAATATATTATGTGACCTCAATTCAAAGAAGAATGCTACAGTTGTCAGCATTAGGCTTGTTAACAGATTTTTGATAGATTTGAGTCATTTCAATTTTTGCAGCAAGAAAATACATTAGTGTTTGCAGTGCATATCACATCACAGTAGACAAATCAGAGAGAAAAATAACTCTAGCTTGCCTATCACCATAAAACAATAACAACAAAACACTAAATTGAGAGAAAGAACACACTGAGAAGTTTCTATATTCCATGGTTGAGAAATTGCAAAACTGGGATTTTAGAGGAATCAAACAGGGTTGAGATGGAATTCAGAAGCACTAGCACCAGCCCTAGAAAGGTCAGAATCAAAGTGCTACAGAAAAACAACTTGCATCTTACTTTAGATAGGAATAGGACAGGGGAGAGAAACTTTCTTAATCCCAGTGCTTTTTGTTGTTTTTAACTCAAGTGACTCAAACAGCAACAACTGTTCTCTTTACATTTTGCCCTTCTGAAACTGAATTATAGTCTACTCTCCTTGAAATAAAAAAAAAAATGCATTCAAATCTACATCTTTGATACCAGCCTGTATAGCAAGTTCTCCACATCAATTGTAACGAATCCTATCATCTCCTTTACTATCTCCTGTTGGCTATGACCTCCACAGGCAGCATAGTCCGATGACATTCCTGAAGTAATCAAATATCTCCATAATATCTAATTCCCCTCCTTTTGTTTTTCTTCGGTACTACCTATAAGAAATAAGCAGACACGTTTCCAGGAACAAGGTTCTACCCATCTCATCATTACCCTCCCACTACCAAAAATACTGGGACAACTGAGCACTGGAAATATTTGTCAAAAATCAATAAAGCAATTTTAGAGATGGATCAAATATTTTAAATGGCTCTATGATTATTCATTTATTGGACAAGGATGCACTTCTTAAAATAAAAATACATATTTTATGTATGAAGTTACATTAGGAAACATTCATTTTGAGAAACAAATTTACCATTTTATTCTCCCATTCATGTCAATAATCCTAAATAGTACTTTTTTTTAAATTCTTTCAGATTTGAGTATTCAATGCTTCTTGGGGTCTTCAACTGGGCAATGCAATGGGATTCTGCCTGTTTTATCCTACTGTCAACAAGTAGCTTTAAAAATAGACAGAGTATATTTTAATATTTTACTGTAACATCACAAATCAGATATGCTATTTGACTAGTATTTATTTTAGCAACAAAGAAAATCAAATGTTTAGAATTAAATATGACAAAGTTTGAAATGTCTTTTGCCATCAACTTTTTTTAAAAAAAAATTAAAGATGAATCCTAAAAGCAGTCTTTCATACTATATTTTTCCATAGAATCAAAATAGAAGCAATAGCAACATGGTCTTCCTGCCCTTTATTGACCATATAAGACCTATGTGCCTTCTTCTTCTCGCATTATATCAACCATCATAGTATATTTGCCTAAAACATAAAAATTTTTACCAGTCATTTTGCATATGTCCCCATGAAGTTTGTTGTTAAAAACATATACGCTACTGCAAAATACCTCAATATGTATTATAAACTCCAATGCAATGTTTATTAATGTAACTAATATTAGTGTGTTATTAATGTATATATGGAATATTTTATAAGTAACATTTCAACTGAAGCCAAATTGACATTTGGAAAAATAAACCAATGAAATGTATCTTTATAATATAAATGGATGTCATACTTTTTGTTGCAAAATGAAACTGAACTTAAGAAAGTTAATTAATAAGAAAATGATTCTTCTCTATTTAAATTAAATTATAATTTTAGTGTTACCCCCTTTACCTTTTTTCCTTCAAGTCCCTCCCAGTTCCCTTCTGACCAACCCTCTTCTTTTGCATTGTAACCGCAGATCAATAGACTCTTTTCTTTACCATTTTTATTTATTTTTTCTTTTAGTGAAAATATTGTTTCTCGTGTAAGATAACCTGATTACGGTTTCCCTTCCCTCTTCTCTGCCAGCTCCTCCACTCCTTTCTTTCATCCATATTCATTCCCTTTCTACCTTCCATCAGAAAATGAACAGGTCTCTAGAGACAACAATAAAAATATAATAAATGAATGTAATATATACACTATAATAAGATAAAATAAAAACTAACACATTAGAGTTGGACAAAAACAAGCAAAGTAAAAAGAGACCAAGAGAAAGAGCAAGAAATAGAGACCTACTTGTTCCCTCATTCAGAAATTTGATAACAAACACTCTGTTGGAAGCTGTAATATATATGTGGAGGACCTGGGCAGACCTTTGAAGTCCCCGCGCAAGCTGTGAGTTTATATGAGCTTTGAGCATGTTTGGAGGATCCTGTGTGCTTGGTGTCTTCTGTCCTTCCTGACTTTTACACTATTTCTGTCTTCTCTTCCTTAGGGTTCCCTGAGTCCAGTGGGGAGGAATTTGATAGAGACATCTGATTTAGGTCTGAGCGTTTCAATGTCTCTCACCCTCTACATAGCTGGCTCTTCCCATCTATGGCAGAAGGAACCGTCTCTGCTGTTTGTTGAACAAGTCAGTGAGCTATGAGTATAGCAGAATGTCATTAGGAGTCATTTTACTGATGCTTTTAATGTATTATTATTATTATAACAGTAGTATTTGATTTTATCCTAGATCCCTGGGCAATCTAGTTTCAGGGTCATGGTCACCAAAGCAGTGTCATGTACAGTACTTTTCAATGGAGAAGTTATTTACAATGTCATTTTGTGACTAAATTGCTCATAAGGTAAGTATGTCTATGTTGAGCATTCTGCATGATTTAAAATACAAAGAATACATCAATTTTTATAAAATCACAAATTAACAGAAGTGACAAGATTATAAGTAATGTATGTTCCATGGGTAATATAACGATGATACATCTGATGTAATAAGTTACATGAATATTTAAATGATGAGGAGCATTCTTTGTGCAGTGTGATTGATAGAACTTCCTTCACACAGAAAGAGCTCAGTCTTAAAGGACAGTCAGGGTTTTCTCCATGACCCATGAAAAGAATTTCAAACAAAGGGGATATTATTTTTAGCCAATTCATAAGATAAACAAAGTCCAAAAAATGTTTGAGAAGCAACTAAAACTACAATTGTGTTAGAAAGGAAGGAGTTTTGAGGACAAAGGGAACAAAGGAAAGGCTCTGAGAGGCAACTGCCGGTGTCCACAGGTAATTTTTTATTAGCTTATCTGTTTATCTGTTTATGAAATTATAAAATAATTACATCATTACCCCCCTTCCATCTTCTCATTTCCTCCGTCCAAACTCCCCCATATAACCTTTATTGTTCTCTGTATAATTCATGGCCAATTTTGACTTAATATCTTTTACTTGCACTTATGAATATGCATAAACATACATAGTCCTAAATATATCAAAACAGTCTGCTCAGTATATTTTATGTTGCTCCTTTACATGTTTACAGGACTGATTATTGTATATTTGGTAACAACTTGGTATGTTCTTCTCTGGGATAGACTCTTCCTTCAACTCTCAGAATTTATTAGTGGTTTGTAGTACTTTGTGTAGGACTGAGGCCCCATGGTCTTTCCCCCACCCACGTTAATATGTCTCTTGTTGTTGTCCTTGTTCAGCTCATGCTTAATAACCATACTGGTGAGATTTCACGGCTGTAGTTTCTACTTTTACTAGGAGACACAATCTCACAGCAATCTCAGTGACCCTTAGGTGTGAGAGTTGTTTTGTAGATATGATCTCTCTTCTAATGATTTACATGCTTGCTTCCTAATTTTCAAATGGAACTTGAATTGACTGAGAGAAATAATGTTGGCTATTACCTTTATGGTTTTCAAACAAAAATGTCCAGATGGACACACAGAAATGTCTCCAAAGATGTCTTTGAGCACAGATTCATATAAAGTTGTACGATTTTTCCACTTGATAAGAATAGTCCATGAGGAGATACCTTTTTATATATTTTTGGTTATTTTAGTGAAATGAGGGATTTTTAAAGAAATAAGGTTTTTAATACATGTTATCAAGATATGACAATATTTTCATGTCCATTTAAAACTTCACTTTCATTCACTCATATTTTAGGTAGTAACTGTAATTTTGAGGACTCTGAAATCAAAGTGATAAGCAGACCTATCAATCAACTATGTTGCTGAATATAAACATACATCTTGTTTTTAAAATTAATATGAAAACTTTCAGGAGTTTAATATATTGTGAACAATTAGTAGATAATATTTAAAACTGACTTACTCTGCTATATTTAAATCAAAGTGATATGAATATTTCTATGCAAACGGGTAACTCAACATTTCCCCCACAAAACCAGAAAGCTCTAGCGATTGATTCTAAGCTGATATTTAAAATGTTTAAGTTTTGTCAAATTTCATTTCTTATTGTGTACTTCTATTAGACAGCATTCCTCTTGTATGTCACTAAGGATGACAATTATGTGATTTAATATTCTTTGTACTTTTTTATATCAAATTGGTTACTTAAAAAATGCTGTGATGAAAAACTTTATAAGGTTTCAGTTCCACAGGGCTCCAATTGAAAAAATAACTATTCAGTAAACCAATTCATGTACCATTGAATAAATCTGAGTCTCCTAGCATTTCTTTTCTTCTATAAAAAAAATGACATTTTGGTTGATCTTTGGGATTTCAAATTCTACACTTGCACATTATAATAATTAAAGTAATGGTCAGACACTACTCTGCAAGCACCAATTTTGATTGTGAATGCACCTCTCAATCTTTCCCTTCTGGCTTAGTGGGAGGCATCAGGGCGTTCATGCCAGCTACCAGGGGAAAGATGCAGCCTGCCTATGAGGATGCTGGATTTTCACTGCACAATGGTTTATATCAGCTTTCACAGCTGCTGGATAATGTAAGCTCCTTAGAGGCTCTAAAGAAAGTTTTAGACACCTGTCAAGCCAGGTGCTCTGGGCCAGCTATTGCCCTTGAAATAATAAACCTGGCATGAAACCAAACCCTTCTCCACAGACTTCACCACTATCACAAAAATAAATAAACGGATAGCTAGATGACAAATGATAGATAAAATTAAGACATAAAAACCTCTTATGTGATTACAGTTAAATTATACAACTATTAATTCATAGAGACAACTTTATTGGCACAGAAAATACAAAAAAATGTGTGCACTTAAAAAATTCTAAAGCAAGATGACATCAGATTATAAAAGAAAGCTTACTCAGCCTGTTCTGAGAGGTTCTGTACCTGTTAATCATTAATGAGACGCTAAACTTATGAAACCGTGAAGTGAAACAGAAGACTGAGCCTGGCTTCAGGTTTCATTTGACTCACCTTTCTGAAAAGAAAATAATAGCTCACTAAGTAGGACTGCAGGCTGCTTGCACTTCCTCAGGGTATCAATGGTGCTTTCCAAAACCACACTGTATTATCAAAATGCATGCACACAGGGAAGAAAAGCATGTGGAACTGCTAGGTAATCATCAAACGGAGTAAAAGCACATCCTCGGGCATCCCATTTGTAATTCCCTTGAACCTATGTGCACATGTTTTTCTTTCCGTACAACTCCTCAAGTTAGGGCAAATTGCTTTATATAGCTACTACAAGGCGCCATGGGCCTTATATTTCATATGGAAAATTTATGACCAGCTGAAGAAAAATGCTTTCAAGAAGCAACCACCCAGGATTGTACCTATGCTGTCTGCGACAGGAGACATTTTTATTGACATCTTGAAACTCTTCCTGAAAGGGACATGGTGACCTGGTCTTTCTCAATTTTACTGGTTTATGTTTAAAATTGAAACAACAATTAGTTATTTTAAATATTTTCTATATGTTTATGGCATTAACTAGTAGATACTTATTCTGGAATATGTTCAGTAGAATTGCATATATTTAGGCATATATCCAAAGATTTAGGTGTTTGGGGGTTAAATATAGATCAAGTGTACTCAGGGAAAACCTATATATCTTTTACCAACATTCTCTGATAACTGTCATTTAGGAATATTTTCACTGATGCCTAATCTAATTATTGAGAATTAGAAAAGAAACTGTGGAACACAATTGGGTGACAAGCATGTGCTCACACATAGCTCTCAGGGAAGCCCAGTGTATCAGTCAGCTTTCTGCCACAAAGACAAAATAGCTAAGCGAACCAAGAGAAGGAAAGATCTGGTTTTGACTCACAGTTTTAAATGTTTTATCTCTTGTTACTTTGCCCCACCTCCTGGCTTTAAGGTGTGTCTAAAGTCTTGGTGGAAAGCATGCATAGAGCAAAGCTGACAATATCACAAGACAACACTAAGGGGTAGGAAAAAAAAAGGATGGTAACCTTGAAAGGCAGTCATCTAGTGACCACCAGCTGCCAAGCTGACCCTCCCTCTCAACGTCTCAAACCCCAATTCTCCACCCCTGCTTTCAATAGTGAGAAAGCTAGAGATAACCGTCAACACATGATTACACCAGGTTCATTAATTTCAATAGCTTCACACTACTTGAAAGTAAATTATGTGTTACTTCTGCAAAGTGCCACATCTAAATCATTATAAGATAAAACCAAAACATAAATCATAGAATTTACAGAAATTATTGTCTATGCTACACTTTTTAAAAGTAAGACACATTATATGCTAGAAAAGATTAAATAAAAATTGAAAATTAAGTCAGAGTGCCATCTTGAAACAAAGTTAAACAGTTTAAAATATTATAGTTCATAATAGATTTATAGAAGGGAAATGATTAAATGTTCTTCTTTTGGGATTAAATTCAGCAGTTATTTATAAATTAAAAGGAAAGAAAAATCCATGAACCTCTGATGTCTTTCAAGCTTCAGAAGTATCTAATTTTTATTACCCATGGAGTTCCTCATTTATTTTTCACCATTTTTGGTTAATTTCTTAAGTCAAAATTCTTATATGTACTAATTGAAGTGTTATGAATTCATAGAATATAAAAAATTGTAAGTGGATACAAATAGTTGCTTGTTATATGAGTATCATGCAGTTTTTATGGGAACATTCATTATGTCCAACCTTACCTGAATGAACTTTAATTTCTGTGTTTTTTTCAGCAAATTTAATTGTCTCCCAAAGTTTACTGCTTTCTGACCTAAAATTTTCCTCTACACAGATTCAGCTGCCAGAGTGGCCAGCAAGTCTCTATGTCAAAGATCCAAACATAGAAAATAATGTCTTCTACATTATGAACAGTTTGTGTTTACATTGTTACAATATTGATCAAAAGCTGATAAAATTAAAGCATCATCTTTACGTTTGTCATGTCTATTGTCCTCTGGTTTTATAAACATTTCTGCAATCCCTACGGGATTTTAACTCTATCAGATATCAAGACTATCTTAAAATACACTGTAAACACTTTTGAACAATTAACCCACAATTCTGTTAATATTAACTCTCCTGTCACTGCAGAAAGATTTAAGGAGGTTTCTTCAAACAAACAACTTGAAGAAGCTTTTCCTTACTCCCATAGGGAGAGCTTCCCTCCTCTAGGCAAGGAATTAGTTCATTCAGTTTTATTCTTTTCTGTGTGTGCTTTTATATTTCATATGATAATTTATTTTATTCTTTATTATTAATGGAAGGAAAATGGTGTATCTTTGTCAGTATGTTTCATATCAAATTTGTGTATATATTATGTAAATATATAATTATATATATATTGTTTTTATATATACATATATATATATATAATTCTTCCTGTTGCTGAAGATTATTTACACACAGGACAAAGAGGCCACAGTGCTTGATTTGATCATCAATTGATGATCAAAATTTGCCATGTAAATAATGACATATTAGAAATTTTTAAATAAAATATATCAGAAAAGAAATTAAAGACAATTGTTACTCATTGGTTAAGTGAAACCATTCTAGAAAACAAGTAGTCAATTAATTGTCTTTTTAGTGAGACTGCATTGCCTATGAAAATCAGGAATCTAAGATGGGAAAGCAATTACGGGCAACCTCACTAAATCATTGAATCCGTATTCCTAGGTGAATATCCCACTTCCCTAACACCCGGAACACTGATAGTCTCCTTACACACATTATGACATCTATCATCTCAGCAAGGAATAAAATATAAGAACAGAAATTAAATTATATGCATTTTCATACCTGTCAATTTCAAAGCTAAATTGTGTGCGTTGCCTGCATTTCTTCTCAACACTCTAAATATACTTTTCCAAAAAGTACTTTTTTTTCAAGTTTTCAATAATTTTCACCTGGAGACACACTGCACAGAACTGTCAGTCACACTACTGGAAATTCCCTTACCGACGATGGTGTTGATATTTGCTGGAATCCTATGCAATAAAGAAATTTTGCTGAAATAGACATAGAAAGTCACTAGACTTGGAGAGCATTGACATGCCTTTCACCTCCCTTCATTGATTTCAATTTTTCTCTGATTTTCTTTTTTCATTATTGTATTTTATTATGATGGTGCCTTACTAGTGCCCACATATATGCAGTGTTTTCCTCAGATGTTTATAGGAAAGAAAAAAAATGCTCTCAAACAATAAACCTTATTGGCTGAAGCAAATTGTGCATTCAAATCAATTGTTAGAATGCAATCTCCCTTCTGAGTAAGGGATCTCACCTCTGTGTATTCTTTTGAGTGAAACATTTCAACCTAAAGATATCCAACCTAAAGAGCACATATCATACCCAACAGAGAAAACATTCTATAAAATAACTGAACAATGTATTTCAAAATGTCAAGGTTGAAAGAGAGAGGAGCAACCTGAGAAACTCGTAGATTGCAAAACATCCTCCAACATCACTGGCTATGCCTTGTCGACCCCAATGGAAGAAAAGAAACATGGTGCTAGTGGGAAAAAAAATAACTATGCATGAAAAAGATTCTCCACTACAGTTTACATTTCTGTCAATGTTAAACTTTTGTGTTGTATTCTAGAGATATATTAAGATGTTAACAAAAGAACACACTATATGAAGATAAAAATATTATGTATTGTTTTTTAGGATTCCTTTCAATGACTAATGTTTCCTGCAAGGTTTTACTGTTTAAACATTACAATTATTATTAGTAATATGTAGTGCTTCTAAACTATAGAAATGATTTTGTTTAACACAGTAAAATTTTGTAGACATTTAGGTTTACTCTTTATCTGTTTTTTCTGCTTTTGAAACTTCTTGGTTGTCACTTTTCTTGGGATTGATAAAGAAATAAAATAAAAGAAAGGAATGATTTATGCATAAATATTATGACTGGCTAAAAGATTTTTAAAAACTGAATGAACAATACTTGAAAATATATACTTTTCCCTTTACTTGTTCAAAATCAAGAGTTCATACAGGGTCCTCTTAAAGATTGTTCTATTATGAAACAAAGGAAAGAGCACATAGTTAATAATGTGTTTACTCTTGGAAAACGTAAAATGACTGCAACTTTGACCAAGAGGGAAGGCACAGCTTTGTCTCTGCAAAATAATGTTAAGTATCTGAATATTACTGCAGTTTCTGTGATAACTTTAAAGCATGTTATTAAGGAATTCAGTCAATGTTCCATTTTCCTGCAATCAACAATAATGGCTAACTACTGATTTCTCTCATTATCAATCCTGTTATTTCTTGGATTTTCCAAATCACGTACTGCTCGCAACATCTCTGAAGCTCATTCATTTAAAGAGCTACCTTTTCGATATCAAAGACTGTGAACCTCTTTAAAATTGTAAATGTTTAACAGCCAAACTTGGCAGGAAGGAAATTTTGAGAACTCTGTGAACCAAAAGCTCCTCTGAACACATCTGACTTTTTTACTTCAATGAGGAAGAATTTCACACAGCACTATTTTCCTAGTGAGTGATCTGTTGCTAAAGACCCTCTCTGGGTTCGTGGAAAAATCTATCCCCTGCTCATAATGCTCTACCTATTATGGAAAGTCTGCACACGTCATCTTCTCAAGTTTTGTCTAGAAAACTAGCCGTCAAGTGATGATCTTCAACACCACATGGAAATATGTTATATGATCACAGTTATTGTAATGAGTAAAAGGAGAGTCCAATCACAAGAAATACATATAGATTTACTCTTCATATCTAGAAAAGAATTTTAGTGTCTTATGGAAACAGATGTGGCTGAATCATTTCTTTCATGATATACACAAATCTGTGATTGAAAATCAAAATCCAGTTTCTCTAAAAATTTTTACATCTGATTAAATGGATCATTCAAAACTGGAAAAGTGTATATATATATTCTATCACCAAATAAAAGTTAAAGATATACTAGATTTCAAAGATGTTAGGATAAATTTTTGACAAAATTGTTTTGGTGTTTTTATTTTATTTCATTATTCTGAGATACATGCTAAAGCTATTTTCATGTAAATATACAGTGTATGTTCTGCTTATTTCCCCTATACAACAACATGCTCTTTTCTCACAATGTTTCCTACCTTAATTTTGTTTTAATTGCTGTGAAGAGATACCATGACCACTGCAACTCTTAGAAGGAACGCATTTAACTGGGATGGCTATCTCACAGTTCCATAGGTTCTGTAAGTTTTCACCACGGCAGGAAGCATGGCAGCAAGCAGCCAAAGTGATGCAGGAGATGAGACTGCTACATTTTGCAGGCAACAGGTTATCAGCTAGCATACTGGGTAGTACATGTGTATGGTAAACCCCACATCCCACCTCCACAGTGACACCCTTCCTCTAACAGAACCATATCAACCCCAACAACGCCACATCTCCTAACTGTGCCACTCCCGTGAGATTATTGGATTATGCGGACCAATTAACATTCAAATTACCACAGTCCCCTTGATAGTATTCGCTCTTCTATTTCCATGATGTTTATACATGCATGATTTTATGTACTTGAGTAAAATCTAGGATGAACAAATGGGAGAAAAACCTGAAGCACCAATCTTTTTGCATTTGATTTCATTTACCTGACTGTCTCCTACTACATCCATTTTCCTGCAAATGATGCAACATCGTTCATCTTTATAAATGAAGAAATGTCACAATATTTGCAAGCTACATTTGCTTTATCAATATCCTCAACCCCAAACGTGTCACCCTTTGTTTTCAAAGTAAGAAGACTTTATTAGCCTCATTCAAAACTTACTTTTCAATGGCACTACAGTGTCCTGAAATGATAAAAGGATCTGGGTAAATAACTTCTTACAGTAACCCAAACATCCTCAATAAATAAAATTGTGCATATAGTTACATGATTTAAAAAAATCCCTACTGATTCCTCTTTTGCTTTTGACACTCCATGTCAGTAAGCCCATTATTTTATTCCTTTATGTTTCTCTTCACTCGCAGTTTCTTTCATTCTCCTCACTGTCTCAGCATGCTCTAAAAATCCAGTTTTTGGAGGTTTTGATATGTACTCCAGGGTTGCCTCAAACTTACAGCAATTAATTCTCCTGTCTTTTCCTCTTAAGTGTTCAGAACACAAGAGATGCCTGATCGTGCCTGACTCTAACCAAAGCATTTTTCTAGCTTTAAACTTTTGTTCAATAAACTCCATAGACAATAATAGTAATAACCATGAAGCTACTGAATTCTTTTCTCATATTAATTTTCCCAATTGTGTAGAAATCTATTGTTTCTTTATAATGTGTTTTAAAAGCAAAGCCTATATCAAAGATAATGTAAAGCATGCTCTCAGCCAATGATAAGTCATGAATATCAAGTGTTCCCCAAATGCTACTCTATGTAAACCTTGTTTACTAGTACTGTAGAGTTCAAAAGCTTGGAAAAAGTGTTTTGAGAGTGACATCTCAAATTCATCAGTGGGGTCATTTTTTTCATGAATTGAAACTATGGTGGTAAATTTGGAAAGAGACAGGAAATATAAAATCGGGGTCTTGTTTAAGAAGTATGACACTGGAGAAATGTTTTTTGTCATGTCCATCTCTGTGCTTCAGTTTCCTGACTGCCACAGGTAAGCTGTACCAACTATTCCTTACACTGAGATATTTTTGCCTTGCCACTAATCTACAAACAATTGAGCTAGCCAGCCACAGACTGAAATGATGAACAACAACAATAACAAAAAATAACCCTTTCCATCTCTGTATTGTTTATCTCAGATATTATCAATTGAGGAACAGCTCACAAGATATAAATTGTTATTTTTTCTAATAAAAGCATTAATCTAATGTGATTTCTTTGTTCCCTGTTTCAAAACTGTGACTTTTGTGAAAATAGTAAATCTACTTTATTGAGCTAAACCAAGTTATATGACTATTATTATAATTCATAAATACACCTTCATGAATTCTTACTTGTTTCAGGTTCTATAAGAAAGTACTGAAAATTCAAACTCTAATAAACAAAGTATGCCTGGAACTGACGTTTGATTTCTGCTAAAGATTTGTTTGGTAGTCAATAGAATATTCTTGCATATTGTGCACAAAAAGAAAAACCCAGTTTTCTGTGTCTCTAACATGTAAAGTCTTTAAACTCAAACAAAAGACCTTTTCCTTCCACAGGTATTACATCATATTTTCTCTTATATTAAGGTATAAGAATTCAACAATGACATGGGCACAAATGCATTAAGAGCATAGCAGATGGTCACACATAATGCTATAACGTTATACCGTGGTAACGCTAATCACTATGCTCAGGTTGTTTCTGATTATTTTGTTATCTGAAATGTCAAATTATTTCATGTGAAATGGTAGTATCTTGATCATTATTAATAGCTTTCAAACATAATTACATAATTATAATTACTTGGAATCTCATTCATTTAAATTACTACCATTTTATTGGCTTTAAAATGAGAAAGGTCTTTGTTTTTTTGGTTTTCTTTCTGTTTTTATTATTATTTATTTATTTGTTTGTTTGTTTATTTATTTATTTATTTTGGTTTTTCGAGACAGGGTTTCTCTGTAGCTTTGGAGCCTGTCCTGGAATTAGCTCTTGTAGACAAGGCTGGCCTCAAACACACAGAGATCCACCTGCCTTTGTCTCCTGAGTGCTGGGATTAAAGGTGTATCGTACCACTACCTTGCTTGAGAAAGCTCTTCATAAAAATTCTTTGACCTACCACATATAAAGAAAAATAACTTTGCTATTATTTAATATGAAAATAATGTAATTGTGTCTACTGCATATTTTTAATTTTTTAAAATTTACAAATTTAACTAGACCAACTTTTTTCTCTTTGGAAACATATTTGATATAAATTTATTAACATATTCAATGAATATTTATTAATATTTATATAACATTTTAAGATAATTTCATTCAAATTATTTTATTTAATATTAATAAACATTAACAAAAGGAGCGATTTATCAACCAATACTTCCCTTTGCCTCCCCGACTTCTCCAAATGCAGTTTATGCCATTGAATTAATAAGACTGAAGAAGTTGTTAATGAACATACAGCTATTAAAAGAGGAGTTAAAAAAAATGTTTATCTCTCCAGGACTGAGCATTTTGATGGCCAGATTCTATTGTTATGGGTATGAGGAGAGAGGATGTGGTTTGTTACTCATTGTTTTACACAGTATGAGTCTTACTTCTGACACTGATTAATAACTGGCCAATATAACTTATTTATTGACTATAATTTGTATTGAATATATTTAAATTTTTAACAAATTTTAGAGTATTTCATTCTTGCATAAAATAAAAACTCTTCGCTTAAGTATTCCCAAGGAAAGAGACCATTTTACATTTAAATTATAAAAAAAATTACCAAAATTTTCACTTCCATACCCGCATGTATATAAGTAAATTAAAACAGTGTTGCAGTCAGAAACATGTCCTTGAGATAATTTATTTTATTTCAGGCATTTTATTGATTCTTAGACTGGAAGACTAACTTCAGAAGATAACCCTTAAGAGGTTTCTGCATTTCTGTCAACAGTTTGAGCTCACATTTCTTTCGATAGCTCATAACTCTGTGTAACTCATTCACCAAGCTTGTATTGTCTTCTCTGTCAGAAAAGAAGCAAATTTTTGTTTGATTTTCTGTTTGATTTGTTGTTGTTGTTTTCTATTGGTTCAAATAAGTTAGATGATGGAATGCACAGTTTCAAAAGTTCTGCTGTGAGAAGCTGCTTTTTCATTTCCGAGCTGCCCAGACTCCCTAAATAACCACACAGAAACTATATTAGTTAAATCACTGCTTGGAAAATTACTTAAGCATAATGCTAAGTAGCACTTACATATAGAAAAAACCATCTCCATTATTTTATATTTTACCACGAGGCTCGTGGCCTACTGGTAACATAGCAGCATATCTGTCTCTGGTGACGCCATGACTTCTCTCTGACTCTGCCATTCTTTCTCCAGCATTTAGCTTAGTTTTAACAACCTAGCTCTGTTCTACCCTGTCAGGCTAAACCAGTTTCTTTATTAACCAATGATATTCATAGCACACAGAGGGGAATTCCACATCATTTCACCTTTTCTGTTTGAATAAGAAGAAAGGTTTTAACTTTAATAGAGTAAAATTACATGTAATAGGTATTAAACAAGAAATATAGTCAAAATATCTACTTTATCTTTTATTGAAATTAATAAAAATTATACCTACTTTCTATCTATTCTTCAACTCTATCAAAGACTCCAGAAGGATATAATATTACCTAAATAAACAGGAAGTACATTGTAAGCAACTTCCAAAACTCTAGAAATGACAGAGACATTTCGTTGCCTGGACAGTCTCCCAAATTTTTTCTGTATCACTGGAATATCCATTCTCAGCCAACAGGCCCATGGAATCCAGCAGACTTTTCCAGAAAGCAGGAAATTTCAAAGACAGTTCCACCTATATTAGTAGTTTGTTCGTCACATTTTTCTGTGTCCTGCAGAATGTTTGGCAGACTCCTTTACGTAGCAGGAACCCCAAAGGACCATCTCAGCTTTGGGAAAGTTTAGCAGTCATTTTTTCTGTCCGTCCTGCATGTACAGTTCATCAAGCAGTCAAGGCAAGAGCTGTTTCTTGCCCAAATGGCTAACGGGATCCATAAGGAAACTCTTGGATGCCCATCTTCTTCTTGAAGTAGTTTGGTGCTGCCAGGAGCAGATGTGTCTAACTATCATGAAATATCCTAAGTTTTTAAAACATTTTTAAATGCCATATTCTGAAGTACTCATATTCTGAAGTACTGAAAGATTTGAAGATTACCTATCTAACTTAAATATAGCTCTATATATCTAGAAACCTAACATCACTACAAGCTTGAATATTATAGATGATTATTAACCTGTACTTCTTTTTTTTTGGTTTTGTTTGTTTTGAGACAGGGTTTCTCTGTAGCTTTGGAGCTTGTCCTGGAACTAGCTCTTGTAGACCAGGCTGGCCTCGAACTCACAGAGATCTGCCTGCCTCTGCCTCCCGAGTGCTGGGATTAAAGGAGTGCGCCACCACCGCCCAGCTAACCTGTACTTCTTAATTATGCATTATATTTTTAAATGAGCTCCACAAACACAATACCTTAATTTTGCAGTTGCAAAGAAAGGACCAATTACTTTATTACTTATCTTGAAACGTAATCATATAAGGAATTTTAAGGTAAACACCAACTTAACTTTTACATATGAAGAAGAATCAGTACTCTTGACTTTAAATCTTTACCATACATACACACTCATTAATAGTTTTTTAAACTGAAGCTTGAGGGCAGAAATGGGTTTGAGGGATTAATTACCACCTTTGGTCATCAACCAATCCTGACAAATAAGGTATGTCAGTTAGAGGTAATTGTGCTCCTTTGTTCTCATTCCCTGACCATAATGAACTCCACATTCAGCTATCGGCCTTTCTTTCTTTTTTTTTTTTTTTTTTAATGTTTGATTAGAAGAACTCAAGAAAGGAAAGGAGGGACCTAATTTGTAAACTGAATTCAATGAATGAGGGTAAATTTGATAATAGTCACAGTAACAATAGGAAACTTCCAGGGACAAGACATAAAAAATAATGACTATATAATATACATAATAATATTATTGGAAAAGTGTGTCATCAGAGGATGACATTGAGTGACAGCTATTTGTGACATTTAGAAATTTGCTTATTCCTCTCACTATTTGTTCACAGATTCATATAAGGCAATGAATTTATGTTTGGTTGGTTTGATTTATGTTCCCTATAGTGAGCTTTCTAAAAAGTACCGACAAGTCTATTCTTCTTATACATAATTACCAGTGTGACTATATTTGACCTCTTTCTAAGCTATAAAGAATTGTGAACTCTCCTGAGGCACTCTGAGTAGATAACTAATATGAAATCCCAGGTCTAAAGAACAAAACCATTCATCTTTCACAACAATTCAAATTTTGTCTCATTGATGAATTTGTTTAAGAACTATCAAGCAAATTTGCTAATCACTCGGTGCCCACTGGCACTTTATCAAAAGTCCTTGCATAAGCATAGTTATTCCATGAATATCTCCACATATCCAAGAATTTAGCCAGATTTATCATAATCTTTTTTTCAAATTTGTCTAAAATGGTACAATGAATTGCAAGCTAACATAGAATGTTTTCTCCAATGACAAATATTTGTGATGAAATTAAGAGAAATTTTAATTAATGAAATACATAAATATTATCAACTATTAGAAAACAAAGAGGATAAATTCTACTGCTAATTAAATATGAAGACAAATACACAGGGGAATGGATAGTAAAAAAAACACAGAAAACAATTACTCTAAATGCGATGATTTTATTATTTTATATTTTTTAAAAAAGAAAAAACTACCTTTTTTATCTAACATACCAATCCCAGTACCCATTATCCCTCCCATTCCCTAAACCTTACTCCCCCACCCCACCCACCACCCAATTCTCAGAGAAGGTAAGACTCATACATTGCTTTGAAGAAGGACTAAGGTCCTCCCTATTATATCTAGTCTGAGCAAGGTATCCATCCAAAAAGAATGGTTTCCAAAAAGCCAGTACAAGCAGTAGGGATAAATCCTGGTGCCACTGTCAGTGGTTCTGCAGTGTGCCCCAGCCATGCAA
Source organism: Myodes glareolus (assembly GCF_982192425.1). Taxonomy (NCBI): domain Eukaryota; kingdom Metazoa; phylum Chordata; class Mammalia; order Rodentia; family Cricetidae; genus Myodes; species Myodes glareolus. Next base: position 14,210,916 of record NC_142045.1, on the reverse strand, counting down.
CTGGCACCCAATTTCAGAGGGTCTAGTTTTGACCTATCGTGTTTTCTTCCCTGTCTGGCTTGAGTTAGTGCACTCCCATTAGCTCAGGTAAGTTGTTTCAATGGGTGTCCCCATCATAGTCTGGACCTATTGCCTATATTCTCACTCCTCCCACTCTTCAACTTGAATTTGTGAGCTCAGTCTAGTGCTCGGCTATGGGTCTCTGCCTCTATTTCCATCAGTTGCTGGATGAAGGCTTTATGGTGACATTTAAGATAGTCATCAATCTGATTACAGGGCAAGGCCAGTTCAGGCCCATCAATGAGATCATGTAAACTACAAATTCCACTCTGCCTCCAAACTCTCCTATGCCCTACAACCTCAGAACTCTAACACACAAGCTGCTACTACACAGAGAAGACCAAGAGGTGAATGATCACCCACCCAGCCGGGCCCTCTGTATGGGCCAAATCCCTGGGCCCTTACCCCAGCTGCCTCAGCTTCTTGCCAGCAGGCAAGCTTCCTGCAGGTAGGCTGCTCCAATACCCCGACCTCATTGATGGAACCCTGTAAGCAATATTGTCTATTCTGCTCTCAAATCCTGCTGTACCCCACAACCTCACAAGAACTCCAAGGCACAGACTGTGACTGCACAGAGTGGACCCAAAGAGCAAACCAAGAGAGCAGTCCAAGAGAGTGAATCGAGACAGACCAAGAGAGACATCAGCACCTCCCCGAGACGTAGTGACAGTACAGAGCAGATTAAATGCATTTGCCAGAATCAAATGCATTTGCAACTGCCAGGATTGTACCAAGAGGCAAAGACACTACTGAAACCAATTAGAGCAGGAGATGTGTATTTGCCAATGCAAGAATTCATTCAAAAACCTAAAAAGCAACATGGTAACACCAGAACCCTTTGGTCATTCAATGGAAAGACTTGATCATCCTAACCAAGAAAAAGCCAAAGAACACGATTTTAAATGTAACTTTATGAGGATGATGGAGATTTTAAAAGAGGAAATGAAAAGTTCTCTTGAAGAAATAGATGGAATAAATGGAAAGAAATCAATAAAACCAAGAAATTCAAGAAAAAACAATCCAACAGGTGAAGCAAACAGTTCAAGGCTTGAAGACTGAAATAGAGCCAATAAAGAAAACACAAACCTAGAGAATTTTGGAAATGGAAAATCTGGGTAAATGAATGGGAGCTACAGAGGTAAAAGTAACCAACAGAACACAAGAGATAGAAGAGAGAATCTAAGGTGTTGACGACACTATAGAAATAGATCTGTCAGTAAAAGAAAACATTAAATCCAACAAATTCTTAACACAAAACATCCTGGACACCATGAAAGATTAAACCTAAGAGCAATAAAAGTAGAAGAAGGAGAAGAGCTCCATCTCAAAGTCACAAAATATATATTCAACAAAATTATAGAAGAAAGCTTTCCCAACTTAAAGAAGGACATTAATAAGAAGAAACAAGAAGCTTACAGAACACCAACTAGACTGGATCAAATAAAAAGTTCCCTCACCATATAAGAATCAAAACACAAAAATAAAGAATAAAGAAAGAAATTAAGAGCTGCAAAGGAAAAAGGTCAAGTGACATACAAAGGCAGATCTATCAGAATTACACCCAAGTTTTCAATGGAAACCATGAAAGCCAGAAGGTCCTGACAAATGTGCTACAGACAGTTAAGAGACTCTGAATGCAAGCCCAGACTACTATACCCAGCAAAGCTTTCAATCACCATCAATGGATAAAACAAGACATTCCATGACAAAACCAGATTTAAAAAAATGCCTATCCACAAATCCAGCCCTACAGAAAGTACTAGAAAGAAATCTCCAACCCAAGGAAGGTAACTGCACCCACAAAAAACATGGGCAACAAATAACCTGACAACAGCAAACTCCAAAGAAGGAAAACACAGAAACACTATCACCAAAAAAGTTTATTGTTTTAAAATATACTTATTAAACATTAATGATTTATAGTAAATTAAGCATCTTGAGTATTCAATCATGTTTTTTAACTATCTGTGCTGCTAAGTGTTAACAATTATATATGAAGGATAAGAATGAAGATATGAAGATAAAAATGTAGTTATGTATTGGTTATGCACCTCCCTTTTTAAAAGAGTAGTGTGAGTCAATTACAGATGGAGATAACAAACTTCCTTTGGATGAGCGAGGTGCACTTAGCAGCACCTAAGGCATGACTGGGAAGTGATTTTATGCAAAAATCGCTCTGACAAAGATCTGCAAATTCAGAGGTAAGTGGACCAGCATATATTGTGTCATTCTGTGACTACAAAAGAACACTTCTGCACCTCAATGAGGAAATATTTATTTGGCTTACCTATTCAGGTCACAGTCCATCATTAGAGACTGGGGCAGAAACTTGGAACATAAATCATTGAGGAATACAGTTGCTGCCTTGCTCCCTGGCTCACACTCTGGTAGTTTTCTTATATAATTTAGGATCTGCTTCCCTGTGAATGATACCACACAACAAGGTCTGGGCCCTCCTACATAAACTAACAAGCATCAAGTCATGCACAGGTATACCCATAAGCCAATCTGATCTGAGAAATCTCTCACTTAGGCATTGTTCTCAGGTTACTCTAGACCAGCTGTTCTCAACTTTCCTGACACTCCAAACATTTAATACTGTTCCTCATGTGGTGATGTCACACAATTGCAAAATTATATTTGTTGTACCATCATAACTGTAATTTGCTACTATTATGAATCATAGTGTAAAAATATGTGCTTCTGATGGTCTTAGTAGAGTTGTTTACCCCTAAAGGGATTGTGATTTACAGGTTGGGAACTACTGCTCTAGACTGTGGGAATTTGACAGTTATAGCTTATTAAAACAAGAAGCATTGCTACAAACTAGAAAATACTTAAAAGCGTACATGTGCTTGTATGACTTTTTCCAAAAGTGAAAAACCTTTCTTCCAAGTTTTCTATCAACAGTGGTAAGACAAGAAGGTCACAGCTCTGATTATTTCAGGTAAGTGGCATATCTAAACTAGGACATCTGTTCAGTGATGTTTTCCCAGCTAATCTGTCTTCAACTTTGGGGCTGTAGTCATATTTGCATATCATCTCTCTCCACACTTTCTCCTTTCTTAAAAACATAAACTATGCAGTTATTCACTCATCAATGGGTTTGATAAGTAACATCTTTGTTGAAATTAATAAATAGAACAATTTTAACTATGGTGTTCAACTATTGCTATTAAACCATGTTATTTAATTATCTGTGCCCCTGAGTGTTAATGATTACATACCTGCTCCATATGAAAATGAAAATGTAGCTGTGTATTGGTTATGCATCTCTCCTTCTGAACAAGTAGCGTGAGTGAATTAGAGAACAAAATAAGAGACTCTCTTTGGGATCCAAGCATTCTTACTCAATTCACCACACATGTAGATATAAAGGACTGTGTATTTGCTTCACAACTCAAAAGATATTGTGACAGCACACCAAGAAAAAATCACCTTTGTTATAAATTTTGATGAATACTGCTATGACTTTTTGTGCCCACTGAATAGAAATTTGACAGTATTACTCTTGTTGTCATCAGTTTGGATGCTTAAAAATCCAAAGCTGATTTTACCTCTGAAATATTTTTTTTGCATTCACGAAGTATTTTATGTCATTTGGCTTCTTAATTTGGAGTTGACAAATGTGCTTTATTAATTGTGCTACTTTTATTACAATAAAGTTGAGTAAAATAACAACTCTGACAATTTTTTATTTGCTACATGACTATAACTAAGAGGTTCTGATGTGATTAATCATTTATGTTTACTCTTGATCTGATTAATCCTTTTATTAAAATTTTGATTAGTTCATATAAAATTTAAGATCTGGTTTATTCATGAAAGGAGCAGCATGCTATTGTAAAACAAGACAAAAACATAGGGAGAAGCAACAAGTTTTGGCTGCAGTCATGTGCTCATTATTAATCACTCCAAGATCCAGGAAAATCATCTACTGAACAATAGAAAATCTGTAGTACTTAAGGTGTGTCCATTGTGATGGTTGAAGATATCATTTACAATGTATTTGTTCTAACAGAGAATTCAAAATGTCTTCACAGTGGCTTTATCTGTGGAATGCTTTCTTCAAATCCTTGTGTGGAGTTTCATTTGACCACATTGCTATGTTCAAGACAATTATGTGATCATAAGAACCATATTATGATTTATGCAAAACATTTTTTCACAATGTAAACTCATCTTTTATTTTTGTTTCCTATTGACTTGGAAATAATGATACAGAATATTGCTCTAGTTGATTGGATCATAAGATGACTCCTGAGAGGCATGGCAAATCAACAGTCTCTAAGTGTACTAGTTCCAGGTTCCTCATATGTTTAACAAATAGAAACTTGTTTTTTTACTTTTTTCTTTGTTATGGTGTACTCTATCACAATTTAGTCTAAATCAATAGAACTTAAAACATAATCTCTAGGTAATTACAAAATGAAATAGAAACTGAAAGCAATGTGACAATATAAGAACTTATTATACTTGATAAAATAAAAATAATCTTACACAATGTAAACAGAACAGCAGTAGAGATTGAAGTTATTTATCTAAATAAAAAATATTGCAGAGGTAAAGTCAGCATTGGAATATTAAGAATCTAAACTGATGATAACATGTGTAATATTGCCAAGTTTCTGCTCAGTGGGCCAAAAATGTCATAGCAATATTCACCAAAATTAATAACAAAGGTGAGCTTGGTCATCAATGCATTGTGCTTGGTGTGCTGTCACATCTTTTAAATTGTGAAGCAAATGTACAGTCTTGTATTTCTGCATGTGTGGTGGAACTATTTGTGTAGGTGTGATTTTGTCGAAGGAGTTGCACTGTTGGGGCTTAAAGCTTTCAAAATCCTAAATCAACACTACATTTCACTTCACCACCACCCCACCACCACCACCACCACCAACCACCACCACGTCCACCACCACCACCACCACCATCATCCAGCCTTGTGGCTTATGTCTCAGTTAGTCAGCTCTCATTTACTAGTCTACCACCATGCCTGTCTGCCTATTGTCATGTTCCTTTCCATGATTGTCATGAATTCACCCTTTAAAACTAGAAAACAATGAACGTCTTTGTATGTCACTTAATCATGTGTCCTAGCACAGCAGTAGAGAAGTAACTAAGACAACATGACGTAAGCATATATTAGAGTCCATTTATAATAATTACTCTTTAATTCACTTAAAAGTTTTCCTTACGTACTTTTTTTTATCTCACTTTGGAAACTGGGTGCATAGTAGTGAAAAATAAAAAGTCATTGTCCTCTGAAAATCTCTTTTCAGTAAAAGCACATTTAACTCTCTTACTCTCTTCTAGGACAAAGAAGATGACTTCATTTGATAGAACACCGCGCTGATACAGTAGCGCAGTGACTGCACCAATACCTCCTTATTAACTAGCATCTTAGGCTAACCTTCACTTCTCAATAGAATTTCATTATTTATTGCTATACTCTGAAAGAGCTAGCTGCTTGTCCTTGAAATCTTCAAAATAAAAGAGGAAGTGAAGTAAACTACAAGCTAGAAACTAAAGAAATCTTCACATTCCAATGATTTTCAGCTATCATTTCCTTAGTAAAATCTGGAGCAGCCCCACGGCATTGCAGCCACTAATAAACTCATCTTCCCCTTGCTAGCAATTGGGAGAGTGCACCTGCTATTATTGAAAGCATAAATTTAGCCATGGCTCCTGTAACAGCTCTGTTTTTATGTATGAACTTCTTTCTTTGTTTCATGTGGTTTCAGTGATGGTCCCTGTTTTCATGGAGAAAATATTTAAGAAGCATATAATTCTGATAGTGCTAAATTATAATTGATTATTTTATTGCTGAAACAACCAAGTTTGTATTCAATCTATTAATTACATTTAATAGCTATAACAAAATTTCATCTATTCAAACAAAAAATTGCTAATCTTTATTTTCTGCAGTTGTATAACACAATTACTAAACATAGTTTGGGACTCCCTCCTAACTAGATAAATGGTTTTGAAGCAAGTCATAAACTTCAGATGACTGAGCAGCTCAGTTCACTAAAATATTTATGCCTGGCTTTAAACATTCTATAAAAATACCAACATCAGTTCCCAGAACTCTTCAACATTGTAAAGGTTTACATGCCAGTTGCTTTGGGATACTTTAAGTAAACTTTTTTGTAACTACCTGAGTTGCTTAATTCACATAGGAGTCACAAGCCACAAGGTCAATCATATAAATTTATCAGAGTGTACTACCAAGTTGACCACTGTGTGGTTAAATAGCCAGAATACACACAACAGTTTAAGGCTGATATAACATACCCATTGACTGAATCCCAAGATAATCACACTTTCTGAAGGTCATCCCTGGTTAAAAAAGAATTGTAATTGTAACAGCTGCCAATCATTAGACAAACTTCTCAGTCACAAACATAATTGAGATCTTTGTCCTATAAGGAAATAAGTCATATTCATTACTTGATATTTTGAATCATCTATATAATTAAAGATATGGAATACATTGTTTTATACTTAAAGTATGTTTTCCTGGGTAAATTCATGTTATAATCACTTATATCCCCCTAGCCTGTTCATGCAGCAGGAAACAGCTTCATGACAAATATGTAAAATATACATGGCAATATAACTTTTTAATAAATTTTAAAAAGGGAGCATGATTAATAAATTATCTCTCTATATATGTATTAATTTATATATTTAAGGCTTTTTTCTTGTAGTAATTTACTACATCTGAGTATTTTGTATCTTTCAAAATCTGATAAACAAATTGGTCAGGTTTGTCCATTGAGGCAACTAATATAAAAAGCAGTAGATGAAGAACTGAACCCTTTGATTCAAATACGAACTATGCCATCTGCCAGCTGTACAACCTCAAGCAATCTTTCAAAATTTAGTGATACTGGTTTTCTTTGAAAAAAGAATTTTACCTGCATCACAGGAAAAATATGAGATGCAAATATGGTCAATTGTATCAAAGCATTTTACCCTCCAATCTCATGGGAAATGTAAGTTATTAATATTGCTACTCTGCTGCCATACATTATTTGTGAATCACTGGAGTGAGAGCATATGCAAATGCTGGAGAAAGGATTCTCCAGGTCATCTTTACATCATCCTGAAAGCTGTATTTCCTCGGCAATATCTAATTCTATTGGTCTTTTGTTTGCATGTCTCTGAGCTGTCATTATATAATAGTACTGTTTGAGAACTAAGTAAACTCAGTTTGATGGCTCTACACAGGGGTTCTTCTTGAAAACTTCAGTTACAAAAATTGGGATGGTGTACACTCATCTATTTTCTGGAGTATGTTTTCCAGCAAACTATCAAAGGAATAACAAATATGCCCAGAAACTGTACTGGCTAGTTTTATGTCAACTTGGCTCAATCTAAAATCACCAGAGAAGAGATAGCCTCACTTGAGAAAATGTCTCCATAAGACCAGGCTGTCTGCAAGCCTGTGGAGCATTTTCTTAATTAGTGACTTATGAGAGGAATGACCCTGCCCATTGTGATTTTTGCCACCTAGAGACAGTAATCTTTGGTTCTTCAAGAGAACAGGCTGAGCAAACCAGGGAGAGCAAGCCTTAAGCAGCACACCTCCACGGCCTTTACAAATTTAAAACTATAAGTGAAATAAACCCTGTCCTACCCAACTTTGTTTTTGGTGTTTTCACTGAAACAATATAAACCATAACAAAGACAGAAACTGATATGGACTTGACAGTACACCTGTGATTCACACATCCATTTTTTTTTCTACCCAGCTTCCTACTTCTGAGAGAAGACACTCTGTGTGGGAGACAGACCTCCTTTGCTCCTCCTTAGCCCATTGGCTGCATTAGCATGTCTATTGTTAGTGAGACTTTATAGGCTTAATTTCTGATATTTCTAGAAGGCATAATCTCACAGCAAGCTACCTTTTCCTCTAATTCTTACTAAGTTTTGACCCATTTTCTAGAGTGATTTCTGAGCCTCAGGTGAGGGAGTTACATTGCAATTGACCTTTTGGGACGGGGAGATACTGCTCTGCCTTCCATGTTACCAGAAGGTGTTTTATAAGCTTCCAAAAGAAGAAAGCAGTTGACAGTACTACCCAGTCATGATCCCTATGATGCACAGCAATCACCAGCATGGCATGATAATCCTAAGGGTGCAGTACTGGCATGCATATCTTAATTGGTAATGTTTAACTGTTTAATTGGACTTAAGATCCTATCAAGAAGAAGGAAATCATGTCTGGTACTAGAATGTTCTACAACAATGTAGGACTAGTGACATGATGGATCATGGAAAAGAACCTACATTCACGATGGCACCAAACAAGCACAGTTCCTAACTGTACTCTAAATAATTATTATTCCACATACAAATGAGTATAGTCCTCATCCATCAACAAGAAAATTTCTCTTTGCAATAGAGACTAATACAAAAAACCCACAATGTCTCTCTCAATTAGTGTAAAGAATGATCATATTATTGATTCTGTTTGCTGGATGAATAAATAAGATGCTAATGTTAAAGATTAGGATTATAAGAGAACACCAGAAAATTTCTACTAGGACTTAAAAAACTAAGATTGTACTCTTATGATACAGTAAATTCACAATGACTAAGTTGTGGGGTGAGCCTAAGTACATAGATATCAATCAACTCAGAAATAGATGCAGACAATGTGAATGGATATACAATGGAATTTTATTCAGAAAAGAAAAATGCTATATTGTTTAAAAACATACATATATTATATAATATTCCTATTAATAAACCTAATGAGATTAGGACAAATGTTATAAGATATTTCTGATTTATAAATGCTAAATTCTGTATATAGCCACAACATAATTTCTGTATCTAAATAATGTGAAAATAGAAGGACAACTCTCTAGGAAAAGGAAAAATGAAATCTAGCAGAGGGAGAGATTGTAGTATGTGGGAAGAGTGTGATCAACACACCAAATATGGTTTCACACTGTATGTAAAAATGTTCTCACGACACTCTACCATGTGCTATGAATGTATGCCAATAGGAAAGATAATGTAAAGATTTAAAATAAATCTATCCATTCCCAATATTCTTCATTCCTAAAATAGCTTCCAAGCGTTTCTTTCAATAACACAAAACACTAAACTTGTTCTATTTCTAAAATGAAAATCTGTCGATAACATTCATACCCTCAAACTCATCATTGGTTTTCTATCTTCCACTGGATCAACTCCAAATTCCATTTGCTACTTCACAAAAAAAAATTGAAAAATAAATAAGACTGTGTAAAACAGCACCTAGAATGCATTTTTCCTCTTTAGATATTAATATAAGCCTGAATATTTACAATATTATTCATTCAATTGTAACTAAGTAACTAAGATATCACCCTAATATGTTAATTAATTTAATTGTTTCTTTGTAGTCAATAATATTTTAATATTGACATTATGGTGTAACTTCTATGTAAATTTATGTAGTTAATATAGAACTTGACAAAACTTTTTCTTGTCTGACATTGGGAAAGTTTTCCATTCTCATCTGGTAGAGCCTAATTTTCTTTTACTTCTTTTGTACTCATTGCATTTTCTTTGCTTTTTTGTAAATCTTTAATTTACTACACCCTTTTCTTGATCTGCCATCCCTTTGTTCCTTTTTGTATTATTGCACTTTGTATTGACTAGTTTGTGTGTCAATTGACATAAGCTGGACTCATCAGAGAGGAAGGAGTATCAGTTGAGAAAATGCCTCTATGGGATCTCATTTAGTGATCTCTGAGGGTGGATTCAGCCCACATTAGATGGTGCCATCCTTGAGCAGATGTTCCTGCATTATATAAGAAGGTGGGTTGAATGGGCCAGGGGGAACACCAATGAGCAGCTCCCCACTATAACCTCCATATCAGCGCCTGCTTCTGGGATCCTGCCCTGTTCTGAGCTCCTGTTCTGACTTCCTTCAATGATAAACAGCATTGCTCAAGTGTTAGCCTAAATAAACTTTTTCCTTCACTACTGACTCTTTGGTCATGGTGTTTCATCACAGCAATAGAAACACTAAGACACACTTATATCCAAACGTAAGGTAATCTCAATAGTTATTATAACACATAGTATTTTTAATACATTTTGCAAAGGACAATGTGTCTTCCTCTCTCCAGGAAGGGTAATATAACAAAACATTCTGTAATATAGACTAATATAGCATCCTGTAAACAGTCAAACCTCCTGGCATATTATTGAAGGATGCAGAATAGGCTTGAATTCTCTGGCATTTGGTCAGGCTGTAACAGATGTAAGTAAATACACCCTTGGCCAATATTTTCTGTGTGTAACCACTCCTAAACTCAGACCTCTTGCCAATAACTTTGAATAGCAAGAGTAGGTTTAAGTACTCTGATCTTCAGTCAACTTCTGTGGGCCCCCACATATTTTACCAAGATGGAAAAGAGCCACTTCTGTGGGCCCCCACATATTCCTCCCTTTTTAATTTATTTAATAAAGCCTGTGTTTCTGAGGACAGACGATTGTGCCTCAAATAAGTGTCTTCTTTTACTTTCCAAACTTATCTCTCATCAGTACATATATTCCATGATGCAGTCTTACAATCCCTGTGGGGGGAATCTGCCCCATCATTGGCTACCAGCTACTGTTAGTAAAGGGTTAAGGAAGACTGTATCTGTAGGTGATCTGCACCTCTGACCCAACTACCTGTTAAGAAAGCTCACCAACAACTAGGTAATCATATGTGCAAGCAGATAATCCTTTGTGATATACATGCTCCTATGGTCAAAATATCTTCTAATAAAGTAGTGGGGGATGACCAAGCCCTTTTAAATTGGCCCAGGATATCTTTCACAGTTTTGGGATGCATCAAAATCCAAATTTGTCTTATTAAAAATATCAGATCTAAAGACTTACTGGCACCATCTCAAATTTTTCTCAGACAAGCTCTATCCTTTTTCTAATCAGCATATTGTTCATCATAGTGAACTAAGGCAGTGGCAAACATTAACAGGTCAATACCATCATTCTAGTATGGAAATTAACAACAAACAAACAATTTGTCAAATCACAATTTTCTTAAACCTGTTTTAATCAAAAGACAAAATGAGATTTCTTTGGTGGATGAGCTGAGTTTTATTTTTCTCTCCTACAGCCTAATTGCATTGCTACTTTAACTTTCAAAGATAGGGTCGAACTGTCCCAGTCACTGAGTAGCAGCAAAAACTTTCATGCCATTCCTTTTCATCTCTAAGGAGGAACTTTAGTCACTCATTGCCTACATAATAGTGTCCCTTTGTTTTAACAAGTCTCTTTACCCAGAGGGGACATTTTCTGAGGTCTCACTTCTCAGATCCTTCGTTTCAACAACAGATTGAAACAGATGGAAGAAAAATGAGTTATACATCCCGAGATGTAGTATGGATAAAGAGCCATATATTCAGTCAGCATTCTCGGCCTGGTTCCAAAGGTCTGGAAGCTTGTGCAGTAGGTCCACAAAGAAACTGGGAATCATCAACCATCACTGTGATCTTCTCAGACGGCAGCGTGATTACCTAAGAGGGTCGGGAATGCAGGATCAGCAATCTCCAGTTTTTCTCTGGTGGCACCAGTAGTGATAATATCTTCAAGGCTGGGATCCTTCGGCTGCACACAACAGACCAGACATTCTGTGGAGCATCACGCCTCTTTCTCTTCCTGTGAAAAGACACAGACATGCCCTCGACCGTATATTAAAGCAGGGTCGGGTCCTTTCCATAACTGAGTGCAAGTGTGTTTCCATTTTACTTTAGTAAAGTCATTCTGGTGTCATACCAGAATCTATCCATGGAAGATTGCTCAGGGGCATCAACACTTAAAAAGTTTAGAGTAAAAAGGTCATGATTTAAGGCATTATATCACGACTGAGGGTATAATTTCCCACGTTTATCTTTGGAAGCTGTGCTTTCAAGGAGCCACAGCCATGCTCTGCAATTCCTAGTCCTGGAGGATTAGAAGGGATTCCTGCTTTATGTTCCATGTGCCATTGGGAACACAGTTGCTGATACGTTTTACTAACATAAATGGGCTCAGTATTCACCTTTGTAGTTTTAGGGACAAAACATTATGTGGGCAGCCACTCCTTGGGTCAAACCTTCTGTAATATCCTTGAAGGAGCAGGAATAGGCTTGAATTTTCTGACCTTTGTTCAGGGTGGAATGATCCACCTCTGGGGGCCATCTCAAAAGCCAAAACACCACGTAACCACACCCTAAATCAAGATATCCTGTTTATAGCCACTCCTTAAGTCGAATACCTTGTTAATAACTATGAAAGAACAAGAGCAGGCTTAAGTTCCCTGACCTTCAGTCAAGGTGGAGCGAACCCATTCTGGGAACTTTCATTACAGAGAATTAACAAAGCTATATGTGTAACTGAGAGAAAAACGAGAGAGAGCGAGAGAGAGAGAGAGAGAGAGAGAAAGAGAAAGAGAGAAATGAAGACCTTGTTGTGTGAAATAAAATAGTACCTGTAGTTTTACTGAGCATCACTTGTTCTAATTTTTGGTTTACAAACAGTGCCATGATAATTTCTTTTACCTGGGCCTTTTTTATTTACAGTAAGTAAAAATGGGGTTCCCGAGGAAAGAGGAGTTTAATTTACTATTCACCCGATCTCTTGAAATAACTTGTCTGAAACTTTTTGTAAATTTCCTACAACTTGGTTGTTATCCCACATCTCTGAAAATGAGGCTGTAGAACAAATACCTGAATAAAGAATTTAAACTTCAACGCAAACTGTTTGCAGCTTTGATGGTACATGGGTAGTTTTAGATAAAGAAGCATGAAAAGGACAGCCATTGTGTTTGAACTCTCCTTCTACAGTGGACCTCACGGTCTGATATTTCCAATTAGTTGTAATCTTTTATAAACCCTGGAGACTCCCAGGCCTGTCCGAACCTGCTAATTAGGAGTCCATCAGTATTCCTGACTGAGCTTTTGTAGTGTCTGCTCTGAGTAAGTATTTTTTGCTAAATGTATCTCTTGGATGTAAATAATTGTTATTGAACATGGTATTGGTAATTTTTTTATTTTCTGAATACTTGATGAACACCAAAATATGTACATCCATTGAAAATAATAATGTATCATTAGCCTGATATACAGAAAGGACCACAAGCCTAGGTTAAAACATGGGAAATCTAATTGCCAAGTGAATTCTGTAACTATGGCTTCTTTAAACTCTAAAAATCTCAATTTTCTTATTGGTAAAATGCAGAAGTTGAACTTACATTAACTTGTAAGCTGGAACTCTAAATTCACTAGTGGTGTATGTAGGTATTTTGAATGTTTTGGAGGTTATAAGAACCAGCCTAGCACAAAAGGAAACTTAAATAGACATATGAGACTTTACTTGTAACACCATATAGCACCACTTAAACACAATATCTTTCAGTAGCATTATTACAAATCTGCACCAAATAAATACCCAGAAGTTATATCTAGGAACTTATTCTAGAAGAAAACTTATTGTCTGAGAAGTGTATTGTTTCCCATGTATTTTTATCAAGATTGAATAGATGAAACTTGTGGCTAAAAATAAATAAATAAAAGCTAGAATCTGAACATACCCTTTGTATTTCACTTAAATTTAATACAAATTTAGACAAGTAGATTGTGAAATGACATTGGTTGTATTATGTAAAATAGGTTTACAACAGTTTTATGCAAACTATTGAAATACAATGAAATAAAATTTTTAGCATAGCACAATCAGTTTGTTAAGCCATCTCTTACCCACCAAATCTACCGTTACATGTAGCCTAAAATCTATATGTAAAGAAAATCCCATGATATAAGCAAAAAAAATGTTAAGGAAATAAGTGAGACTCTAATCCATAAAATTTAAGATAATTTTGACTTATTTAAAGTGCAATTCTCTAAAAAAATTAAGAAATGTATCAATTACCTATGTCGACAAAATCTGTACCTTTAAGGGACCATAGTTATCATTTTACTAATGTTCTGAAAGATTCAAGTCAACCTGAGGGATGGTAGAGCCTCACAGATGCATCGTCAGGATCCCGAGAGGAAACACATGGCACTCACATGGAGTAACCAGAGATAATCTAATAAAGGAATTATTTACCAAAGTGCGTCAGGGTATAAAGAAATTTGTAAAAGTTGTGTAGTAAAGGAGTAATGAAAACAGGGATAAGATTTCCTCCCATCACATGAGAAGCAAGTTACAATTTGCTGAAGGAAAGAGGGCAGTGAGAGAAAGTTCTCTCTACCTCAACATCGCCTTTTCAAGATTAGCAATTACTTTTCAGAAACAAAAGCAAATCAGACTGACATACTCTAACAATTATCACTTCATTTTTTTTTTCCACCCAGAAAAACAGTAGTGGAAGAGCGTTTTCTGTGGAAACTATCCACATGGAAGGTTTGCATCTGTTCTAATCCTCTTGGCAAATGGGACATAGAAGCCCTGCACGAGGTTACAACCATTGATATCCAAGTGAAGGTATCCATGAGTTTTCATAAATTGTTATACTAACAAAAGTTTATGATCAGAAAAAGCAATTTCATTCCTGAAACACATGTTTGTTTCTGGCATAAAGAAAGGTTCTGGATACCCCCCGCCTCCCACACACCAATTCTAAAAAAGAAGAATGCCTAAATAACAAGTTAAAAGATACCTGAGACACAGGGCTAGATGACATTTTCCCTCTCCCTCCTGGCCTGCCATGGCTTGGGGAATGTTCTGGCATAAGGTTTTGCCAAGAATTCGTCCCACATCATAATCTTGATTTCTACAGCCAGGAATCATTTCTCTTCTTTTCTGCTCATTTCCAGAAATGGAAGGCACTATTTCTGTGGATTTCTAAACAATGTTCAGATAAAAGTAAGTAATATTCTTTGTTTATACCTAGTATCCACCTATGAGTGAGTACATACCATATTCATCCTTTTTGGGTCTGGGTTAACTCACTCAGGATAGTGTTTTCTAATTTCATCCACTTGCATACAAAATTCAAGATGTCATTGTTTTTGTTTTTTTTAATCGCTGAGTAGTACTCCAATGTGTAAATGTGCCACATTTTCTTTATCCATTCTCTGGTTGAGGGGCATCTAGATTGTTTCCAGGTTCTGACTATTACAAATAACGCTGCTATGAATATAGCCTAGTGGAAGATCACCACCTCCAGTCAGACTTGGAAGGAACAAACAGGACCAAACTAGTCCCTTTGAATGTGCTGGACAGTTGAATGGCTGGGGCAGACTTAGGGACCACTGGCAGTGGCACCAGGATTTGTCCCTACAGCATGTACTGGCTTTGGGGGAACCTATTCTCTTTAGATGTAGACCTTGCTCTGCCTAGATATTGTAGCAGGGTCTTGGACCTTCCACAAAGCAATATGCCTTACCCTCTCTAAGGATTGGAGGAGATGGGTGGGAGGGTGTGAAATCTAATAAATTCAAAAAATCAAAAGAGTATTATTTTACCAAATGTCTATCAAATTGAAAAATGTTGAATTTAGCATGTTTGCTTTTTCTGTTTTTCTTGACAATGATCGCAAACAAAACTGACCACAAGACAAAGATTATTAAAATTCAGCTCTCTGATTGGATGTCTTATATATTTGTAGAGTGGAAAACTGATCCTTTTGGAGGAAGAAAAATGTATAGTGAGCAATCTTCAGCAGTTGGTGGTAAGACAAGTCTGTCACCGGTGGCGGCTTGGTGTCATTCCCTCTGTCTTTCTATGACAGCATACTGCAGACTGGATGATTAAAGGAACAAAAATTGTCTCTCAGAGGTCTAGATAAGGAATCCTGGTTCTAGCATGGTTGGCTCTTTTCTCCACTGTAGCCACTTTTTTTATGTATCTCACATAGCCTTTACTTGCTGTTGCTTACAGGACGAAAGGGAATATGTTATTTATTATACTGTCTTATAAGGGCATCAGACCTATTGTATTTAGGGCCTTACCTTTTGGGCTGCTTTGACACAAACTAGAGTCAGCTGGGAGAGGGTGCGTAATCAGGTTTACTGTACCTTTGTTTGCGAGGCATTTTATTAATTGTTAGTTCATACAGTAGGGCACATCCCACTGTGGGCAAGGCCACACCAGGAAGCTGATCTGGAACTTACAAAATAAGGTTGTTGACCTGATCCTGGGGCAAGTCAGTGAGCACTAGTTCTCTGTGGGCCTTACCCTCTAGTTCTCTGTGGGCTCGACCTCACTTCCTCCTTCCAGGGGCCCGACTCCAGATGACTGCCTCAGTGTCTCTGGATTATGAACTATAAACTGTCAACAAAATAATTGTCCTGTTCCTTAGGTCAATTTTGGTCAGGATCTTATCAAAGAAATCAGTCAGCAACCTAGAATATGCTCTTATTTAATTTTACTTCTGAATAAGCTTACTGTAACAACTTTGAGGGTTTTGTATTAGTTCAATTTATACAAAGAAATATCTGAAGCTACATAAATTTATAAAGAAAGGGGATAATTTAGTTAATAATTATGAAAGTTCATGGCCTTTTCTGGTAATAGATTACTTGTTGGGAGAGTCCTGGGTTAGTGTACAGGTCATCTTGTGGAAAGAGACTGGAAAGCCCCATATCATAATTCTTATTTCTGTCCTTATATCTAACCCCCACTACTCACTCATAGATCCATACCCTTATAAGCTTAAACCATGCCACCAACTCCCAAACATACACTTCTAAATGCAAACAGTCTGATAAACTTTATCGTTTTTAATGCAACATAGTGGGAATTGAACTATAATCTATGCTCTCCACACCTTCAGATCATAACACTTTCATAGCAAACGTCAACAGATGAATTTGAAGAACGGATGAGATGCAATGTTCTGTCTGTTACCCTTAGAATAAAGTGTGGGGTAATGGAAAAGAGACAGGATTTCAAGTAGCTATTACCCTAACTTCTGATTACCATAGAAGAGCTAGAAGAGTCTTTGAAATGATGAATAATAGAACTTTTGAAGTTCTGGAGAATATATAAGAGATACAGAGGAAGCTGAGATGTGTGACTGTGAATCAGAAATGCCAGCATGCACTAGAAAATTTCCCTCGAAATTTTAATCACCTGCAGCTGGGAAACTGAATTGGCAGTGGACCAAGGCAAACACCTAAATATAACAGAGATAATGAGAGCTCAATTCAAGCCATCTAAGGACACTAGTAGGAAATGAATGAAATACTAAAAAAAAAGGTCCATACTGCAGGAAATACTAAACTTTAATGGTTTAAATGAAAATTTTCACTTTGTAATGGAACTAACAATTTATTTTAAAAATATTCAATATTTTTTGGTGACAATAATTAACTGAAAGCTTCTAAACTTGTAATACAATCAGTTCACTAAATAGCTGGGATACACAAGTACAATGTCTGACTCATGAAGAGATTATTCTACATTAATAAAAAGATGGCAGGAATTCATGACTGAATGTAAATGGGTAACACGAGTAATTGAACAATGAGGAAAGAGTTCTAAAAAGCTTGATGTGTAAAATTTCTCTTATAAGAGTGACTTTAGATTTCTATATTTAACGGGATGACTTCAGCAGTGAAATTATACTTGGTTAGCTAATTAACACTGGAACACAACGGTGGCTCATGGCTAATGAGGCTGACACATCAGGAATGAAGAGGATCTGATGGCCATTCTACATGATGTGTTCTCTGCTAAGCAGCAACAGCGTTTCAAAAATTCTTTAAGAGACTCCACAGTCCCAAACCCATTCTACTAGGTTAAAGATTTGGAGTTAACTCAGTATTAGAGAATTTGCTTAGCATTAGCAAGCTCTGGCTTCCAACCCACCCATCTCAGCACTATTTTATAGTTCTGAAATAAAAAGAGAAAGAAAATCTAACTGACAAAATTTTAAATCTTACTAAACCAAAATCAATATTCCAGTAAATGGATCCTCTGATTTGTTTGACTTCCAGGTAAAGAAGGCAATTTGAAAAGTTTTTCTTGAGGAAACTGTTCAGCTGAATCATTTAGAAGGCATTATTTCAACTTTTCTTCCCTTCTTTGCATTGCCACAGAGAAGAGTCTCATGTGCTGAACCTCTGAGAAACACGGTTCAGAACTATTTTTCCATGTTTTCATTTAAATTTTGAAAGTGATTGACTTTGAGAAACAGACATCACTTTTCCCGTGGAAGTAAAGTCAGGGAGGTTCACTCGGTATAAAAAGTGACACCCAAAAGAGCTAATAAATAAATAAATAGGCAAATCTGCTGTCATCAACAATCTGTGGTCCTTAGTGCAAAGGGCCAATTTTATTTTATTTTATTTTTTTTTATTAACCCACAAACCTATGAACACCTGATTTTCGACAAAGGAGCTAAAGGTATACAATGGAAGAAGGAAAGCATCTTTAACAAATGGTGCTGGCATAACTGGATGTCAACCTGTAGAAGAATGAAAATAGATCCATATCTATCATCATGCACAAAACTCAAGTCCAAATGGATTACAGACCTCAATAAATACTAATTTAGCTCCTTTGTCGAGAATGTTATCACACAAGAGAGTTTGGGATTAGAGACATACAACTAATCAAAAGGTGGTTTATTCCATGGGTGGTGCCTATGTGAATTTAACCTCCTTTGGATGTTACCTGGAAGTCTACCTCTGCAGGGTCGCCTTCCAAAGGAGGAGGCCCGGGACTGTGCTATCTGCCTGGGTCCTCATGCATGTGCCTGGAAGATTGGCACACTTGTGCTGCCAGTACAGTGGCGCACCCCCTTTGGCATTAGAGGGAATTAAGTGTGGCATGCCTTGAAACTCTATGACAAGACTGACCCAGAAAAGCTCTCAGTAACTGCTCATTTTGAGTAAGGAGCTGGGCTTAGACAGTTTGGACCAAGTAGGGATTATTATGGCCATGAAAGACAAATTTGGGTTTGAAATTGTTCATATAGATGCAGAGAATTTAATATGTCCACAAGAAATTGTAGATTACATTACAGTTAAGAAGTATGTATGTGAATAAAATATCAGAGGATGTTTCTTCACCAGTAGGCCTCCGAGAACACCTGATGCATTATGGCTTACTGACTGCAGTTCTGTTGGACTTGTATTTTAATTGTCCGAGTGTTTTACCCTTTAAAAATAAATCTACTATGTAGCTAAAAAAGAGAAGAAATGTTACTAAAAAACATGTAAAGATCCCTATGAAGTGATGATTAGGATGATAAAACCAAAAAAATCTTTGCAATAAGAAAATGATTTTTATATAAATATAAGAGAGATACAGAGTAATAAATACATTGCATATATCAACAAATGCAAATTGAAAGTAGTATACAAGATACAATGTTAATAGCAAGTATTGTATAATGATAAAAAAATAAACATTTAAATTTTCTTTATTTCAGTATATTTCAGAAACCATGGTTTATATGTAGAAAAAAATTTAATGTTAAAATAAATTATTTTATGTATATTACAAAACCATATAAGATGTGAACAGAAAACCATACAAGACTGAATTCGAAACCTTTACACTTTATGCTATTTTTCATAATCATAATCATATGCAGTAGCATAAGACAAGAATTATAATATTTTAACAGCTAGAAATTACTCAGCAGTATTTAGATTACATTATTTTTATCTTATTCAATAATCAAACCCTCATGGCATTTTATTTACAAGCATAAGTTTTCAGCAAGGACAGAGACTCCTGTTCCTGAATTCTTGTGTTTAAAAACTGCAGTGTTTCACAGTATATTCCCAGTTTCCATGAAGAGATAGTGGAAAGCATACTAGTGAATGCACATGTCTGTGGACCACTTGTTAAGGCAATGTGCCATTAAGTAGAGAAACTGTAAGAGAAGGAACTTAACACACCTGCAGTCCATAAGATATATTTGTAATATGTATATCTATGGGGAAACAAACATGGCTAGGAATCTAACCTCAAGTCCTTATCAGAAATTTCTCTGACTTCTTGGTAAATGGAATAATGTTATTTACTAGAAAAGAACATTTCCAGTGAAATACTTTTTACAGGATCCCCTAGATTATGATTATTTATTGTAAATGAATCTAGAATTACAGATTTATGAAACTTGTCTGTGTAAATAATACTATATAAACTATAGAAGACAACAGTAATAACCAAGATTCTTCTCTAGCTGTGTTGGAAAATAAGATTTTATTTGGAGATTATATCTCCCCTTGGGCAGAAAGCACATAGTCCATGCAGGATAGAAGATAAAAATACAAACCATGATGTTTTAGAGTGATCTCTGTTCCTTTGAGCCTCTAAAATTAAGAAGATTAAAGATATTTGATTCATAGGAGACCAATTTGCAAATGTGTGCCCTTGTTGAATTTTTTTTTTTTTGGAAAGTAAAGAAAATGCAGCCATAATTCAAACTACATACTCTTCAACCAGTCTCTCTAAATGATAGGCATTCTTTCAAACTGATATAGGGGTGAATACTCTTTTGATACTAGTCATAATATCTTAATCTTTCCGTGTTTTATATACCATAAAATATAAGTACAATTGCTCTGAGAGTCCCTTATTGTTAATGACATAAAGGACATTATAGTGTGAAATTTCACCCAGCTACTCTAACACACAGGCCTATGCCCATGCCTTGTTCAGCTTTTACTGCTTTTAGACATTTGCCGTGATTTTACTTTCCCTTGCTATGAGCTGAATTCAAAAAAATGGTTCTCCACTTAAGAATCTATATGAAATCCCAGTGTAATAGAAAGGAGTGTTTTATTGGTTTTGTATGGCTACACATATATCCTTCTAAGCTACATACGTTCAAAAAATAACTCCCTTGACTTTAGGGACATCTCAGCGTCTGTGAGATGAAATGATTCTTCTCTAATAAATTTCCTTTCATGTCACTCAGCACCCACTCTTGAAAAGTCACTTTTAATTACACTCTGACATTTATTTTACTTTGCACCAAAGAAATACAGAAAATAAACCCCATAACTTTTAATGAAATTGATATGGGTTTGGCCTGGTAGTAAGTCAAAATTGAAAGAAGTCGTCCATAAAGACTTTGAAAAACCTTGGAGGAAATTACTCCTGGTTTTCATCTAAAAATAAAGTGTTACTTTCTGTGCTCCACGGGGAGAAATAGCTCTCCCTTTTTTTGACACATGATCCAGGGGGACTTATAACATTACTCCAGGATAATGAAATCTAGAGAGGATCCTAAGATGATGAATAATCAGAAGTAATAGAATTCTTTTGATGTTATTTCCATCTACTTCTAATTCTGAATAAATAAATATTATATGGAGTAGAAACGTAGCTGAGACGAAGGATAAGTTATGTTGTTATCCATTGTGTTGTGTTCTACTGAGGTTCATGGGCACATGGAAATCATGCTACATAATCTAAGTCTGTGTCATTAATCCGCACAGGTCATTTTAACTATGCTTTTATAACACTGTTGAATTTCTAACTTATTCAAGAAAGAATCAATGCTATCAGCTGACTTTTGTTTCATAGAGCACACAGAGAAATTTAAATTCAGTATTTTACAAATGACAGAGAATTAAGGAAGAAGTGCTCTCTTTCTCTCTCTCTCTCTCTCTCTCTCTCTCGTGTATTAACAGATATTCATACTCATATCATATATAGGAAATTGATACAGACATAACTTTCAAATATTAGATTTATATCAAAATGCTAGTCCTATGACTCAAATTTAAGGCTATTATTCCAAATTAAGAAGCAGAGAGAGTGAATGACAAACAGACAATGAGACAGAAAAACATAGAGACTGACAACCTATGAGTCATTCAATAAACCAAAGATTTTAAATTTGTTTACAAATAGTTTTTTCCTTGAAGTAGTGCTATCAACATCATTCCAACAGGCTATTTTCCTAACTCTCCTGTTGCCTCAATTCCAACCTGTAAATCAAATAAGTAGCACAGCCGCTTTTAACTATAGGCAAATAATCAGGCCTACTGGGTGCTTTTAAGGATACCTATTTTACAAATGTCTCTTGAAGAAAAAAATGGCAAATAATTTCAAATAAAATGCCTGTTAAAGACAGGAAGGGGCAAAGAACGAAACTGATGAGAAAGTGTAAGGATGAATAACAGACGTCTGTGAAAGACAGTCAATAGGCAATAATGTCCTGGGTCAACTATAATGCCCAAAGAGGCCCTTTGTTTTCTTTTGAAATGACTCGTTTCTCCCTGAATAATTTTTAACTGAAGTTAGCCTAACATTAATTGCTCTTTCTGTACATTGTTTCTTTTAAGGGTTCCAATGTGAGAGAGAAAGGGAAATGAAATTTCGATAAGAAGTGACTAGAATCTACCATTAAACAATAAAATTATTCTTACTGTACTGGAGTATTCTGCCCTACTATGAAGATGTTTATTAGGTATTTATGGTCTTCTGGGTTCTGTCTTCATTTATAAGTTCATTCACTTAGGTGAGAAAAAAAACCTGTAATCAGCTTTGTTTCTATCAAACTTATGTTTCACAATAAAAATGATATATATGACCATGTCAAATGTCTACTATCTGTTGCATACACCAGATTTTGAGACAACTAGAATCTCATGAAGTTGTACAAGGTTTAGGAAAACACAGTTAATGAGGATGATAGAAAGCCTGAATATGATTCCCATGAATACTAATTAAGTTATACAGTGTTTTCAAACTGTAATTGTCTTTTGTAATTTTACATACAGGATATGAATAACAAGGTTAGCTACTCTCACATTAACCATGCACAAGATATTGTAGTTCCCTGGAGGGGAAATACAGCCTGAGTAGAATTATTCCCTTTCGAAAAGTTATTTCTTATTTCTTAAAGAAAAAGAAAGGTTATCATTAAGTCCTTACTTGTCAAAACTCCCAGCAACTGGAAGGATGAACTCCCAGATCTCACAAGGACAACTGGGTAAAACATTGAAGTGGTTACTCCTTTCAATCTGACCTCTTAAGCTCCCAACATCTGGTACTTACTATGATACTACTTGTTCCTAATCTGATATTAATAAGAGACAAATTCTGAGTTTAAAAATGAGATGAGATAACTGCTAAAGATGATCATCCTGAATCATATATCTTTATTATGGAATCTAACACAAATATTCAGAATGTGAATATATGACAATGAATGAATAGGACCTCATAAAACCAAAAAGATTATGCAAGGCAAAGGACAATGTCAGTAAGACAAAACAGAAGCCTAAAGAATGGGAAAATATTCATCAACCCCTCATCTGACAGAATGTTGATCTCCAAAAAAAATAAGGAACTCAAGAAACTAGACATTATTAAGTCAAATGGGTAGACCCTGAACTGTCTGTCTCCTGTAATCAGATTGGTAACTACCCATTGTCATCAGAGAGCCTACATCCAGTAACTGATGGAAACAGGGGCAGAAAACCGCAGTCAAGCATTGGATCAAGATGGGGTAATCCTGTTGTAAGGAGTAAGGAAGAAAGAAGTGTATGAACCACGGGACTTATGACCATCACAGGGAACTCACACAAACAACTAACTTGAGCTCATAGGAGCTAACATAATCTGGACGGATAGCTAGGGATCCTGTACTTGACCAACCTAGGCTCGTTACATATGTATGACAGTTGTCTAGCTTGAGCATTTTGTGGGACTCCTAGCTGTGGGTGAAGGTCCTGTCCCTTATGCTTTGTCTGGATTTTTGGAACCTATTCCCTATACTGTGTTGTCTAGCCCAGCCTTAATACAAGGGGAGGAGCTTATTCTACTTTAATGTTGTAGGAGGCCACTTCCTTGTTCCAGGAGTCCCAGAACTGAAATTTTCACACAGAAACTGTATTAATTACAAAACTGTTTGGCCTATTAGCTTATACATATTTATAGCTCACTGTTATCTCTTAAATTCACCCATTTTTGTTATTTATATTCTACCACGAGGCTCATGACCTACTGGCAAAGTTCCAGCTGGCAGCTTGCCTCTTTCCCCTCTTGCAGCTATATGGCATCCCTTTGACTCCACCTTCTTTCACCCAGCATTTAGTTTAGTTTGCCCCGCCTACCTCTATTCTGCCCTGTGCAGGCCCAAGACAGCTCCTTTATTAACCAATGGTATTCTCAGCATACAGAGGTGAATCCCACATCACCTTTACTTGATATTCCATGCTTTGTTGACACCCATGGGATGCCTACCGCTTTCTGAACAGAAAGAGAAAATGAGTGGACTGGAGAGAGCAGAGGGAAATGGTGGAAGGAATGGGAAGAGAGGTGGAAGGGAAAACTGCTGTCAGGATGTACAATAAATAAATACATTTAATTAATGAAAAATAAGAAAATAACATGAATATAATCAAAGAGAAATCCATTAATGTCCAGTTATGTTGACTTCAGAATATAGATTGATAAGGAAGTTGATAACCATATCACAAGGGGAACTGTGCTTTTAGGAATAAATAGAAAAGCGAAAACAAATTGCTCTTTGCTCAGTTTCATTACTGCTGTATTCTCCTTTATAGGTCTCCAGAGGAAATTTCCTGAGACTCTGGATATTTCATTTGAATTTCAAAAGCATCAATCATTGAAATTTAATTTTCAATTTATTTTTTTGTACCAAATAAAGCAACAGCTGCAATTTATAAATATACTAATAATTATTGCAATTATTAATTTGTTATTATTATGGTTCAATGAATGGAATGCAAGAAAAAGTCTGGCAAAATTTTTTGACAGGCATGAATTAAGCCACAGTTTCTGTGAGCTCATATGTACAGTAGGCATGCTGTGATTAAATGTCCTGTTTCCTTGGTATTCTCCATCCACTATGGCTATAACATATTTCTGACTCTTCTTCCACAATTTTCTTTGAGCCCTGAGGGAAGAGATTTGATGAATACATCTCATTCAGGACTGAGTATTCCATTTTTTTTCTTTTCTTTCATATTGAATGTATCTGTTCTTATGTTGAGGTTGATCCATGTGGAGTTGACTTTGTGCAGGATGATAGTTATGGATCTATTTTCCATTCATTTACAAACAATCATCCAGTTGACCAGGACCATTTGTTGAATATAGTGTCTTTTTTCAAGTGTGTACTTCTGGATTCTTCATCAAAAATCAGGTGTCTGTATGTGTGTAAATTTATATTTGGCTTTCAACATGACTTCGTGATAAACGTGTCAGGTTTTTTTTTATTTTTTTGTCCATTGATTTTCTTTTTTTATTTTTTTATTGAGCTACATATTTTTCTTCTGTTCTCTCTTTTTTCTACCCTCTCTCATGGTCCCCATGCTCCCAATTTACTCAGGAGATCTTGTCTTTTCTACTTCCCGTATAGATTAGATCCAAGTATGTCTCAGTTAGGAGCCTCTTTGTTGTTTAAGCTCTCTGGAATTGTGAATTATAGGCTGGTTTTTCTTTGATTTATATCTAAAAGACACTTATGAGTGATTACAAATGATATTTGTCTTTCTGGGTCTGGGTTATTTCACTCAATATGATGTTTTCTAGATCCATCCATGTGCCTGTGAATTTCTTCTGTGTAGTACTCCATTGTGTAAATGTAATATATTTTTTTTATCCATTCTTCTGTCGAAGAACTTTTAGGTTCTTTCCAGGTTCTGGCTATGGCAAACAATGTTGCTATGAACATAGTTGAACACATGTCCTTACGGTACAATTGAGCATCCTTTGGTAATATACCCAAAAGTGATATTGCTGGGTCTTGATGTAGGCTGTTTCCTAATTTTCTGAGAAATCACCATACTCAAATCCAAAGCAGCTGTACCTGTTTGTACTCCCATCAGCAATGCAGGAGTGTTCCCTTTACATCACAGCCTCTTCAACATATGTTGTTATCAGTGTTTTTGTTCTTGACCATTCTTACAGATGTAAGATAGAATCTCAGAGTTGTTGTGATTTGTATTTCTCTGATGCCTAAGGATGTTGAGCATTTCCTTAGGTGTCTTTCAACCACTTTTGAGTTCCCTGTTGAGATTTCTCTGTTTAGTTCTATACCCCATTTTTATTGGTCTATTTGTTCTTTTGATGACCAATTTTTGAATTATTTGTATATTTTGAAGATGAGCCCTCTGCTTGATGTAAGATTGGTGAATATCTTTTCCTATTATATAGGCTACAATTTTGATCAACAGTGTGTTGGTTTATTTTATTATAGCTCTGTTGTAAAATTTAAGATAGGAGATGATGATATCTCCAGTAATTCTTTTATAATTTATAACTGTTTAAGTTATCCTGGATATTATTGTGTTTCCAGATGAAAAGGAAAATTGTCCTTCCATGTTTTATGAAAAAGTGTGTGATATTTTTGATGAGCATAACAATGAACTTGTAGATGTTTTTGTTAAGATGGTCATCGCCACTATATTAATCCTACCAGTTCATGAACATGGGCCGGCCATCTTTCTATTATCCAATATCTTTTTCAGTTCTTCAATGTATTAAAGTTTATGTGAAACAACTCTTTCATTTGCTTGGTTAAAGTTATCTCAAGATGATTAAGAGGCTATCGTTAAAGATGTCATTACTCTGATTTCTTCAATGGTTCATTTGTCAGTTATATACAGAAATAATTCTGATTTTTGCTTTAATTTTGTATGTTGCTCCTTTAATGAAAAATTTTATCTGTCATAGGAGTTTCCTGGTAAAATTTTTCAGGTCACAGGTATACAATCATATCATCTGCAAATAAAGGTATTTTGACCTCTTCCCTTTCTTTTTGTGTGTTTTTTAATCTCCTTTAGTTGGCTTATGGCTTTAGCTTACACTTCTAATAGTATATTGAATATGTATGTGAAGGTGTATATGAAGAGTAGATATCCTGGTCTATTTCCTGATGTTAGTGGAAATGTTTTGAGTTTGTCTCTATTTACATTGATATTGGCTCCAAATTGTCTCTTTTATTGTGAAGGATACCCAATATATCTAAAAGATGATCCTTCTAATACATTCTTGGAATCTTTTCACAAGAATTTTATCAGACATTTGTGAAGCTATATTCATTGGTATTAATTGTTTATCTGATTTTTATTTAGCTTTAATAGGTGATATATATCAAGAATTTTTTCTGTTTCTTTTAGATTTATTTACCATCATGTTGCCACAGGGCGATTGGTAATGAAAAATCCCCAGACTATCTTAATACAAAATATACAGCTTTAATAAACAGAAGTAATAAAAATTAATATTATATATTTATTATATTATATATTTATTAATATATAAAAAGTAATAAACACCTTACACCAGAATTCAAAAGATCCGTCCAGGCGTAGGAGCCAGGCAAAAGAGAGAGCTAGCTGAGCATGCTTGCTAGATTTATAGACAGGCTTTAGCCTGAGGGCAGCACGCCCCAAAAACAGAATGTGATTGGCTGAACTTCCCTATCATCTCCCCCTTTTTTCTAAAATAAGACAGAACCAAACCAAATACAACTATATACAATAGAGGCAAATAATAAATATAAAGTTACAAACAACAAACAATGTTAAGCAAGAAACATATAGCAAAAGTTCTGCTAAACATTCTATCTCAGGGAGTCTAAATAATGAAGATGGTAACTACAACCATCTAATCTTTAACTCCATCAAAGATCTGAGAAGGAAAATAATTTTACTCAAGCAGCCCGGAAGTACAAGCGGGAAACTTCCGAAATGTGCAACAAATGGAAGAGACAACTGAATACCTGGGCAATCACCCAAAGTCTCGTATGCGATGTTGAGTTAACCAACTTTGGCTAAGGCCTGATGTAACTGACATGCCATTTTTCAAAGGCAAGAAGCCTTTTAGGACTCTCTCACCCTGTCTTGGCAAGATAAGGCAATCCTGCTTTTATCCATTTTTGGATATTTTGTAATTCTGTCAGTGGTCCAGGTATGGGCTTTTTCTTTGCCCAAAGGCCAGTTCTTCCAGGAAGAAGACAAGCTCCATGTGGAGTGTCTTTGGTGCTCAAAGTTCTCTTGGGAGTAGAGCAGTGATGCCAGGAGAGATTGTGTCTCACTACTATAGAACTATGAGTTAGATTAAAGGCCATTTTCCACAGCTCTTCGAAGAGGTTGAAGATTATACTATCTATACTAAGTATGATCTCTATGTATCTAAATAACCTGATTAGCCTAAATATAAATATAATAAACATATATGACTATGGATTTCTATCTATCTAACTTGAAGACTAAGAGAATGAACAACAATGCAATGAGTAAGGACAATGACCTCCAAATGTAAACAATGTACATAAATATCTTAATTAGAGGTAGGAATGTAAATATATGTATATATATATATATTAATACAAATAGAGGTAGAAGCATACTCACATACAATATTCAATATATCAATGTACAAAAATCAACACCAATACAATTTTCTAAAAACAATAACTCACAAATACCAACATATTATTATCCCATCACCAATCAATCCCCCTTTTTTTGATAAACACCCCTGAGCTTACAAAATACCTGCCCCATTCCCTCATCCCTATATCAACTATAAACAACCCCTAAATGGTGTCCCTAAACCTGAGGGCAAATTCTACTGGGAGAGGGGACGTCGTTCTCTAAAATTGCTTCCAGCTGTCACGTGGGTGACGTTTCTCTTAGGGGGTCCTGTGAAAATAATTGATGGTAAAATTCCCATATAAACATTTGGTGTGAGAGAGTTGTAAATAGTCTCTGAATAAGTTAAGGAGGTCTGGCCAGAGTGTTGTCAAATATTGTACATCATCTGGAACTGTTTTGTGTAGCTGGTACCAAAAAACAGGTCTAAAAAAATAGCACTATCAACATTATGACGTCATAGTAACTGGGTGGAGTTGATGTTGTGGGGTCCCATCTTCATCCTAGAAGCTTTAAAGATTACTACAGGAAAATTTATTGTTTGTCATGGGAAAGTTAAACATTATCAACAAAGATATATATAGACATATAGATATAGATATAGATATATAGAAACAGATGTGGGAAAAGGCAAAAAAAATTATCAATTATAGCTATTCTGTCCCATATCTTGGCTCTTGACATGAGACAGAAACTCTGGGATATCGCTTATCAACAGGTTTGGAAATGAAGAGGGACTGAGCCATTGTCCAACTCCAAAACCAGCTCTGCATATTTATAAATAAATGCACATTAGTACATATTAAAAAAATAGTAATATTTACCTAAACTATTTGGATTCATTGTTGATCCTCTTTTGATCGTAGGCAGTTTCTATATTCAATTATCCAGGGTCCCTTGGATCCTTTGAAAATGAGTTTTCTCTTGTGGAGTCAAGAAGAGAACCCTGCCCTCAACCTTTATATTTCTCTTACCTTTGGTGTGATTATTATCTTTGTGAGTTATCATTTCTCTTCCAAGAGGCTTCTCCTCTTCAAACCGAACATTTATTAATTTTGATGGTATCCACAATTTTTCCTCTCCTGTGGAAACAAGAGCAAAACCCCTTCCCCAACGCAGCACACCTCCTGGCTTTCATTGTGAGGTCAGCACATCCTTGAAATAAATTGATTTAATTCAGCAGACTTTTCCAATATCCAATGTCTTTCTGCAACCGTTGTCCCCTTTTCATTAGCAATGAGAAAATTCAAGGTTAATAAAGCATTATGTAACCTATTCCTGGGGGTATTTTCCACCCCTTTCTGTTTGTTCAACATATCTTTTATAGTTCGATTCGATCTTTCTATAACTGCTTGACCTGTAGGATTGTATGGTATACCTGTAACATGCTTAATATTATAATAAGCAAAAAAACCATTTCATTTTCCTAGAAACATAAGCTGGAGCATTATCCGTCTTTATCTGTGTAGGTATACCCATGATGGCCATAACTTCTAATAAATGAGTGATTACTGAATCAGCTTCTTCTGAGCTTAAAGCAGTTGCCCATTAGAAGCCTGAGTACCTGTCAATGGTGTGATGTACATATTTTAATTTGCCAAATTCTGAAAGGGGAACACATCCATCTGCCAAATTTCATTCCTTTTAATACCCTTTGGATTAGTCCCTGCAGGCAATGGTGTTTGGTTATAAAAAGAGCAAGTAGGGCATTTCTTTACAATCTCCTTAGCTTGTTGCCATGTAATAGAAAACTCTTTTTTCAAGTCTTTGCTATTGACATGATGTTTTTTATGAAATTCAGATGCCTGCAGTACACTACCAATTAAT